>NC_134098.1:13680686-14017515 GCF_000715075.1 Nicotiana tabacum
AACGCAGGTGCGGTCACGCCTAGGCAAATGGTTATAATCGAGGGTTTGGCCATTTTTATCATATTTTGAGTTTTAGACCTCGGTTTTGGGAGCTTCTTTGAGGGGTTTTCAAGAAAATCGATTGGGTATGTGTTCTTCACCTATAGTTTATTTTATTCCATGATTTTATCTTTATCATTATCATTTAATTTTTGTTTTGAGTTTAGGAAAATGGAGATTTTTGAAGAAAAGTTTAAAAATGAAAAATAATGATTTGAGGGACGAAGTGGTATCGAAATTTGATAATTTTTATATGGTTTGACTCATATCGGAATGTGTGTTTGGGTTTTATGAAATTTATCGGGTTCTGAGGTGCGGGCCCGGGGGTCGACTTTTGGACCGATTTTTAGATTTTGATAAAGATTGAGACTTTATGATCCGAATAGTCTCTTATGAGTTTTATTTGTGCTTTGAAGGTATTTTGATTAGATTTGAGCCGCCCGGAGGTCATTTCACCCTAGAAGTTCATTTTTGAATATCGGTCTATCTTCTTTGAGGTAAGTATCTTACCTAACTTCGTGTGGGAGAACTACCCCTTAGGATTTGAGTTTTCTATGCTAATTGTAGTCCGTGTACGGGAGGTGACGAGTACGTGCCCGAACGTATTTGTGGAAATTGGACTTTTAGGGATTCTAAAGTTCTTGTATTCACTATATGTTCAGTTGTTCTCGTTATGATTACGTTTCTTAAATTCCGGTTGCACTTCTTCCTGCTTTAATTAGGATTAATTGCTTCATGATCCACTATTATTGTTCATTTGATTCATATGTGCCTTAACTGAAATTGTTATCTCTTCTATTGTCATGTTGTCCTTTTCCCTAACCAATTATCCTTATTTGAAGTTATAATTATCCTTTTCTGTAATTGTTCATCCTTAGTTGAGGCAAAGATTACCCATATACTGCTTATCCTTAATTGAAGTTGTTGTACCTCTTTCTTAATTGCCCAACCTTAAAAGAAGTTAGATATCCTATATGTTAGTGACTTGTCCTTATTTGGAATTATTCGCCTTGCGTTAGCTCCCTCGTTGTCGAACTATACATTTTGGACTGGGTTATATGATATTTCCTTTCTTGTTGAGTTGTTCTTATTATGACTAGCATTATCTATTGTTGCTACTCCTTGTGAATTAGTTCCTCCATTTCCTGGAGTTATGAAATTTCTGAGTTGACATATTTGTCATATCCTTGTATTATTGTCATTGTTGTTGTTGTTGTTATTGTGATGCATGAGGTTTCTGCCGTCCGGTTGTGGTTATTGTGATGTACGAGATCTCTGTCGTGCGGTTGTTGTTATGGGGTTGCATGAGGTTTCTGTCGTACTATTGTTACTATTGATATTTGCACACGTGGCGAGACAAGGCGGGTACTTACTTTATTATTGTACACGTGGCGAGACAAGGTGGGTTTTGTCAGGGATTGATTTGTGATGTCCTGGGGGCATTCTTGTTGTTGATATTTGTGTGGTGGTACACTTACCTGTGTGAGCTTTATCTTGTGAAAGTTGTGAGAAAATATTCTACGTGTTGTCCGTTCTTTTTCCTTATGCTTATTTGCTGGTATGGACTATGTTAGGACACTTGCACAAGCATACACATAGTTAAGCACTCCTATCGGATAAGAGGTGTTCTTGATATTGTTGAGCATAGATGCTCACCCTTGTTTACTTGCCTTCTTTGTGAGAATGGCTCTATTGGCACGTGAGTCGTCAGTGCGGTTATGAAGTGTTATGAGGGAACAAGATGCCAAGTGTTAGGGTTCAGGTATTGAGACCCGTGAGTTGTGCTTTGTCCGATGTTCGGTAGCTCGTGGAGTGTGATTACTAAAACCTGATATAAAAGCGGTTATAGTTCCTGAGTTATTACTTGTCCTTGCTGTATTTGTGATTCCGGATTTAAGTTGTGTTCCATTCATTTTTCTGTGTCATTTTTATGTATTTCTGCGGATACATGTTGTTTCCTTTCTAATTACCATATCTGTAATGTGCGCCATATTGCATAGTCTTTATGTAGACATCATATTTTTGTTGTTCATATACTTATACTTGTTTAGTTTATTAGACCAGTGAGTGTCTTGACTGTTCCTCGTCACTACTCCACCGAGGTCAGTCTTGATACTTACTGGGCACCATTGTGGTGAGCTCATTCTACACTTCTGCACATATTTGTGTAGATCCAGGTATTTGTTCGTTAGTAGTTGTGCGGGTCGTTGCTATGGAGACTCAAGGTAAACCTGCAGCTACGTTCGTAGGCTTCAGAGTCACCTTCAAGTTTTCGTTTTGCACTGTTTATTCTTATTTCTGGACAGTAGTATTTAGAAGTTTTGTAGCAAACACTCTGTAGAGCTTATGACTTATACTACCGGTTTTGGGAATTATAAATTTTAAGGGGTTTCTATTTCAAATTGTTACATGTTATTTAAATAATGTTGTTGTTTCAATTAATGTTAGGATTACCTAGTCCCTAAGACTAGGTGCCATCACGATACCCAAACAGAGGGGAAATTGGGTTGAAGTTTTGAAGGTTGAGAGGTTTGACCAATAGTTGACTTTGGCGATACCAGAGTCGGAATGCGATGCCAGGAGTTGGAACAACTCTGTTATGTTATTTGGGACTTGCTTGCAAAATTTGACGTCATTCCAGGTTGGTTTGATAGATTTTGGCGCGGGTTTTAGAAGTTGGAAGATTTGAAAGTTTATAAGTTTGATTCATGGTGCGATTCATAATTTCGTTGTTGTTTAATGTGATTTGATACCTCGAGCGAGTCCGTATTAGGTTATGGAACTTGGTTGTATGCTTGGACGGGGTCCCGGAGGCCCGAGGTGTGTTTCAGACAAGTTTTTGAAGGTTTTCGTGTTTGTGAAGAGGTTTGAATTCTGGTGTAATCGCACCTGCGGACCTTGGGCGCAGGTGCGAGAAGAGTTGAACTTGGCAGCCTCCGCAGATGCAGAGAATTTGTGCGTATCAGCGGCTCCGTAGAAGCGGATTTTTATGCGCAGAAGCGAAAGGAAACGCAGGTGCGGTTTGGACATGCGCACCTGCGGTTGTACAGAAGGGGCTAATTATGTCACTGGTGCAGTCACACCTCGGCATAAGGTTATAATCGAGGGTTTCACCATTTTTACCATAGTTTGAGTTTTAAACCTCGGTTTTGGGAGCTTCTTTGAGGGGCTTTCAAGGAAATCAATTGGGTAAGTGTTCTTCACCTAGAATTTAATTTATTCCATGATTTTACCTTTATTTTTATCATTTAATTTTTGTTTTGAGTTGGGAAAAATGGACGGTTTTGAAGAAAAGTTTCAAAATGAAAAATCATGATTTGAGGGACGAAATGGTATCAGAATTTGATAATTTTTACTTGGTTGGACTCATATCGGAATGGGTGTTCGGGTTTTGTGAAATTTATCGGGTTCCAAGGTGCGGGCCCGGGGGTCGACTTTTGGACCAATTTTTAGATTTTAATAAAGATTGAGACTTTATGATCTGGAATAGTCTCTTTTGAGTTTTATTTGTGCTTTGAAGTTATTTTGATTAGATTTGAGCCGCCCGGAGGTTATTTCACCCTAGAAGTTCATTTTTGAATATCGGTCTATATTCTTTGAGGTAAGTATCTTACCTAACTTCGTGTGGGAGAACTACCCCTTAGGATTTGAGTCTTCTATGCTAATTGTAGTCCGTGTACGGGAGGTGACGGGTACGTGCCCGAACGTATTTGTGGAAATTGGACTTTTAGGGATTCTAAAGTTCTTGTATTCACTATATGTTCAGTTGTTCTCATTATGATTACGTTTCTTAAATTCCGGTTGCACTTCTTCCTGCTTTAATTAGGATTAATTGCTTCATGATCCACTAATGTTGTTCATTTGATTCATATGTGCCTTAACTGAAATTGTTATCTCTTCTATTGTCATGTTGTCCTTTTCCCTAACCAATTATCCTTATTTGAAGTTATAATTATCCTTTTCTGTAATTGTTCATCCTTAGTTGAGGCAAAGATTACCCATATACTGCTTATCCTTAATTGAAGTTGTTGTACCTCTTTCTTAATTGCCCAACCTTAAAAGAAGTTAGATATCCTATATGTTAGTGACTTGTCCTTATTTGGAATTATTCGCCTTGCGTTAGCTCCCTCGTTGTCGAACTATACATTTTGGACTGGGTTACATGATATTTCCTTTCTTGTTGAGTTGTTCTTATTATGACTAGCATTATCTATTGTTGCTACTCCTTGTGAATTAGTTCCTCCATTTCCTGGAGTTATGAAATTTCTGAGTTGACGTATTTGTCGTATCCTTGTATTATTGTCATTGTTGTTGTTGTTGTTATTGTGATGCATGAGGTTTATGCCGTGCGGTTGTGGTTATTGTGATGCACGAGGTCTCTGTCGTGCGGTTGTTGTTATGGGGTTGCACGAGGTTTCTGTCGTGCTATTGTTACTATTGATATTTGCACATGCGGCGTGACAAGGCGGGATATATATATATATATATATATATATATATATATATATATATATATATATATATATATATATATATATAGAGAGAGAGAGAGAGAGAGAGAGAGAGAGAGAGAGAGAGAGAGTTATGCACATGTGGCGAGACAAGGCGGGTACTTACTTTATTATTGCACACGTGGCGAGACAAGGTGGGTTTTGTCAGGGATTGATTTGTGATGGCCTGGGGGCATTCTTGTTGTTGATATTTATGTGGTGGTACACTTACCTGTGTGAGCTTTATCTTGTGAAAGTTGTGAGAAAATATTCTACATGTTGTCCGTTCTTTTTCCTTATACTTATTTGCTGGTATGGACTATGTTAGGACACTTGCACAAGCATATACGTAGTTAAGCACTCCTATCGGATAAGAGGTGTTCTTGATATTGTTGAGCATAGATGCTCACCCTTGTTTACTTGCCTTCTTTGTGAGAATGGCTCTATTGACACGTGAGTCGTCAGTGCGGTTATGAAGTATTATGAGGGAACAAGATGCCAAGTGTTAGGGTTCAGGTATTGAGACCCGTGAGTTGTGATTTATCCGATGTTCGGTAGCTCGTGGAGTGTGATTACTAAAACCTAATATAAAAGCGGTTATAGTTCCTGAGTTATTACTTGTCCTTGATGTATTTGTGATTTCGGATTTAAGTTGTGTTCCATTCACTTTTCTGTGTCATTTTTATGTATTTCCGCGGATACATGTTGTTTCCTTTCTAATTACCATATCTGTATTGTGTGCCATATTGCATAGTCTTTATGTAGACATCATATTTTTGTTGTTCATATACTTATACTTGTTTAGTTTATTAGACCAGTGAGTGTCTTGACTGTTCCTCGTCACTACTCCACCGAGGTTAGTCTTGATACTTACTGGGCACCATTGTGGTGAGCTCATTCTACACTTCTGCACATATTTGTGCAGATCCAGGTATTTGTTCGTTAGTAGTTATGCGGGTTGTTGCTGTGGAGACTCAAGGTAAACCTATTGTTGCGTTTGCAGGCTTCAGAGTCACCTTCAAGTTTTCATTTTACACTATTTATTCTTATTTCTGGGCAGTTTTATTTAGAAGTTTTCTAGAAAATACACTGTAGAGATTATGACTTCTACTACCGATTTTGGGAATTATAAATTTTAAGGGGTTTCAATTTTAAATTGTTAGATGTTATTTAAATAATGTTATTGTTTTAATTAATGTTAGGCTTACCTAGTCCCTAAGACTAGGTGCCATCACGATGCCCAAACGGAGGGAAAATATAACCAAAACCGAGTAAAGAACACTTACCCCAATCCTTGTGATAAAAATTGCTCCAAAAATCGCCTTAATCCGAGTCCCACATCTCAACATATGAAGAAAGAACCAAAGCCTCGATTGTTATGGTTTCTGCCTAGCATTTCCGCATATGAGGTTAAAATGTCGCATCTGCGGATAAAATCTCTCCTCTGCAAAGCCCATGGAGGCCGGCCATTCCGCACCTGCGTACATTCTCCGCCTCTGCACACACGCAGGTGCGCCAACCAACTCGCCGCTTTTGCGGCTAATCTTACGCTTCTGCGGACGCACAAATGCGCCCTTACTTCTGCTTCTGCGGTCTTTCTCAACAACTTACACCTCGCTTCTATGACTCTACTATCGTTTCTGCTACCATCACACCTGCGCAAACCAGCCGCAGGTGCGATCACACCAGAACCAGCAGCTTAGCAAAAATCTAAAAATGCAATGAAATGATCTGAGCCTTGTCCGAAACTCACCCGAGCCCCTCGGAACCCCGTCTTAACATGCCAACAAGTTCCATAACACAATATAGACCTACTCGAGGCCTCAAAACACACATAACAACATCAAAACGACGAATCACACCTCAAGTCGAAATCTATGAACTTTAAACTTTTCAACTTCAATAACTTGTGTCGAAACATAGCAAATCAACCCGGAATGAACCCAAATTTTGCGCACAAGTCCCGAATAACATAACGAAACTATTCCAATTTCCGAAACCACAATCTGAATCCGATATCCTCAAAGTCAACTTTCGATCTAACTTTTGAACTTTCCAAATCTTCAAATTTTTAATTTTTGCCAACTTGTGCCGAAACCTTCTAGAAACATCCAAATGCAAATCTGTGCATACACCCGAGTCCAAAATTACCATATGGACCTACCGGAACCATCAAAACTCCATTCCGGGTTCAAATTCACAAAAAGTTAAACTTGGTCAACTCTCCCAATTTAAAACTTCAACCATAAAATTCATTCTTTCAATTCGATTCCGAATAACCTGAAAATCAAAACCGACGATTCACATAAGTCATAATACATCATACGAAACTACTCATTCCCGTAAACTACCGAGCGAAGTGCAAATGCTCAAAATGACCGGTTTGGTCGTTACAAATGTGAGAAGCTTAATTTTGTTTCGTCTACTATAGTTATGGTTTGTTCGAAGATGAACAAAAGTTTATGTGTGAGATGGTGATGTTTGGGCATATTTTCATATGTTTTGATATCAATTTACTCGCATTTTTACTGCGTTTAGTTATATTTGATATTGAATATGCACATCTTACCTTGAATATTGAGTTTTATACTTTTTGGATGTTAATGTATAATGTAGGTATATTGAAGATGAATTTGAGAGTTAAAATGGCGAAGCTGGAGAAGCAATATTTATATTAAGGATTCAAAGGAGTTCATTGTGTTCTACTTATTGGAATTGTAAATATCTTCTTTTAATGGATTAAAGACTACATGAAACAAAACAAAGAAAGAAAGATGAAAGCACTACCTGGGAGGGGATGCAAAGCAACGTGGAAATCAAGTGAAAATCAACGTTGAAAAGTTCGGCAAGGAATGAATTGAAGCAGCGAAACAGAAAGGAAGTCAGGCGGCACAAGGAATTTGAAGGCAAACGTTTCTGGTTTGTGCGCCAGGGCCAGTGCGAGACACTGCCCTGGACGCTGGAGGCAGGACTTTTCCTAGTTTGCTCGGGACAAGGTTATTTCAGCCATATACGCTTTGAACTCATATAAGAGGGGTCCTAAACCTATTTTAAGGGGAGGACATTTTTTAGAGTAATTTTGGACGAAGGGAAAGCACTAAGCCGCTGTGGAGGTCGGGTTTCATCTTTTCTTTCACCAAACTTAGTAAATTTTATATTTCTTTATATGATTTGTTATTTGACTACCATGTCTATGTGGAGCTAAATTTCACGTTCTAAGGTTGTGGTTCTTCATCACTATTGTTATTCGGATATTGATTTTGTTTTCTTGATTTATCATATTGGTTTGTTTATTCAATCTTGTGTTTAAATATTTAATTGCTTAACCACCAATTGAATACTATCTACGAGTCTAAAATTGAACTCAAAGGTGAAAATTCTAGATTGCACTTAGGATTGAGTAGAGCAAGTTCTTGAACCTGGACATCGGGGAACGAATTCGCGGTTAGGATAGATATCTAATTGCCTTGCTTGGTTGATGTGCATGAATTGTAAATGCGTTCTTGTTAGTTCTAATTCCATAGACATATAGGCGCTAGGTTAGCTTGAATAGGCGAGTAAGAACTCGACAAATTCTTCTGAGCAATATTAACATTGTCAACCAATAAACTAGATGAATTAGTTAGTCAAGTCAATTGAAGAACACAATAGGAATATTAGATAGCCCATAACCCTGGATCGTTTTTATTACATTGATACATAAAAATCTATTCTTCCTTTGTTCAGAGTTTATTATTTATTTTTCTTTTTAGTTTCATTATTTTAGCATTACTAATTTTAAGTTTAATCCTTGTTCAGATAATTAGGATAGTCGAACTTAAATACAAATTTCTTACAACGATTCATATATTATACAACTATTTTTCAACTTTCATACAATATTCAAATAAAAAATATATATAACTACAACTTAAATACAATTTACATACAATTATAATACAACTTTAATACAATTTCGTAAGTATATTGTATCTCGTGTGTTCTTCTTCTTCTTCTTCTTCGATTTTCAATTTGAAATTCGGCTAAAATGAAGTCTAATCTTTACCAAATACCCTTAAAATTGAGATATAAACTACAAAAAATATTCTCAATTGTTTGCAACAACACACAATCCAAACAAATAATAATTTTTGAAAGCCCAAATTTGAATTCAAAGCTTCGAACCTTTTTAGTGACTGTCAATGATGGAGAATCAAACATATTCAAAACTTATTGATTGACAATTTTTATTCGAACACCAATTGTGAAACATGAAAGGGAATTGCTTAGTTAAAACGATTGAAATTCATTGATGAATTCCATTAAAACTCTATACAACAAGAAAGCATAAAAAATAGAGAACATCAAAGGAAGAAAAATTAGGGGAAAAAACAGAGAAGGAGAGTAGAGAGACGAATAGAGAGAGAGAGAGAGAGAGAGAGAGGGGACAAGTATAAAGGGATAAGAAAATAATTGATATTTCTTATTCAATTCCTAATATAATGGGATACTCATTTAAAGCTTATTTGTATATAATTGGTAAATTGTATATGACCATATAATTAAGTTAAAACTTGATTAGAGAGGGTAATAAAATTTCATATGTAGTATAGGAAGGTAAAAATCTCATTTATAAATATAATCTATTTTAGGCCTGAAGCATAACCAAAGAGAAAACATAAGGGTGCAGCCGTTTTTGAAGCTTTGTGAGAGGGAAAAGTGTGTTCTTTTGCTCCAAATTTTTTTTTTTTGCTTAAGCAGTCCATTTCAAATAGCTTTTGTCGACTCGTTAATCGTTAGATCGTGTTCAAATTTGAATTGAGAGTCCTGACATCTGGTTCTTTGATTTCAATGGTGGAGATTGTATTTGGAGGTTTGTAGCTTCAGTTTTAGAGGCATGAAAAGTAACTCATTTTTTGGGTGATTTCTCTCCTTTCTTCAATTATTTTGGTGCAATCTTATTTATATTGTTGCTCTTGGTTTGGCACATCATTTGTGGCCAATTTAGAGAACATTTTTAACTCTGGTTGATTGATTTAGTGGAGCTTTGAGGGCCTTTAGTCCCGTGGTTTTTACTCTTCACATTGAAGAGGTTTTCCGCGTAACTCTCGGTGTCTCGTATGTTTAATTATTTTACCTCCATTTTCTTGTTGATTGATATACTTGCTGCCCATATATGTTTGTGTTTGAGTTTGTTTGTATTCTCTTAGTTCAAATAGATTGGAAAAGTTAGACTTGGGTATTATTCCACTGCTACCTTATCGTGCCATTGCGTGTAATTTCCCCAACAAACTTTGAGTACAAAATGACTTCTAGCGTCAATGAACTTTTATATATATATATATATATATATATATATATAAATTTCACAATTGATTAAGAACACTTGAGAAGTCATGAAATTGTATTATAATCTTGATCCGTATTTGATTCTTCTTTCTAATGGTGGCCGTCCAAGTTGTCTTTAGCAATTATTTCAACTTGTCTCACATATCATTTTGAATCCCAGAGCTTACTCAACTTTAATAAATTTTAATAGCAATTATTTCAACTTCTCACATACCACTCCATCTTTTTTCTCAAAAGTTTCAAAACTTGTAGTAATAACTTATTCGTGGTTTGCTGAACTTTAAGCGGCCAAAAGGTAAGAGTATGACATGACATTATGTTGAAGGTCTCTTATTTTCTTCCTTTCTAGGTTGCTTTCTATGGAAATTAATCTGATATTTTCATTTTTTCTTGTGAATCATAGATAGCAAGAAAGATTTATATTTTGTTTTATTGGTCTAAATTTCATTTGAGCAGCAGCCAAATTCTTGTTGAATTTATTTCTTGCTTCTTCTTTTTCTTCACACTATTCTCTCTCTCCATTGGCTTCTGTTTTCTTCTTTCAAGATGAACAATCAGTTGTTTTCAAGGTAAAAATTTTCAAACAGTTTTTAATAATTTATTTGTAGCCCAATCCAATCCACTTTTTTGCTTGAGATATCTGGCTGTATTTGCAGTAAATTGTTCCTGCTATGACTCTATGCTTCTTTCTTCAGTTTATCATATGTATTTTGTTTCTATTTCTTGCTCTTCTTTTCTCCTGATAAAACTTTATGCGCTTTTATGCAGATCTTGAAAACTTGAAAGGAAGGGAAAGAAAAGCTATTTTGGCACTTGACTAGTGAAAATTATAATCATGGAAGCAGACAACTCATTATCATTGGTATGTCATATTATATGTTCACATATTAAAGCTAATATTGACTTGGATGGTTATCCAAATAATCCTTAAGATACTATAATATTATGCAAAGTTTTTAAGAGTTGTTGTCCAAAAGTTCATAATATGAAATGGCATATATAAAACTTGTAAGCATCCATTTGAAAATATTTTTCGTGATAATTAGACTCTAAAGAGTAATCACTTTCCTAAAACGTAGATGATTTAGAAACCCTTTGGTGTGGTTGAGAGTGCCCTTGATAATTGGGTCGTTGTGCATGGGCTGTTAGGGCTCTTAGTCACATGAATAGTTCATTATACTCAACAAGTTCAAAGTGCTAAAAATTAAAGTACATTTAAATACTGAAATTGTTTTTATAAACTAGTTTTAGTATACGTACGTTGTACTTGTGTAGCCGCGTCATTCAACTAAATTATATACATTGACGTTAAAATAAAAATACAATATTTGTATAAATGATGAAAGTAAATATTATCACATTGACATAATAGTTAAATTCAATATCTTCTGACTATGCAAAGATGTTGAATTTATTTAAATTAATTATATATTATTTTATAATTATACATATCTTATAATATGACATACTCTTTAGGAATATATTTTGTCTTCTATTATTTCATCATCAGTTCTTTAAATTTGCATTTTAACCAATTTAATTCTTAAAACTATAACTGATTTTGTTTTATTTTATAATTTCTTTCATCGCCAATATCTTTTTATGGTAAATTCTTTTCGTATTCTAAGATTGTGTAAACTTGGAAAATTATTTTACCTATATGATGAATTTGGGAAGAATGAAATTGGATTATTTTGCTAATTAGTTAATTTAAATACTTAATTATTCTTTTAAAAGATTTAAAAAATAATTTAGTAGATTCAAATTCTTAATATTAGCTCATACCATATATTAAATATTTACTTATAACAGTTTTTATCCACACAAAAATCTATCTTCAAATGGTAGATATTTGAACTTTTGCACTTTATATTTGTCGAAGCGTTAGTGTAAATGATTTTTGTCAATCATTTTTCTTTTCTCCTTGTCTTTGTTATTATTAAATATTTTTGTAATTATATATTTAATTATCTTTTAAAAATGTATAGTAATATTTATATATAAGCAAAATATTGGTCGAAGAATAAAATTAATAGTTAGTGGACTAATCTCACATAGATTACTCAGAACATTAATAATTTAATTAAAAAAAAGGGCATCCCAGTGTACTAAGCTCTCTGCTATGCGCGGGGTCTGGGGAAGAGCCGAACCATAAGGATCTATTGTACACAGACTTACCCTGCATTTCTGCAAGAGGTTGTTTCTAGCTTTACCCTACATTTACAATTTAATTTGAATTGGAATAAACTATCAAGCAAAATGCTTCCCCTTTCTTTAATGTTTTCTTTATTTTATTTTGTATACATAATAATTGCTTAGCTCAAAATTTAGCACAATTAAACAATCTCTTTTGAGCTTATAAATAACGTCTAATTAGAGACAATTTATAGGCATAAAGATTCCAGTTTTATTCAATCATACTTTAATTCTAGGATTTATATAAGGTGAAATTTTAATGATTTTAAAGTTTTAAATATAAAGACTTCTCACTTAATTCAAATAAGGAAAGGTTAAATAATAAAATCTGATTCAATCTCAAACTCCTAAATATTAGCTAGGAGAATACTCAAAGACTATTCTGTCATAGTACAAACTATATTCTAAAAGGGTAAAAAAGACAAACGACGTTTTGCTAAGGGCCTTCGTGCTTTTAATATAATATAGATATAGATAAGTTGTTATGTGTTTGGAAAGAAATGCTAAAGCTGATAGTTAGCATTTCATGTGTTTGGGGAAAAATGCTGATAATTAGCATTTCATGTGTTTTGGGAAAAATGCCGATAAACACATTTGAATGGTTGAGATTTGAATGATTAAAATTCAAACCTAAAATATAAACACGCATAATGATTAAGATCTGAATGAGTAAGACTTAGACCTTTATTAAGTATAGATAAATTAGACTTTATCGTTGTGAACACTAAAAAAGCAGCTAATTATGACATCATTTTTAGTTCTAAATTGACTAAAATACAAATTATTATACAACAACTACCACGTCTCAATCACATGAAACAAATTGGGGTTGCTATGTATGAATCTTTACTTTTCCATTTAAGCTCAACTCATGTCGTTATCATACCAAAAAGAAAAAATTGAAGATATAATAATAATAGTAATTTCTCTAACAAGACTAAATCCTACATCCTTCTGGTAGTTATTACCTATATGGACTTTTTTCTTTTATTGTGCTCTATCTTTAGCTAAGTTTGTATTAATCCCAAAAAATTGTAGATCTTTCAAGGCAACTTCTTCTTATGTGATTTTAGGTCTACCTCATCCACTTTTAATACCTTCAATCACTATAGTTTCACACGTACAAACTGGTGCATCCGTAGGTCGGTGCAGGACATGATCAAACCATGCATCTCAAGGGACCTTCTCTCATTTTATCTTCTATGCATATGCTACTTGCACCTTTTGGCAATCATGGTCACTTTTAGTCTTATCGAATCTTGTATAACCGTACATCCATCTTAGCATATGCATATCTGCAATACTCATCTTGTGGATATGTCGGATTTTGGCAGGTATCATTTACTGAACTTCTCGAGGACATTGTCAGGCTTCTGGATTTCATAAGGAGGTTAAAGAATGAAAAAGATCAAACTGCTCTTGACATGGATCAAATTGAAAAGCTGAAATTGCAGCTGAAATCAATGTGGACCTCTATCCAGCTTTCTTATACCAATTTGGATGGTTTAAGTGCCGAGATGTCAAATGAAACACAACATCTTGAAGATCTGCTTAAGTCAATTTTCTATGGGAATGGATATGACATGTTGGTTAAATACGACATGGATCAGGTTGTTCCTCGCCTCCTGGAAAATATAAGAAGTTGTATCAGCTCACAGCATCATCCTAAATCAAGTGTCACCTTGACTATGGAGCAGTTGGTTGAACCTTGGGATGCCCTCCTCGCGAAATTACGTGGGATAGTTGCCTATCCGGAGCTATGCTCTTCTTTTTTGCCTCAATATGAAGTTCTTCAGAATCTACGAGACAATGTAAGGGATTTCCTTGGGTTGAAATTAAATGGTTGCATTGAGCATGAGATAGTTGAATATGTCTTACCTCAGATTCAGCTTATGGTTGAGAGAGTACGATACTTCAATTTGGAGTTTCTTAATACACTTGGTCCCTCTCCAGTCATGCTAGCTCATCTGCTTGTGAAGATTATTCCTGTTGCATTGGAGTTTATGCACATATGTTCTACAGATTTGAAAGCTTCAAAATCAGCAGAAGTTGGACGCTTCATTAAGCAGCTCCTAGAAGCCTCTCCGGATATTTTTCGAGAATATTTGATTCATCTACAAGAGCACATGGTAAATGTTATTACCACTAGCACTTCAGCTCGAAACCTTCATGTCATGATAGAGTTCCTCTTGATTATTCTTACTGATATGCCTAATGGCATTATTCATCATGATAAATTGTTTGATCTCATCGCACGTGTGGGAGCACTTACTAGGGAGGTAGCAACACTTGTTCTCCACTTAGAAGAGAAATCAAGAAATGAAGAGAACACCAATGAAAGTAACATTACAACTCTGGATTTGCAAGAAAATATTGAACTCCTAAAGGAAGATCTCAAACATTTTTACTTGAAAGTTCCAAGCTTATCTCAACTCTGCTTCCCCATGAGTGACAGACCACTCTTCATGAATCTTCTACTCATAAACCTAAATGATTTACTCAATTCTAATTCTTATTCAGTTGCTTTGATAAAGGAAGAAATTGCACTGGTGAAAGAACACCTAGAATTGATAAGATTTTTCTTCGTGAATGTTGAGAAAGAATTGTATAAAGATCAGTGGATACATGCTTTAAATGTAGCATATGAGGCGGAACATGCTATTAATTCAATTCTTGTAAGAGATCATGGTCTCTTGCATCTTATCTTCTTACTTCCTGATATTATAGAAAAGATCAAGATTATCAAAGAAGAGGTATTTAATTTATCGAAGAAGATTCCCAAGAACATGAGCCTCATTGTTGCAAACTCTCCCAACAAGCCAGTTGTAAGAAACTCAGCAATAGCCAATCAAGTAATTGTAGGTTTTGAGGAGGAGAGAAACTGGATAATTAGGAAGCTTATCAGCGGACCAGCTGAGATAGATGTCATTTCAATCATTGGAATGGCGGGGCTGGGAAAAACTACTTTGGCTTCTAGAGTATATAATGATGAGTCTGTTGTTAGTCATTTCGACATTCTTGCATGGTGCACCGTCGATCAAGAACATGATGGGAGGAAGTTATTACATAAAATTGTTAATCAAGCTACTGGTTCGAATGAGAAGTTCAATGAGGATATTGATGTTGCTGATGAGCTGCGAAGAAAACTTTATGGGAGGAGGTACCTTATTGTTTTGGATGACGTATGGGATACTGCAACATGGGATGAGTTAACAAGATCTTTTCCTGAAGTTAAAAAAGGAAGTAGAATTATTTTAACCAGTCGAAAAAAGGAAGTGGCTTTGCACGGAAAACACCATTGTGAGCCTCTTTATCTTCGTTTGCTCAGTCTAGATGAAAGTTGGGAGTTATTAGAGAAGAGAATTTTTGGAGAAGAAAGTTGCCCTGATGAACTATTGGGTGTTGGAAAAGGAATAGCCCGGAAATGTCAAGGGCTTCCTTTGGTGGCTGATCTTATCGCTAGAGTTATTGCAACGAAGGAAAAGAAAAAGACTTTGTGGCTTGAAGTTCTAAATAATTTGAATTCCTTCATTCTTGAAAATGAACTGGAGGTCATGAAAATTATACAATTAAGTTATGACCATTTACCTGACCACGTAAAGCCGTGCTTGCTTTACCTAGGAAGTTATCCAAAGGACGAACAAATTGAAGTCTCTAGGTTACAAGATCTATGGACTGCAGAAGGACTTGTAGAACATACTGAGATGAAGAGTGTGGAAGATGAAATGAATGTTTATTTGGATGCTTTGATTTCGAGTAGCTTGGTAATGGTAATGAAAAGTGAATATAGGACAACAACTTGCAAAATTCATGATCTTGTGCATGATTTTTGTCAGGTAAAAGCCACAAAGGAAAAGTTCTTTCACTCGATAGGTTCAAGTGCTCTATCTTGTGCTTCAGATCTGATGCCACGTCGAATAACCGTCTCTATCCATTATAGTCTCCTTGAACAAAATCATGCAGAAAAGAAAAAGGTTTCGGGGAAATACCTCCTTTCTTTGAAGGCTGATCATACAGATTGGCCACCCTTTGGTTTATTGGTGGATAAAACAGCCGTACTAGTTCATTTAAGAGACTTGAAGCTTCTTAGAGTATTAGACATCGCTCAAGTTTTGGTGGAAGATTCTTTGCTGAATGAGATAGGCTTGCTAGTTCATTTAAGGTACTTACACATTGGGATGAATGTTAAAGCTCTCCCGTCATCATTGTCAAACCTCTGGAATCTGGAAACTCTGGTGGTGCGTAACAGTAGATCAACCATGGTACTACTACCTGTAATTTGGAATCTTGCAAAGTTGCGACATATGAGTATCTATTATTGTTCTTTCTTTGATTTAGATTCAGATGAACCAATACTTTTAGTAGAGGACTCAAACTCAAAGTTAGAAAAGCTGAGAATATTAGAGCAGCTCAAGATTTCCAATTCGAAAGACACAGAGGATATTTTTAAAAGGTTTCCTAATCTTCAAAAGCTTGACTGTGAAATTGTAGAATCATGGGATTCTTCAGCAGAGTGCAATTGGTTTCCACAATTGGATGTCCTTAATCAACTTGAAGAAATCAATGCAACGCATCGTCGTTTAGATTCCCAATTTCCAAAAGCCACGAAGGATATTTGCAAAAGGTCTCCCAATGATTTTTGCTTCCCTTCAAGTTTGAAACGGTTGACACTGGAAGAGTTTTATCTGTCATCCGATTCACTGTCAAAAATTTCAAGATTACCTAACCTTCAAAAACTGACTCTGAACCGCACAATGATTCAGGAAGAAGAATGGAACGTAGTAGAAGAAGACACGTTCAAGAATCTCAAATACTTGGAGTTGTATTTGGTGTGTCTTTCCAAATGGCAGGTTGGAGAGGAATCCTTTCCCGTGCTCGAGCAATTAATCCTGGCGGAATGTAATAGGCTTGAAGAGATCCCATCCAGTTTTGGGGATATTGCTTCATTAAGTTGTATCAAACTGTTCAATAGTCCTCAACTTGAATATTCCGCTCAAGAGATTAAGGAATATGTTGCAGATATGATGGGAGAGGACAAGCTTCAGGTCCTTTACCAGAGTTATAGATGAATAATCTGTGAGTATAGACTATTTTATTAACTTCATTTTTATTTCTTTCTCCAATTACTTTGACCATTATAATCTTCTTTGCAGAGTGCAAAAAATAACCTGGGAATACAATTCATTTTGGGCCAACACATCAGTATTAGAGGCTGAAGGCAGATTCTGAAGACATTTCTTATCTGAAGACACATCAGTATGTGCTGATACAAGTTTCACCTCATATATCTAAGTGCATTTTGGTCTGTCATTGCGGCTATTCCTCTATTACTATCTCCTAACTTTCATCCCAAAATCATCAAAAGGATTTATGTTATATACATGTGTAAAGATTCTTTTATACTAATCAATATAGTTTTAACCTCTAAGAGTAGGTTAATTTATCAATTAATTACCTTATAAGTGACTTGATTGTGTGAATATTTTACATAGTTGATCTATAGAACTTAAACTCATCATAAAACCGCTTTCTCACAAATTGTAACAAGTTCTTGCATCTGAGAATATCTTAATGTTGGGAGCGGCTCCGCTCCATTAGAATTTGTTCTATTAGATGTCAATATAGTTTTGAATAACAAACATGTGACATTGTTAATTTTTAAAGGATGTGATTTGTTTTATTTTTTCTCTACTATTATTATGATTAAGTCTCTATTGATAATATTGATTTTTAGAAAAAAAAACAATACGTGTAAATGACCCGTCAGCATCATGTTCTTTTCCAGAAAGCAAAAATCACTCCATTGATATTTTTATTCTCTTCTAATTATTTTTATCAATCTTTTTGTCTTAATAAAACATGAATATTTTCTATTTTTTGACAATGAAATTTTTTATGGCAGAGAAATTACTTGAGATATCTCATATACGCTAATAACAAAGAAATGATTTCCCTTTTTGACTTAAGTACTAATATATATATATATATATATATATATATATATATAAAACATTAATATCAAAACTCAAAAAATAAGGAATAATAATATTCACTTGCTAAATAAATAAATAACTAAATAAATATATAAACTCACCCGATCATAAGGGGAAAAAAGAAAGAAGCAATTTAATAGATACATAGTAGCTAGAGGGTACAGTTTACACAGATTTCAGCTTTCCTCTATTTAAAAAATTAATCTTATCATTACTGGAATTTTAAACATAATAATAGAGAATTATTAAATAAAAAAATTTAACAACATCTAATGGAGCAAATTCTAATGGAGCGGAGCCGCTCCCCTTAATGTTAGAACTTTATCAAAATATCTGGATATTAGAAACCCCCCATTGCAAAAGAAAGTATCATCACTTTTTATATTTTTTCATACACAGTGGATATCCTCGGAACTGCGTATAAATTTAACTCTATCCATTTTTCGGGTAAACACATAGCTTCAGCAATTTACCAACGTCAGGCATGGATCTACTTGAAGTGCTGAAATTGGGACTGACATTTATGTGGACATTTGTCCAGCTTTCTTCTTCCAGTTTGGATGGCTTTAGTGCCAAAATATCAAAAATAACAGGAGAGCTTGAAGATCTGGTTGAGTCACTCTTCTACGAGAGTGGAGATGACATCCTAGTTAAATACGACATGGATCGTGTCGTTCCTCGCCTCATGAAAAATTTCAGAAGTTGTATCAGCTCACAACATTCTCCTAAATTAAGTGCAACCATAGCTGAGGAGCAGTTGGTTGAACTTTTGGACAGCCTCCTCGTGAATCTCCATGATATAACCAACTTAGCTGTTGGACAATTTACTCCATTAATAACTCAACTTGAGGTTCTTCAGAATGTGTTTAGCAATGTAAGAAATTTTTATGGGTTGGCAGTAAATGGTTGCGTTGAGCATGAGATAATTGAATATATGTTACCTCAATTTCAACTTATGGCTGAGAGAGCAGACACTTCTTTTTGGTCAGTTTTGTAGAAGAATTGGAGGGAACACTTGATGTCAAGCTAGGTCATCTATTTGTAATTATGGCCAATATTTTGGCTAATGGAGTCCATCTCAATATAAGCATAAGTATCTTTGCAAAGTGTAGACTTTGTTGGCAATATTCTTTGGGACCCAAAAATATTGCATTATGTGGTGGACATCATTTGCATAGGTTGTATCTCTTCTTTTACACCTAAGAGGCCAAGACTTTTTTGCCTATAAAAGGAAAGGCAATTAGTTCATTTTAGACACACCAACAACACTTGTCTCCAATTCTTGTTTCTTCCTTTCTTCATTTATTAGAAGTGTTTTGTATGAGAGTTAGTATTGGGAAGCACTTGTGTGAACCCTTTCTTTGGAGTGATCTTGTGAGGTTATTCTTTTAGGGTATTTGGGATTAATTAGAATGTTTACTCTAATTTTGTACTCTTTTTTGTACTCTTAATGTTATAGTAAATTGCTCATCTCCGTTTGTGGACGTAAGTCACTTTGACCGAACCACGTTAAATTTGTGTCTTCTTTATCTACTTTAATTGTCATTGTTATTAACTTTCATTGTCTTTGTTATTGTTATTATACCGTTGTTTGGCTAAATTCCGCACTACCCGGGTTCCCGATCCTAATACTATTTGTGAAGATTATTCCAGTCGCGCTAGAGGTTATGCACATATGTTCTACAAACTTGAAATCTTCAAAATCAACAGAAGTTGGATGCTTCATTAAACAGCTCCTAGAAGCCTCTCCGGCCATTCTTCGAGAATATCTGATTTATCTACAAGAGCACATAGTAAATGTTATTAACCCGAGCACTTCAACTCGAAACATTCATGTCATGATGGAGTTCCTCTTGATTATTCTTAATGACATGCCCAAGGAATTTATTCGTCATGACAAATTATTTGATCTCTTGGCACGTCTTGGAGCACTTACTAGGGAGGTATCGATTCTTGTTCGCCACTTACAAGAGAAATCAAGAAATGAAGGGAATACCAATGAAACAAATTGTGGAACTCTAGATTTGCTGGAAAATATTGAACTCCTAAAGGGAGATTTGAGACATGTTTACTTGAAAGTCCCAAACTCATCTAAACTCTGCTTCCCCATGAGTGATGGACTACTATTCATGAATCTTCTACTTAAAAACTTGAATGCTTTGCTCAATTCCAATGCTTATTTAGTTTCTTTGATAAAGGAAGAAATCGAGCTGGTGAAAGAACACCTAGAATGCATAAGAGTTTTGTTCATGAATGTTGAACAAGAATTATTGTAAGGATCATTGGATACGGGCTTTAGATGTGGCATATGAGACGGAACATGCCATTAATTCAATTCTTGTCAAAGATCATGGTCTCTTGCAGCTTATCTTCTTACTTCCTGATACCATAAAAAAGATCAAACTTATCAAAAGAATATGTATTCAATTTGGTAAAGAAATCTCTTGAGAACAGGGCCCTCATTGTTGAAAAATCTCCCACACAAGCCAGTTGTAAGAAAATCATCAATAGCTAGTCAAGTACTTGTAGGTTTTGAGGAGGAGAGAGACTACATAATTAGGAAGCTTATTAGTGGACTAACAGATATAGACGTCATTTCGATCATTGGAATGCCGGGGCTCGGAAAAACAACTTTGGCTTACAGAGTATATAATGATACGTCTGTTATTAGTCATTTTGATGTTCTTGCATGGTGCACAGTCGACCAAGAACGTAATGAGAGAATATTGTTGCAGAATTATTTTAATCAAATCACTAATTCGAACGAGAAGTTCAATGAAGATATTGATGTTGCTGAAAAGCTGCGGAAAAAACTATATGGTGGAAGATATATATCTTATTGTTTTGGATGACTCGTGTGATACTGCAACATGGGATGAGTCAAAAAGACCTTTTTCTGATGTTAAGAAAGGAAGTCGAATTATTTTAACAAGTCCAATAAAGGAAGTTGTTTTGCATGGAAAATGCTACAGTGAGCCTCTTGATCTTCGATTGTTCACAGTAGATGAAAGTTGGGACTTAATAAAGAAAAGGGTTTTTGGAGAAGAAAGTTGCCCAAATGAACTATTGGGTGTTGGAAAAAAAATAGCCCAGAATTGTCAAGGGCTTCCTTTGGTGGCGGATCTTATTGCTGGAGTCATTGCAACAAAGGGAAAGAAAAAGACATTCTGGCTTGAAGTTCTAAATAATTTGGATTCATTTATTCTTGAAAATGAAGTGGAAGTCATGAAGATTATACAATTAAGTTATGACCATTTACCGGATCACGTAAAACCATGTTTACTTTACCTTGGAAGTTATCCAAAGGACGAAGAATTTAGTGTCTGTTTGTTACAAGATCTATGGAGTGCAGAAGGAATCGTGGAAGAGAGTCAGAGACTGAGATGAAGAGTGTAGAAGAAGTAATGGAGGTTTATTTGGATGATTTGATTTCAAGTAGTTTGGTAATGGTAAAGAAAAGTGAATATAGGACAACAACTTGCAAAATTCATGATCTTGTGCATGACTTTTGTCAGGTAAAAGCCACAAAGGAAAAGTTCTTTGAATTGATAAGTTCAAGTGCTCTATCTTGTGCTTCAGATCTGATGCCGCGTCGAATGACCATTCCTTATGATCATGTTTCTGGTTGGAAGCGTTCTGATTCTGAAAAGAAAGTGGTTTCTGGTAAATACCTCCTTTCGTTGAAGGTTGATCGTTCACTTTGGCGGACTGATGGTTTTTTGGTGGATACAATAGCCATGCTAGTTCAGTTAAGAGACTTGAGGCTTCTTAGAGTACTGGACCTGACTGAAGTTATTGATGGAGAATATTTGCCGAATGAGATAGGCCTTCTAGTTCATTTGAAGTACTTAAACATTGGGATGAGCGTTAAAACGCTCCTTTGGAATCTAGAAACTCTGTTGGTGCAAAGCTATGATTCAACCATAGTACTACTACCTAGAATTTGGAATCTTGGAAAGTTACGACATGTGGGCATCTTTTATTGTTCTTTCTTTGATTTGGACATAGATGAACCAATACTCTTAGCAGAGGACGCAAAGTTAGAGAACTTGAGAATATTAGAGAGGATACGACTTTCTTATTCAAAAGACAGAGGATATTTTCACAAGCTTCCCCAATCTTCGAAGCCTTCAATGCATAATAAGAAAATCTTCAGCAGAGTGCAATTGGTTTCCAAAATTGGATGTCCTTCATGAACTTGAAGAACTCAGTGCAACGTATTCCTCTGCAGCGAGACAAGTGGGTGATTTTCGCTTCCCTTCGAGTTTGAAAATGCTGAAGTTGGTAAAGTTTGATATGACATCTTATTCGCTGTCAAGTATTGCAAGATTGCCCAAACTTGAAAATCTGACTTTGCTAGACACAATCATTCAGGAAGAAGAATGGAACGTGGGAGAAGACAACACCTTTGAGAATCTCAAATATTTGAAATTGCAGATGGTGCGTCTTTCCAAATGGAAGGTTGGAGAGGAATCCTTTCCCGTGCTTGAGCAATTAATCATGACGGAATGTAATAAGCTTAAAGAGATCCCGTCCAGTTTTGGAGATATTGCTTCATTAAGGAGTATCGAACTGATCGATAGCCCTCAACTTGAAGATTCCGCTCTAGAGATTAAGGAATATGTTGCAGATATGATGGGAGAGGACAAGCTTCAGGTCCTTATCAAGAGTTTCCTTGAATAATCTGTGAGTAAAGATGGCTTTATTAACATTTTTTTTCTTGCTTTTTCCAGTTACTTTGACCATTAAAATCTTCTTTGCAGAGCACAAATAAAAACCTGGGGATACAATTCATTTTGGGACAACTTATCAGTATTAGAGGCTAAAGACAGATTCTCCAGACATTTATGCAATCTTCCAATTGTTTTCCTCCTCTTTTATTCTAATATAAAGAATAAGAATAACTAATATTACCGATACCAATTGCTAATGGAGGACATTTGTTATGTTTTATGTCTATATGACTATATAATATGTTCATCCCAACAAGTTCTTGCATCTGAGAATATTTGAACTGAATGTTAGACTTTTGTCAAAATATCTGGATGTTGGAAATCCCCATTGCAAAAGCAAGTATCATCACTTTTTCGATTCAGTTTCTTTGCTTCTATCTCGTAAAATTAACAAGCTGATCTTTGATTCATTTTTTATTCTCTTATTGCTTAATCTAGTCTTCGTAAAAGCAAACGCGTGCAAAATTTTCTGTCTTGACACATAGATTAAAAGAGCTTGTAGTAAAATTTGTTTTGTAGTTCTGAAACCTATCAAATTCCTCTGGTTTGCTAGAGGGCCAGAAACATTCTGGACAATATCACAACAGAATTCAATGCAAGCACGGCTTTCTATTTGACTCTTAGACTTAATTTTCAGTACAACAATAACCAAACCTCAGTCCTAAATAAGTTGAGGCAGGCAATATAAATCCTCGTTTTTCAACTCATATCATTATCATTAGCAAGATAAAATAAAAGTAAAAATTAAATAAAAGTGAGAAGGCAGTATGAAATAAATCTAGCACTTTGTTTAGTCAATACTGGCAGCTGAGGACAATGTCCTCTTTGCTTTCTTCTTGCTATTTTGATGAGAAGTGCTCTTTCTTACTTTCTAATTTTTAACTTTTTTCTTTTTAAGAAATAAGTTGAAGTGAAATACGGACAGGGCAATATGTTAATGTAAAAAAAAAATTTTGAAAATTTTGGAAAGACTCTGTGAATTCTTGCACTGTTCGGCTCATTCTTCGATTCCTGCTTCTCCCTTCCCCGTCTCCCCATTCCTATCTCTCAAAAAAGGCCTATGGAGTATAGGTATCAATCTTTTTGTACCGGCATGCAAAGGTTCGAATCCCGTGACTAGATTATGAATACCCGAACGAAGCAACTAACTGCAATCCCTAAGCCTGCAAGCCAAAAGTTTGACCTGAACATACCTTTGCTAAGAGAAGAGAGGGGAAATAATGTGTTTTCTTTCTTTTCTCTTCCATTTTCTATTTTACAAGAAGGGAGAGGAAAGAGAATTTTACAAATACAAACAATTTCTTCGTCCCTACGATGAGTTTCCATGAGTATGAATAGCTTGTTCCAATTTGAGTCCTTTTAAATTGTCACTAAGTAATATTTTAATTATTTATTCTTAATCTTTTTTATATTTTGCTTTAAAAGCCTATTGTATGTAGATAGTGGCGAAACTAGGATTTTAAGTGTATGGCTTCTAAATTTTAGAAAGGATCGTGACCTAGAATCAAAGATTAAAAATCAGATTTTATATAAATTGTCGAATATGAAATATAAGAGAAAAACATGAAAAAAAACCCAGAAAAGAAGAACTAAAGACGGAAGAAGGGTTTAACTTATAAGGAAGAAGGCGTATACACAACGGAGAGTTTACGGCATCCGGCAGACGGTGGCAGCAGTGAGCGGCAGAACCCTAACTTTTTTGATTTGGGAATTGTGAAGAAAAGGGCGCATGTTTTATTTTAAAGTAGGATGCGTTTTTATTTAAGTTGATTTATGTTTTATTTATTAGAAAGGAAAAAGTTTATGTTTTGTTTATTAAAAAGGAAAAATGGTAAATATAAAGGGCAAAAATGGTAAATATAAAGGGCAAAATGCTTTTCTCTGAATCTCCGGAAAATCGACTGTGCGAAAGAAATCAACACCCTCTATGGCCGGGAATACCTGAATCTGCACACGAAGTGCAGGGTGTAGTATAAGTACAATCAACTCAGTAAGTAAAAATAATAAATAAAGAACTGAAGATAGTGACGAGCTACACAATTATAGTTCACTTTCAGTAATTCCAGCAAAGAATAGACATGCTTTCAAATCTAGCAGTTTAAGTCAAATCAATTTTTTTTACAGTTTAAGTTCATGTAATCCGGATATAAAATCTTTCAGAGAATTTCACAACAATGACAGATAGCAACTAAGTGCAACAACAAATGAAAAGCAAGTACAGCCTCCCAGGGCAACAATCACTCAACTCGTCACAACAGCTCAACCACTCAACTCTCAGCCCTCAGCACTCACACTCAATGGATACCCGCGCTCACTGGGGGTGTACAGACTCCGGAGGGGCTCCTACAACCCAAGCGCTATAATCTGCACGGAAAAATCACGTGCTGCACGGACAACTCACGTACCATAATATAAATATTTTGATCCGCACGGCCAACTCACGTGCTGCACGGCCAATTCACGTGCTATAGTATAATATAAGGATCCGCACGGACAACTCATGCGCTGCACGGCCAACTCACGTGCTATAGTATAATATAAGGATCCGCACGGACAACTCATGTACTACACTATAATATAAGGATCCGCACGGACAACTCACGTGCTGCACAGACAACTCACTTGCTATAGTATAATATCTCACAATCAGGTCCTCGGCCACACTCAGTCATAAAGTTCTCTAGTCTCTCGGGCTCTCAACAATCATGAAATCAGGCCAAACAACAATGATATGATGCATCAATAATGAACAATAGAGACTGGAATAAAATAATCAAGTAAATTATGACTGAGTACAAAACAATAATTAAGCAGATAGTTCAACATGTACACGACCTCTGTGGGTCCCAACAGTACCAACAGATAGCCTAAACATGGTTTCTAACATGACTTATAGTTAAAATTTCACAACACATAGAGAGCACATAGCTATCAACAAGTTATTTAACTTTACAGTTTTCATGGGACGGACCAAGTCATAATCCCCTCGGTGCACGCCCACACTCCCATCATCTAGCATGTGCGTCACCTCCAAAATAATCACATGACATAAAATTCGGAATTTTATACCCTCAGGACCAGATTTAAAACTGTTACTTACCTCAATAAGACGAACCCAACATCGAACAAGCTAATCAATACTCAGGAAATTTCATTCCATGTCTATCCACCTCTGAATGCCTTCTTGTCTCCTCAATTCAATGCCAACAATCTGAAACTGAAACTCACCTCTTAATGATACTACAACGATCTACTATACTAAGCAACTGCAATCTACAATATCAACATCCAATAGGACTAACATTAGTAACCAATTCCATAGTTTAGGCCATTTAGACAATTTACCAAATACCTAGTGGGCATACATTTATACATTTCTTAACCATATAATTAGTTCTTCCAACTACCATCATTTACCAACAATTCATCCCACCATCGTTCTTTAACAACTTATAATCCTAACATAACATGTGTGACCAACCGTTCTCACCCAACCAATAAAATTCCATCAAATAATCGCCTTTCAATCTCTACAATGGTTATGTATTTAAATTAGAAACTTATGGCTTCAAATCACCATACTATAAGTTTTAACACATATTTTATACATAAATAATCACCATAGATTAGTTAGAGATGGTAGACATACCTCTTATAGTGAAACTCTTGAGAATCCCAACTTGTAGTGTTCTTGACCAATTTGGGGATTTAAATGGAAATCTATGGATCTTCAAGATTAATCCTTGTTAATACAAGTGTTTAGGAGTAGTAATCAACTCAAAATTACTCCAAAAATATTACCTTGGTTCATGGGAGGGAGGTGTTGGACGGATTCCCCTTGATATGTAAGCCCTAGATCAAAATAAATGACTTAGCTCTCTCTCTCTCTCTCTACCCGACATTGGGGGATATTTAATGGGTTCCTACGTGCGCGGCCATGCACCTGGGCAAGTGGCCGGGAATCCGGCCGCGCACCTGAGGCAGAAAGTCTCAAATATGCGTGGCCGCGCATCTGGGCTCTCATATGACACATGTCCAGTAAAATGGCCATAACTTTCTGTATACATATCCAAATGATAGACGGTTTGATGAATTAGAAACTAGACTCAAAGTTCTTTAATTTGATAGGTTATACACTATATAACTCTTCATATATTGAGAGTTATGCTCGTTTGAAGTTAGATCTTGTGCAAACTCACTTGAACCTTTATCCCATCATATAATTTTTCAACTTGACTTAGCTTTAGGGCTCTTCTTAGATCATAAACCATTCTTAATGCACCTCATACATATATTATCATTATCAATTGATATTATTCAAATTATCAGTCTTGTTCATACCCGAATTAATATAATTAGCACCCGCCAATCTTCTTAATGGTCTTAAAACGCTTCGAAATTTTTCAGGGTGTTACAAAGATGGACCAAAACTTGGACAATATTTAAGGAGAGCAGGTAGTGGTGATGACGGAAGAAGAGAAGGAGTTCTGTTAGTGGGGTATTGTGGTACAAATTCTTGGGTCGGGTAATGTTAAGAGATTGGGTGGATTTTTAATTAGAATCAGGTATTTAAAATTGGGGTAGATCTTTTTATTCCAACGCTGCCATGTGACATTTCATCTAAATTAGGGGCAAATAAGTGCCAATGGTATAACGGTAGGGAGTTAATTGAACAAATATTATAACTGATGATATATTTAAACTATTTTCGATAGTACATGGATATATTTGACTCTTTTCCGTTTTATATGCACTTTTTGTGATGACACACTAAGTCGTTTTGAGTTCTAGCCTTAATTTTAATGATCTGAGTCATCCTGCAGCTTTATTTGATATTATTTTATTTACGTGCGTGGTCCATGTCGCTTTTCAAAAAGTTTTTATGTAAAAAGTTGAAGAAAACGTGATTTTGGGCTTTAAAAACAACTTGAGTTGATAATGAGATTCTCTTGTTTTCATTTGATGGCCTGATAGAGGCAGTGGGTTGTGTGAGATTGAGATTTGCATGCGCAAGTATTATAGTTCAGTTTTTCAAAAGGAAGTCCATGAGTTCTAGACCGCATTTGCAGTTTTAGATATTTAAGAGAATGTTGGCACTATCTGGTATCACCTGAGAAGACTGCACATTTCAGAAGGCGCCTTGTATTTTGACTTACAGATGCTTCATTGGTATTGAGGTACTCGCCTGGTTGATCGACTGATGATGTTCGGATTTTGCTATATGGCACAGAAGAATTATGAAAGTATTTCTCGTGGAATAATTATGTATGAAGAATGTGTTAGTTATTTGAGTGGTGGAGATGGGATCAGATCTGGTGATTCTTTTGTATTCTTGTGGTTTGGAGACTGGGAGTTTCAGAGGCAGATTATTTCTTGGTTGCGGACTGCAAAGATATGGCCAAATTAACCAGCTGATGGTATGTGTTGTGGATAGGTTTAGTGGATCTTTAGAAAGGTTATCTACTCATTTCGGAAGGATCATAATCGATTTGGAGGCCACTGGTAGGCCTACTGAAGATGTGTATTCTACACTGGGTCGTATATGTGACTCAACACTACTATTATTGAGGGATGTGTCATTCAGTTGGATTTGAGCTGTTCACATTATGATATGTTTTGTGTTACTCTTTTCTGATACGATGGGTTGTGATAGGTTGGTTAGCTACACACATGATGCGTTTCTACTTAGGCCTTGTGAAAAAATTCGAGCGAGATGATTCTTGGGATGTTGAATGGTTGATTGCAACTTGGCTATGATATTTCATATTGGTGGTATATTATGCTAGCCGTTTCTCCGTGGTTATGGTCATGCACTTTGTGTGCGTGTTGTTGATTTGCACATGGTTGTTGATTTTGAGCATTATGGCTCTAGGTATTTCATGTGACCAGTGTTTGGATTGGGTCACGCACTACGATAGAATCATGTTGGGATATGATACTTTGTGTGAGGTTCGTGTATTTTAGTTTTACTACGTGTGATGTTTTCATAGCATTGTGCTTGTGGTGGTACCTTTTGAGCTTGCGGAACGGTTCTCTCATTTGATTCTCTTTCCATATTTGGGTACATTTGAGTTGTTACTTGTTGGTGCACAGATTGCACAGTATGTGGCTATAGATGGTATTGGTGTGGCATGTAAGTCGAGCAGCTTGTACTGGGTCTCACATGAGGTCGTTGGAACTGGAATGAGTGCTATCAAATTTGATTATGATATGTTGGGAGGATAATATCGGAAGTCAATTTACAATTTGGCAATGGTTTTTATCAGGCGAGAGAGCCCCACGACTTGTTGATCTATGAGTGGTTATGAGTTTCTGCATGTTTCATTCACCATTGGCAGTGCACGAAGGTTTGGAACAAGTATTTAGTTGATATGGAGTTTGTTAAAGGTACTGGGTTTGTTTATGGGAAGCTATTGTTGTCAGAAGTTATTTATGTAATTATCTAAGTTATGTGGTATATCATGTGATTATATCTTAGGTTATGGTTATGGCTTGGTACAATATGTTCAGACTTATGCAGTGTATGGATGTGAGAACTGGGTCTTATAATGAATTCCAGATGTTCTAAATTGCATTCCAAAGTTTATAGACTAAGATTGAAGGAAGAATCTTCGGGTATGTTCTAAATTGGTACCAAAGTTTATATGGATCGGGGTGACATGTGATCACCCTCGGGTATGTGCATGATGAGTTTACATAGTGATTTGATGGCTTTGGAACGACTCCTAGAACGTTCGAGGATGAACATATGTTTAAGTGGGGGACAATGTAATGACCCAACTTACCGTTTTGACCATTTGCATTCTGTTCAGCTATTTGAAGTCTTGAGTAGCTTCATAGGATGTATTATGACTTGCGTGTATCGTCTGCTTTGGTTTTTGGGTGATTCGGAATTGATTTGGAAGCATGATTCTCATTTTATAAGCTTTAAGTTGGAAGAGCTAACTAAGTTTGACTTCTAAGTATTTGACCTCAGATCGGAGTTTTGATAGTTCTATTAGGTACTGATGGTGATTTTGGACTTGGGGGTATGCTTGGATTTAAATTTGGAGGTTTCTAGAAGGTTTCAGTACTATTTGGCGAAAGTTGAAAATTTGAGATTTAGAAAGTTCATAAGTTTGACGGGGAATTGACTTTGATGATATCAGGTTCAGATTGTTGTTCAGGGAGTTGGAATAGGTACATTATTTCATTTGAAACTTGTGTGCAAAATTTGAGGTTATTCCAAGTTGATTTCATATGGTTCGGCACGAGTTTTGGAAGTTGAAAGTTCAATAGTTCATTAAGTTTGATTTGAGGTGTGATTCATGATTTTGATATTTTTATGTGGGATTTGAGGCCTCAAGCAGGTCCGTATTATGTTTTAGGACTTATTGGTATGTTCGGATGGGGTCCCGAGGGGTTCGGGTGAGTTTCAAATTGGTTTGGGTTGTGTTGCGCACATTTTTTATCTTTTCGACACCGTTTCTTCAAGCATAAATGGTACCACATTAAGAAAATGATCTCTAAATACCGTTTTGATTGAATCATTAGATCTGTATCGTAATTACTGAGTCATAGTAAAAAGAATCGTAAAATTCGGAGATCGTATTAGGGAGTTATGCCTATTTTAGTATCAGAGAAGAAAGCTGGTGTTGGTGCTAGGTCCGCATCTGCGACTCCGCAGGTGTAAAAAATGATTTGCAAATGCAAAAATTACAGCTGGAAGACCGTAGGTGCAGATTTTTGGGCGCCGAAGTTAAATTCCCTATGTATTAAAAAATCGGAATGCGTTTATTTAGTATTTTGAGCATATCTTGAATTTTAGAGTTCCGTTTGAGGTGATTTTCGCGGCGTTCTTCTCGTTTTTTCATGGAGGTCAGTATCTGACCTCAAATTTTGCATTTTAATATTATTATACTAGTTCAATTATGAATTAATTCATATTTTGATTGGAGATTTGTGGGTTTCCCCCCTAAAACTTAAGGGATGAAATTTATGGATTTAGAGATCGATTTGAAGTCGGATTTGGATTGAGATAAGTCTTTTTGACTCGGTTTTGATTATTTTACATGATTTTATCTTTGTTTTTTGTATTTAAATGGTGAATCTAAAAGAGAAATTGTGGGTTTTTGTCTAAACTTTACTAAAGTAAATTTTTGAGTTTTGAACATTGATTCGGAGTCGGATTTGAGTGAAATTAGTATGGTTGGACTCGTATTCAAATGGGTTGTCACAATTTGTGAGTTGGGTCAGTTTTCGAGGTGTAGACCCAGATTTGACTTTTTGGTTGGCTTTGAGTAATTGAGTAAAGATTCGACATTTATTGTTTAGGTAGGTTCTTTTGGCATTATTTGATGTATTTGTGTTGCTTTTTGCTAGTGTTGAGCCGTTCCGAGGTTGATTCACGTAGGATGGCATTATAGAGTATTGTTTGGCTTGCTCGGTATTTATTTTGGCATGTTTGAGGTAAGTATCTTATTTAAACTTGGTTGAGGCACTAGTTGCCTAAATTATTTGTGATATCTCCGGGTTATGGGTGCGCATATGTGTGGGGTTTGAGCCTATATGCGAGCACGAGGTATTTTTTCATGCTCGGGGGTAGTGCTTAGGCCTTGTTGTATTTGAGCCAAATTTGAGGCTACGAAGAGGCTAATTCCTTGAATAAACTTGGTAATTGCTAATTCTGTGATGAAATTTCTGATTTAAGCTATGATAGCACACTTTGCACATGCCTATACTTTAGCATCTTATTATACCAGCCCAAGAGCATGAAATCTGATATTTATTGATCATATACATGTGTTCTTGTATACTTGTTTCTGTGTGATATGGTTTGGACTGGATGCCTATGACCACGCGGGGCGGATTATGTTGTTATGCCTGTGACCACGCCGGGCGGATTATGTTGTTATGCCTGTAACCACGTCGGGCAGATTGTATTATTATGCATGTGGCCATGCCGGACGGATTGTGTTGTTATGCCTGTGACCACGCCGGGCAGATTGTGAGTATCAACATGTGAGTTGTCCGTGCAGCACATGAGTTATCCGTGCAGATCCAGATATTGATATCATAGCACATGAGTTGTCCATGCAGCATGTAAGTTGTCCGTGCAGTTTATATTAAGCATGTGATCATACCGAATCATTTATGATATTGAGCCTGTGACCAAGTCGGGCTGGTAGCACGTTGAATTGGCCGTGCTTACATGTGGATGCTGATCCATTCCCCTAGGGTCACACTGTCATGTTTCTCTCTTGATGGTGTACACGCGGATTTTGAGAAACCGACGGGTTTCTGGTTGATGTGAGCTCTGGGAGAGCTGGTTATTGTTATTTGGATCGGGTTGCACGCCGCAACAGGCCTTATTGGCTTATTGTTATATGGATCACGTTGTGCGCCATAACGAGCGGATATTTGGTCATTGCATTTTATCTTTACTTTCAATTTTCTTGATTGTTTACCTGATTTACTTGCATATCTTCCTTTTATTCATGATTGCTGACTGAGTAGAACATTTTAAAAAAAAGAATTATGAGCACCAAAGAGGTTTTTACCTGTGATTTACCAGATTTGATCATATATTTGTTCTATACTTGTTGAATTTATGAATTGCACAGGTGATCATCGAGTATCATTTATAGTTAGTTTGGATACTTATTGAGTACAAAGGGTCGGTTGTACTCATACTACACTTCTGCACCTTGCGTGCAGATACTGGAGCTGATGTTGCTGTGTACAACGAGAGTTGGCATTGAAGATGTACCTGTATTCTAGTTATAACTGCCACTTGTCCTTGGTAGCTTTAGATTTGCAAATCTATTTAAGTATATTCCAAACAGATAATGTATTTATTTCGTTCCAGCTTTATAAATTCTAAATCTTAGAAACTCTTGATTTGTACTACCAGTCCTTGGGAGTTATATAGAAATTAAGTTATTTTACTCATTTACCCTTATTATTCTCATTTGAGTTACGTTGACTGTTACTTGGCATACCTAGCGGGTTGGGTTAAGTGGCATCTTGACTAGATGGATTTTGGGTCGTGACAAGTTGGTATCAGAGCTCTAGGTTCATAGATTGTACGAGTCATCAACAAGTGTCTAGTAGAGTCTTGTGGATCGGTATGATGACGTCCATACCTATCTTCGAGAGGATACATGGCATTTAGGCTAGACTTTCCCATCTTTATTTCCTTATCGTGCGACATTGATTCAGCTTGAAGCGTATCTCTTTGAATTTCTCTCACTCACGCGTATGTTATGCTAAGCACTCGGTATCAGTTGTGCATCGATGGTTGCGATTCCATAGATGAGGTGCGAGATGTATTTTCTATGTTTTGGTGATGGGCCAGTATGGAGGAGTTGAGGCTGGTTTTGACCGCAGTTTGAGCTCGGTGGTTTCAGTTATGTGAGCATATGCGTTTGGGCTTATATATGTCTGGTAGTATGTAGGAGCTGGAATTTATGGCCCGGTGAGTGGTTGGATAGTTATATGATGAATAAGATGTGACTACGGGATGTGTTCAGGTGGCTTGGATGTGACGAGAAGAGTTTGCTTGGGATGTAAAAAGGACTATGGATGCTTGATTTCTGTCTTGATATGGGGTACTGATATTCGGCTTAAAGTATGTATTATATGCATATTACCTAGCATTTTACTCATGTTTCGTAGATTTCGGATGTATAATATAATAATTTGTGCTAATTCGTGGTATTTTTATATGTAGGAATTTGGGACGAAGGTGCGTGAATTGAAGCGAAAAGGGGACGGAACGAGAAAAAGCCACAAACTAGCGCCCAGGGTAGCGTGGGGCGCTACATGTGGCACACAAATCAGAAGCTCAAAATTTTCAGCGCCAGGGTTAGCACTCCACACTATCCTGGGCGCTGGTGAAGTGAAGTTGTCCTATTTCTCTCGGGCCTTGGTTATTTCAACACCAAGATGCCCCCAACTCATATAAAAGAAAACCTAAACCTATTTTTGCAGGGGGGAGGTGACGCGACTTTGAGAGAAAAACACAAGTACGAAACACTCGGGAGCACGAAATTCATCAATTCCTCCATTCTTCTTCTAGTATTCATAGCTTATATGTTTAAAAATGATATTTTGATGATTGTTATGAACATGATTGCTAAGAACCTCGTTCTTCTGGGGTTATGGGTCATTCTTGACTATTGTAAATTGATTGTTTTACTTGATTTTATAATAGTAATTTGTTTATTCAATCTTGCACTTAATTATTCTATTACATATTAACAATAAAGTACTATCTACGAATTTATAGTTCAACTGGAAAATGGAAACTATAAATTGCATATAAGATTGAATAGAGTAAGTTCTTAAATCCGGGCATCGAAAAATAGATTCGTGATTAGGATAAACATATTGTAGTTGCCTTACTTGGTTATTTTTGCAGGAAATATACATGCGTTCTTGTCAAGTTTGATTCTATAGACATATAGTCTTAGGTTGTCTTGAATAAGCGACCGAAGCGTCAAAAGAACTTCGCAAGCATAAAAAACCCAGCTAATCAACAATTAGAAAAAACAAGTGACTACATCAACCCAAAAAATGCAATAGGAGAGACGTTAGTCCCGTAACCCTTGAATATGTCCATCTCATTGTATTCTTCCTAAGTATTTGTTTGCTATACTCGCGATCTTATTTTATTGCTTGCTTAGTAGTTTGTAGTAATCTATATATATATTTATAATTGAGGGCCTTACGTCGGTTACGTGGCCTTCTCATTTAGCCGCATTTGATTTTTCTAGGCTCTAGGCTTTTTACAATTTGAACCTGAAATTACACCACCGAAACACTTCACACACTCAACTGCTTCTTCCCGCACCGCTTTTTTACATCACAAATACCTACGTTACTCTCTCTTCCTCATACCTATCTCCATTTTTCCTGCTAAAATTCCTCATAACTCTCACTTTATTAATTCCTACATCTAACCTTCTTTGAGCTATTCATTAATTTGGAAAATCGAAAAAAAATAGTTTGCTCACACTGCTACTCTATATTTTCCCACACCATATATATACTAACTTCGACGCCACTGAAGAATTCTGAAGAAAATCATCCTCGCCCACGGCTTCAGGAAAAAATGGTATTCACCTCATAATAGCCGGTCTGTAGTCTTTTCAAAATAATATTTATCATTTATGCCTTATTCTTATATATTTGACTCTTACAAACTTATAAGAACCCTAATCTAATTGTATAGGTATCGATAAACAAGGATGCCAAAACACAGTCTTTTGAGGTACCTTCTTCACTATTATGTTTTTCCCCACAATTCATACTTATATTATAAATATTCTGGGATACTATAATTTCTTACCTACTTATGCTGTCAATATTCTGGGATACCATAATTTATTACCTAATCACTAATTAAGGATATAAAAATTCAAAATCACTTTCAAAAATCCAAATATTATGTTTTTTCACAATTGATACTAACTGTGTCTCTGATATTCTGATACTTAATATTTTATTACTAATAATTTTTCCCGAGCAAAGTCCCAGAAATATTCTGGAATACTATATTTTTTCCCTATTCGATAACTAAGGAACAAAAGAATAAGATTATACTATGTTAGATTTTTCATCATAGCCTCAAAAATTGATATTGGATAGTTGTTCAACTTCCTCCTCTGCTACTATTTCCCTCTCTAAACTTTCATGTACTTGAAGCGACACATGCATTAAACATAGCGGCAATATTGTAATGATCAGGAAAATATATAGTTTTTCTCAGCAAAAATCGTATTGCCTTATTATTTTCATTTGATTGAATATAGATTGATGCTATATTAGCGCTATTATATTTTCCTGCTCTACTCTTTTGTATTATGCTTGAAGATCGACATATGCATTTAATACATTAGTTGTAGCCTAATAATCAGAAAAAATAAAAAAATATAACTTTTTACCCCTACAACCCGTCTGCTTAATGAACCCCAAATATGTCGTTTTCCCAATAAAGCTTAACTATATATGTTTGGTTGTCCCTATGAAAGCCCACATTGCGCCAATTTTTGCATAAGCCACAAATTGATCTTAATCGATTCATTGATATATCTGACTTGATTGATAACGGGAAGTTAGACGACATAACAACAGTCTCTCCTTCCTGTTGTGCAAAATCTACCTCCGTTATTGTGTCTTTTCTAAAGGATTGTAACTTTCCAATTAATCATTAGCATCGTTTAAAATTTTGAATGGAATCCTTTATATGAAAGCCTCCCACAACATCCTTACGTGTGTTTCTACCAATATCCGTAAACTATTTCTGCCATCCTTCTTAAGCTCATGCTATTTTTCTATCCTGAAACTGTTATAGGATATAACATATTTTCAGACTTGAATAATACTAGAGCTGATTGGACCATGAGGGTCAAGGTTTGTCGAATGGGAGATTCTAGTAATTTCAAGAGAAACAGAGAATTGATTAGTATAGACATGATCCTTGTAGATGAAGAGGTAATACATGTGTCTTATTCTTTTTCAATATGCAATTTGTAATTATTAATTTTGAAAACACTTACTGTTTTTCCTCTACCAGGAAACTTTAATACATGCTACAATAATAAAAAATTTAGTTAATAAGTACAAGAATTTGCGGGTGAAGGTTCAGTCTATGTTGTTAAGAACTTCAAAGTTATTGAGACTGCTGGTGAATTTAGACCAATGACAAGTATTTTTAAAATTTCTTTCTTCCTAACAACTACGCTCTAGAAACAACGAGAAGATAGTGAAAATAATCCTATAAACAAATATCAATTTATAAAACCATAAATGATCAACTCAAGGTTGAACAAACACCGTGTTATCAGGTATACTGATTACGATCAATTTTTGCTGCTACATTTTTCGTTATATTAATGTAATTACAAACATATTGAAAAAGAATAAGACACATGTATTGCCTCTTCATCTATAAGGACCATGTTATACAACGACTCTGATCCGTACATTATGATAGTAACTTCTATAACAGTAAAACAATTCTGTGGTAATTGTTTTATGTTTAATATTTATTGCTATGTAATTTACTACAGATATTCTGAAGATATATTAAAGTTGGTTTTTAAATTGCATTTACTGTTAACAGGTGAGGTTACTTTCACTACCCACATTTGCAAGGAGAATATATGTAAATCTTGAAATAGATTACATAACAACTTTGATTCAAAAGTTTAGTACCATTTGTTTTGCGGTACAAACTATCGGCAACTCTAATGTCAATAACATTCCCATTGAGGAAGAGATGTTTCTGAACATGATGAACATTACGAGTGTCTGACCGGAATGCCGAAAATACATGTAACTTCGATAGTGAGAGGCAACTTTACCAAAATGGACAACTATTTTGATTGGTATGGACAAGTATTTTGATTGGTAGTTATTTCATGCAACTCCTGTTCCAAGAAGATTGTATCCGCAAACGATGTTTATGCATGCCACCTTTGCGCTAAAGAATGCAAGTTTCCTTTGGTGAAATAAGGAAGCAAGTAGTAATGTAATGATTTATATTCTCATTTATTCTTACTTATTGTACAACTATAGGTACTAAATACACGTAAATATAAGAGACAAAATTGGGGAGACTACTGTGATTTTATTTAATGTTGTTGTGGAGAAGCTTCTTGATACATCCGCTCACAAGTTGTTCAATAGGTTGTCGTCGGATAGCAATAATGTACCGCCACAAATTCAAAGCCTTTGCGACAAAGAATTTATTTTCAAGCTAAGATTAAACAATTTTAATCTTAAAGAGGGGCTTGAAAATTATACGGTATCAAAGTTGTTGTTTCCAAACGAGAAATCTGGAATTGCAATATAGAAAAAGGAAAGAAAAAAAGGTATTGTGATATAGATTGTTTCAAATAGTAATCCAGATTTACGTATACACTGTAAATATGCTTTGATTTTATTGCTTCTGCAGGGAAAAAGCAAAGTGCAGGATAACATTGAAATAGAAGGACTTATTGAAGGGAAGGTAATTTTCTATAGTGTTTTATTTATCAAACTTCCTACTACTAACAATATTAACATATTCAAAAAATATGTAAATAATATTTCTTCTGAAAACTATTTAGGAACCTACTAATGTCTCTTTGGACAACTTTGAAGACTCTGAGGAAGATCTACATGTCAATGATGGTGTTAACTATAGGAAGAGAAAAACTTCATCAAGAAGGATTAGGAAGGGAAGGAACCTAATCATACATGACGACGAAGTTAGCGATCAAGACACAAAAAAAGAAGCAAAAAGTAGAGTGTTTATGTGTTGGTTTTGGAACTTTTAATGTTGTGTAACGTTAAACAAAATAAGTGTGTCCCTTTGTGCTTTTCAGTATGTAGACAGTAGATGTTGTGTTGATATAGAAATTGCTCTACTCTTGTGCTGAGTTTTTTTGTATTTACTGTAATGAATCGGAACCAAGAGGTTGTGAGTTCGAGTCACCCCAAGAGCAAGGTGGGGGGGTTCTTGGAGGGAGGGAGCCGATGGTCTATCAGAAACAACCTCTCTATCCTAGGGTAGGTGTATGGTCTGCATACAAACTACCCTCTCCAGACCCCACTAGTGGGATTATACTGAGTTGTTGTTGTAATGAATCAGAAGAATTCACATAAAGTATAATTGGTATACAATTATTGAATAGGTTCATTGATTAATTGCTCAGGTTCTAACACAATTCTTATCTTTTAGTTTGTTTTCATGTGTGATGCTACTTCTAAAAGTACTTATATTCAAATTAATTTTTACATGTCCAATGGCTGACACGAGTCACTATATTTTGGTTAGATTGTATGACAATGTAGCAAAAGGAGTGAGAATTAATGACGCCATTCATGAACGCGCGAAGTATGGGCAAATTACCTAGTTTAGTTATAAAACTCACGACCATCTTCGCCACCCTCACTTGAGCATTAAATTTATATATAACTTAGATTGGAAATAGCTGATCATAAATCCTCATGAGAACGATACTTTCTTATTACTTTATTACTTGTCGACCTCGTATACTTGCGTGTACGTTTGGAACCAACAAGTTTTTGACGTCGTTGCCGAGGATTTAGAAATTAGTTATTTGTCTGAAATAAGCTCTTATTTGTTTTTGTTCAAGTGTTAATCTGTTTGACTGTTTCTGACTCTATAGTTGTTCACCTTGAATGCTAAGAAGAAGCAATATTTTGAACAACCTTTCTCCTCCTGATCCTGAACCCGAAAGACTTTTTCACCGGTTAAGGAGAGAGGCGGAAGAAAGAGCAAGAATTGTAGAGTTGTGCATTGTAGTCCAACCACAACTAATCGAGATGGCGGAAAATTAAGAAAGAACGGTGATTGAGGGCGCAAGGCCTAGACTTGCTAATATGACTCAGGCTATCATGAAGCCTAACATAACAGGACATTTTGAGCTCAAACAGTACATGGTGCACCTGATTCAGTCCACATGACAGTATGTGAGTCTATCTCATGAAGATCCGCATTAGCACATTCATAACTTTTTGGAGATTACGGATACATACAACTATCCGAACGTCTCCAAGCACTATGTCAGACTGACTTTGTTTCCCTTTTCACTGCTGGGGGAGGTTAATCAAAGAGCTCGCAGACTCGATCCACACTTAGGATGATCTGGCACAAAAATTCTTAATCACGTTTTTCCCCACAAAGAAAACAAAGTCGCTAAGGAGCCAGATTCTTAGGTTTCAACAACAAGATGGTGAGACTCTTTGTCAAGCCCGGGAAAGATACAAGAAACTATTCAGAGACTGCCTACATTAATGTCAAACTGATAAGGTGTTGGGACATACTTTTTTGGATGGGTTGGACGAGACCTCCAAATTGAATCTAGACTCAGCCCAGCTTGTGGAGGAATTTGCATGCAAAAGCCATACAGTGAGACTCAGACTCTGCTGAACACTTTTACTACAGATGATCATAACTGGCAAGGTGAGAGTGACTCAAGAAGGATGATAAAACAGAAATCAGCAGGTACACCCGAGTTGGATGAGATGCCAGCCGTGTGAGCATAGATTGCTAAACTAAACAATCAAATGGCTAAGAAGACATGGGTCAAGGGCATCAAATGCAGCAGGTTCAGAGGATGTCCATATGTTGTGAAATTTGTGGAGATGGCCATATGAGTGATCAATGTCCGGACATAATTAAAGATTAAAGAAGAAAAGTGATGACACGATGTTCAACAAATTTCTTGATATGTTGAGCCAAATTCAATTGAATCTCCCATTGGTTGATGTGTTATGTGAAATCCCAAAATATGCTAAGCGCATCAAAGATATTATGGCTAACAAAAAGAGGTTGACAAAGTTTGAGACAATGGCACTTACTGAAGAGCGCACCTCAAGAATTTAAAGAAAAGTTCCGCAAAAGTTGAAGGATCCGGGGTGCTTCACCATACCTATTCGAATTTGTGAGGTAGATGTAGGACGAGCACTTTGTGATCTGGGGGCTAGTATAAATTTGATGCCCCTATCAGGTTTTAGTCAGTTGGGGTTGGGAACCCCAAGGCCAACCACAGTCATGTTGTAGCTTGCTGACAGATCTAATTTTCCATCCTGAGGGGGTGATAGAAGATGTGCTACTACAAATTGGGCAATTTATTCTGCCAGCATATTTCATTAAACTAGACTATGAAGCTAATGAAAAAGTCTCCATCATCTTAGGACGACCTCTCTTAGCTACCGCTGATGCTGTGATAAAAGTTCATGAAGGAAAAATGATCCTTCGGGTTGATAATGTGGAAGCAATCTTTAATGTGTACAGGGCAATTCAGCTGCCAAGTCACTATGAGGATCTAGCTATGATATCTATGATTGAAAAAGAAGAAGAAAAAAATTGTGTGGGTGCATATTTTAATGACTCTCTAGATAAAGCACTTATGTTGTTTGACAACATTGACTTGGATGACGAGGTAAAGGAGATGGTGCATTATCTGGATGCATGTGCTTATATCAAAGGACTGATTGACTTTGAGCCTCTAGATAGACCAACTGGGCCACCCCAAGCCGTCTATCAAAGAAGCTCCTAAATTGGAACTCAAGCGCCTACCCTCCCATCTTCATTACGCCTATTTAGGTGTTGATGAAACTTTACCTATTGTTGTATCTTCTGACTTATCTGTTTTGCAGGAAGAAAAGCTACTTCGCATGATTAGAGAGCACAAATGGGTGATTAGATGGACCATGGCTGACATTCATGGTATTAGCCCATCATTTTGTATGCATAATATTCTCATGGAGGATGGGCACAAATCGAGTCTAGAACACCAACGCCGCTTGAACCCAGTCATGAAGTAAGTGGTAAGAAAAGAAGTCATAAAGCTCGATGCAATATTATTTTCCCCATCTCTGATAGCAAGTGGGTAAGTCCAGTCCAGTATGTACCTAAAAAGGGTAGAATGATGGCAGTCATAAATGATAATAATGAATTAATCTCAATTAGAACTGTCACCGGTTGGAGAATTTGCATTGAATTTCGGAAACTGAATAATGCTACTATAAAAGATCACTCCCCCTCCCCTTTATTGATCAAATGTTAGATAGGTTGGCCGGACAAAACTATTATTGTTTCCTTGATGGACATTCCGGCTATAACCAGATATCAATTGCACCAAAGGACCAAGAGAAGACTACCTTCACTTGTCCTTATGGCACTTATGCTTTTAAGCAAATGCCATTTGGGTTGCGCAATGCAACTGCGACCTTTCAAAGGTGCACGATGGCAATCTTCACTGATATGGTAGGAACATTTTTGAAGTGTTTATGGATGATTTACTACGCTATTGAGCCAGAGGAAAAACAAAATGTTCTACTCAATTTACTACGCTTGAAAAACTTTAAATCCAACTCAGATAAATTACACAGTCATAGAAAAAGAGTTACTAGCGGTAGTATGAGCATTTGACAAATTTAGGGCTTACTTGGTGGGAACTAAAGTCACCGTCTGCACAAACCATACAACCATCAGGTATTTGTTTTGAGAAAAAGGATGCTAAGCCTAGACTAATTCGCTGGGTTCTTGTCTTGCAGGAATTTGACATGGAAATCAAAGATCGAAAAGGGACATAAAATCAGGTGGCGGACCATTTGTCGCACTTGGAAACTCATGCACATGTTGAGGAAGAGGGCGAAATTCAGGAAACTTTTCCTGATGAGAAATTGTTAGCCATCATAGCTGGCACAACCCCATGGTATGCTGACTATGTGAACTTCATTGTAAGTGGGGTGACTCCGTCAGAGTTATCTCGATTTGGTAAGAGAAAATTCATGCATGATGTTAGGATTTATGTATGGGATGAGCCGTTTTTGTTTAAGCAATGTGCAGATCAACTGGTGTGCCGATGAGTTCCTGAAGAGGAGATGGAAGCAATGTTACATGATTTCTATGCATCACCATATGGGGGGCACTATGGTGGAGACAAAATGACTGCAAAGGTGTTGCAGTCGGGATTCTATTGGCCTAGGATATTCAAGGATGTGCATGCTTTTGTGAAAATGTGTGATAGGTGCCAAAGGACGAGTACAATTTCGAGAAGGCATGAGATGCCATTGAAGGGCATACTTGATGTCGAAATCTTTGATGTTTGGGGAAAGACTTCATGGAGCCATTTCCAGCATCAAATGGCCATCGATATATCTTGGTTGCAGTTGACTATGTGTTAAAGTGGGTTGAGGCTGTGGCTTTGCCTACAAATGATGCTAAAGTGGCGGCGAGCTTTGTGAAGAAAAATATTTTCACTAGATTCGGGACTCCGCGTGCTTGGTCAGTGATAGAGGTACTCACTTTTATGACAAACTGTTGGGAAACCACTTAGCTAAGTATGGGGTGTGACACAAGGTTGCAACTGCATATCATCCGCAAATCAGTGGTCAAGTGGAGGTCTCAAATAGGGAGGTGGAGAAAAGTTTGGAGAAGACAGTGAGCGCAAGTAGGAAGGACTGGGCTGGCAAGCTAGATGACGCTCTATGGGCATATCGCACGGCATTCAAAACTCCAATTGGCTCTTTTCCATACAAGTTAGTATATGTAAAGGCTTGCCACTTGTCTGTTTAGCTTAAGCACAAGGAATATTGGGCAATCAAGAAGCTCAACTTTGATATGGATCTAGCTAGGGAAAAACAAATATTGCAACTGAATGAACTTGAAGAGTTTTGACTGCACGCATATGAGAATGCGAAGTTGTATAAAGAGTAAATGAAGGGATGGCATGACAAACACATTTTGCATTGTGAGTTCTAACCCGGTCAAGCCGTTTTATTGTTCAATTCAATGTTGAAGCTCTTTCCTGGGAAGCTTAAGTCTAGATGGTCAGGTCCATTTGAAGTAGTGCGGGTTACAAAGCATGGAGATGTGTAGCTAAAGATCCTGAAAGCAATGGCACATTTTTAGTCAATGGACAGAGAGTCAAACATTATTGGGGTGGTGGTGTTCGTCGTCACAAAACTTCGATAGACTTGGTGGATGAGTGAGGGAATGTGTTGTGTCATACCACGACATTAAATCAGGCACTTGTTCGGAGATAACCCAATGTTTATTGCTTTCATAGTTTAGTTTTCTTCTTTTTTTTAGTTTGAATAGATTAGAGTTTTTCTTGTTTCTTTGTAGTCATAGAAATCATAGGTAGAATAGTGTAGGGTGTGTATAATGGATATATTAAGTGCTCGTGGGGGTCTGGAATTTCATTCATTCATTCAATAAAAAAATAAAATCGGAAACTAGCGCCTAGGTCAGCGCCCCACGTTGCCTGGGGCAGAAATTACAGAATAAAAAAAACCCTAGCGCTAGGCCTAGCACGGCGCGCTGGGCTGGGGGTCACCAGGTAAGTCTTATTTATTTTATTTCGTTTTATTTTTTTCCTTTTTTTAGTTAAACCCATAGCCCATAAAACCCGACCCGGATACCCATATGAACTCACCTAATAACCCATACCCATTATCCATACCCATTCTCCCATCTAATTAAAAACAATTCTAACCCCCAAAACCCTCTCTCTCCCTGCTATTTTCTCTCTCACCTATTTATCTCTCTCTCTCTCTCTCTCTCTCTCTCTCTCTATCTCTCTCAAGTTCTCCATTGTTTCTCTTGCTTTCATCTCAAAATCACAGGTACGTCATCTTCTTCCACGCTCTTTTCTTGTATTACGTGATTTCTTTGTGTTGTAATACTCCTCCCGCCCATACCAAATGACTCCCACTCCCAAATCTCCCCTAAATTCCTTTGAGACTTTATGTTGCTATGGTGGGTGGCCTCTATGTAAAAATTAGTTGTTGAAATTGGTTGTGAAGTTGTATACGGTGTAGTAAACTACAATTCCTTCCACTCCATTTAAAATTTGGGAGGGCCACCATGCTCTACCATTGTTGAATAAAGAGACACACAATTGATGCACACCATATGTTTGATAATATGCTTGAAAGAGTAAATTGTGCACCAGTGAAGTTTGAGTAGCCGAGTGTAGTTATATGTGGTGTTGGGCTAGGTGTGGGGTATTTGGGGGTGGTTTTACATCACCCGAAGCTTGTCGTTAATGTTCACATTCCATAACCACACCACCCACACCATGTATCTTGTAGCATGTATCTTGTATCACTTTGTTAGTATTAACTAGTGTAGTGTATTAGTTGTAGAGATTGGGGACCATATGTTACTTGCTTGCACTAAGTCTAAGCCACTTCACCATGTTCGGCTACTTGAATTGTGTGGAATAGTAAGTGAATTAAAATTGTGTGGCATGGGGAAGTCTTGAGTACCCATCGCCTTGTGGTGCAACATTTGTGCACTTTGAACCACTACTGTGAGTAGATTACATAGAGCCTTCGGCTTTAAGTGTGGGGTCATCTTTGACTCTCATGATAACCTTGGGCGAATTTCTTGATTCATTCTCACATTCATGTTAATCGTGTCTAGGTTGTTATGGCTCATGACAATGCTACCAAGGAAAAAGGAGTGGGGAAGTCCTCTACTATTGCTCCCCCTCCGAAAGAACGCAGGCAAGATGGATGTTTATCTCGGCAAGCTAAAAGGAAACAGGTTGATAGTGGATTCTAGAAGGCACCATCGGGACCAAGGCCTTACTTGGATCTAGTTTGTGAGGATGCCATCCAATGGTATCATAACTTTGAGACATATGGGAGGTACATCTCTGAAATGGCAATTAATGTGAAAACTCTGAAAAAGAACTTCCCAGATGTGCTTGCCTGATTGAGAGAAATGAAGATGGATAAGTTCCTAGAGTGTCCGAGACATGTAAATTTGAGCATGGTGAGGGAACTCTATGCAAATTGGAATGGGGACCTAATCATGTTGTGGGTCCACGGAAAGGAGGTGCCAATGGATAGGAATTACTTATGCCAATTTTTGGGAGTTGATAGCCGCAACCCGTGATGACTGCAAAAGGTTGTAAAATGCCCAAGATACCAGTCTATACATCACACTCTATGTGGTGTCGATTTTAATGCCAAGTGGACAAGGACTAAGGGGGATGCCCGTCTTGAGATAATATTCTTCGAATTCAATAAGACTACCAAGCTGTGGCAAAACTTCGTGTATGCTAGACTGATGCCGATTGAGCACAATAGTGAATGCACTCGAGCCCGAATGTATATGATATGTTTTTTGATGACTGTGCAACCCATCAATGTGAGCGAGATCATGCTAGGGGAGACAGTCTGCACACGCTTTGGGCGAAAAATCAAAAGATTCTTCTTTGGCAACATGATAACGCAGTACATGCTTTTCTGCGAGGTACCGGGGTACCCCGACTATGATGAGGTTGTGGAGGCACCAAAGGGGTTGATGGGCATTATTTCCTTATTGGAGTCTACATCAAAGTTGAGCAAGGCGGCGCGGAATGAGAGGGACAAAAACTTCAACACGTATCTCTATAGCTCCCTGAATGTGATAATGAGCAAGTTAGGGGTGACAGATGAAGAGCATATGCATCTACGTAATGATCTATCCAGTTCTTCCAAGGAAATGTTGGGGATTGGACCTGGCAGTCCCATTCACCCATTAGAGGATGAGAACACCCACAAAGGCTCAAATGATGAGGATGATATTGATGCTGACGTCATGGGGCCAATGGCTTTGGTTCCCCTAGGAGCGGATGATGATAAGATCGGAGCTGTGGCTGGTAGGCATTTTGAGGATGAATTTTCCGAGTATGACCTCCATGGGTCCGACTAGCAGGGAGTTCTTCTTTCCACCTTACTTTTTTGTGAATTTTTATATTCTTGGGGACTATGCTTTATCTAAGTGTGGGGTGGGGAAACTACTCTCTGAATTGTAATTGTATAAAATTGTTTTTTTTACTTTAGTAGTTTTATTGTAGAACTCATAGTAGACATAGTCTAATTAGTTAGTAGTAATTATGAGAAAAAAAAAAACAAAAATCAGAAAAGCTCGTACTTTTCCCGACGATGGATCTTTTGGACAGTTTTCTTGAAGGATTAAAGTCCGATTAAAATTACCAATTTTCTTTAGGATATTTAGGTAGTATCCCTTGTTTATTCTTTGGGCGCCAATTCTTTTCCAAGGTTGTAGCTTGAACCAGGCACTTTGGTTTTAGGAATAGGATAGGAAGAAAACTAAGTTTCTCTGAGGTACCTTTGACGTGTTTGGTGTTGGAATATTAGGCTATGGCATGCACTCTATCTTCCTGTATACTTGGTTTGAATTGTGATGCCTAAGTAATATAAATAGCCTACTCTATGATGCCTTTTCTCAGTTGTTCGACTTGTATGTCACCTAGTGCATTATTGCTTAAAAAGTCTCAACTATATGTGCTTGATTGACTAGAGAGTCGAAACATAACCATCTTAATTGATTCATGTGCAAGGTATGTGTGAGGATTTGTGTTATTCTGTGCTATCTTGTATAGTCTAGAACTTGCCCTATGTATTAATCGAAGAGAAATCATTAAGTTGTGCTAGTTTAGGAGATGACGTAGGCATTTATTGCTTGATCATAGATTTGCTTATCACTTACAAATAAACTTTTCCCATTGCTAGCCCCTTTGAGCCTATAGACCTTTTCTTTGGCACCCCCATTACAAGCCGTATCCCTATTTTATTCTTAATTTGAGTTTGTTGAACCTTTATCTCCGAAGGCACTTAGTCGCTAAAAGAGGTACGGTGAGAGATTGAGAAGTAGCTTGAGAGTGGAACCATGGAAGGGCCCTTACGGTGCACTAAAGTTGTGGAAAAGGCCACTAGCCGATGAACCTTAATGTATGGAGTCTGTGTAGAAGAAAGAAAAAAGAAAAAAAGAAGAAGAAAAATTGCAAGAAAAGAAAAAAATAATAAAAATAATGTAGAGAAAAAAATACACACCTCCTAATCTTACTAATCCATGCTTGTGGGATGTAGAAGTTCTTGATTGAAGAAAGGGCTATATTGTGTATGGTTTATAGCGAGTGAATTGATTGAGAAGAATACGTGCTCGATTATTGAGTGTAGTGTATTGAAGTGCTTAGGAGGGTTAGTCACTATTTCTAAATGTATCCCACCCCTCCCTTAGCCTACATTACAACCTTAAAGTCCTAATTGATCTTAGAGGTGGCTAGCTTAGATTAGTAGAGATGTACACTACAAGCAAGCTTATGGTACGACCACGAGATGCACATGAATTCTTTGTGAGAGTGAGTGACTTTTGTTTAAATGTGTGATTTCCTCAATTTATGTTCAATGTCATATTTGAACATGTGGACTATTTATATATTCAGTATCTCACCTGTGGTGAGGGCACTTGATCTCATGACGAATTGGTAATGTTGTAAACTTCTCTTGTTGTTGAGTGCGCGAGTTGAGGGTGCTTAGTGGTAACAAGTCGACTCTTGAGGTAGGGTGGTTGTGGATAGGTTAGTTGAATTGGTTGAATTGTATTGTGTATACTTGGACATGTGTACAAAGGGAAGACAGTAAACTTCATATGTTCATACTTGATTGCCGGTATCGACCATAGTCAAAGGTAGAGTGTATAATGAAAAGAAATTTGAATTGCTCTTTCCTAGTGAGATGCACGTTGTTGGGGTATAGTTATAGTTCCATTGCTCGAGGGCGAGCAAGAGTCTAAGTGTGGGTGTTGATATTCGACTTAAAGTATGTATATTTATATGAATATTGCCTCGCATTTTACTCATGTTTCGTAGATTTCAGATGTGTAATGTAATGATTTTTGCTAATTCGTAGTATTTTTATGTGTAGAAATCATTTGGAGGCAATTTGGGACGAAGGTGCATGAATTGAAGTGAAAAGGGGATGAAACGAGAAAAAACCACAAAGTAGCGCCCATGGTAGCGTGGGGCGCTACCTGTGTCGCACAAATGAGAAGCTCAAATTTCCAGTGGGCTAGGTCCCTATGCTACCTTGGACGCTGGTGACGTGAAGTTGTCCTGTTTAGCCTGGGAGTTGGTTATTTTGACCCCAAAATGCCCTCAACTCGTATAAAAGAAAACCTAAACCTATTTTGGCGGGTGGGGACCCGACTTTGAGAGAAAAACACAAGTACGAAACACTCGGGAGCACGAAATTCATCAATTATTCCATTCTTCTTCTAGTATTCATATCTTTTATGTTTAAAAATAATATTTTGATGATTTTTATGAACTTGATTGGCTAAGAACCTCGTCATTCTAGGTTATGGGTCGTTCTTGACTACTGTAAATTGACGGTTGATTATTTTACTTGATTTTATCATAGTAATTATTTGTTCAATCTTGCACTTAATTATTCTATTGCGTAGATAACAATAGAGTACTATCTACGAATTTATAGTTGAATTCGAAAGTGGGAACTATAAATTGTATTTAAGATTGAATAGAGTAAGTTCTTGAATCCGGGCATCGGAAAATAGATTCGTGATGAGGATAGACATATTCTAGTTGCCTTACTTGGTTATTGTTTTAGGATATATACATGCGTTCTTGTCAAGTTTGATTCTATAGACATATAGTCTTAGGTTGGCTTTTGAATAGGTGAGTGAAGCGTCGTAAGAACTTCATGAGCATAATAAACCCTGCTAATCAGTAAATTAGATAACTCAAGTGATTACATCAACCCGAAAAATGCAATAGGAGAGACGTTAGTCCCGTAACCTTGGAATATCCCAATCTCATTGTATTCTTCCTAGGTGTTTGTTTGCTCTACTTGAGATCTTATTTTCTTGCTTGCTTAGTAGTTCGTAGTAATTTAGTTATAAAACTCACAACTATCTTTGTCACCCTCACTTGAGCATTAAATTTATAAATAGCTTAGATTGGAAATTAGTAGATCATAAATCCTCATGGGAACTATGCTTTCTTATCATTTTATTACTTGTTGATCGCGTATACTTGTGTATGTGTTTGGACCCAACAGGTACAGTCTCAAGTTATGAGCGTGTTGAGGGATCTTTTATATTGTTCCTGAGCGGGATGAAATAGATTCTTATGTTTTATTGACGAGCTAAGAGTAGGGAAGCCTTAGTGATTGCATAGTGGTTGTGGCCATGAAAGGGCATAGAGAAATGCCAGTTTGAGGCTAAGCAGGTGGGTTATCTCCTTTAGGATGTTCTAAGGTTATATGGTTCTTATGATGATTATGTGGAGAGTTTCTTTCTACCAGTGGGTTATATGTGTTGCGATTAGGGTTTGGATCAGTTGGGAAAGTTGAATTGACTGTCACGGGGATAAATGCGAGCTTAGCAGGTGATTTGAGTATTTTATGGTTTGTGTTACATGTGCTTATGAAGGATTTAGTTAAATTTCAGTGCGGGATTATGGCAGTAATAGAGTATGGGTATTGTGAGTTATGAGATATTTTGTTCTATGGCTTTGAGCAAAGTGGGAGAGTCAGCTATCGGTGATCATGTTTCTTGGTTATGTATTATGTTGGTTTTGGTCCGAGGCATATTTGAGGATCGGTTGTGACTTGAAGAGGTCGTTTTGAGGATGACTTGAGCAAGGAATGTGGTATGCATGATGTATTACACTTTATGGATATAGGGAGATCTTGGAATGTCTTGAGTTTGTTATTTGTGACGGATGTAGTGTGCATGGAGTAGGGATTTGATTGGTTGTATTAAGATTAGGTTACTTATTTGGGTTTTGGTGTGATGATGGAGCACAAATCGTTCGGCTCATTTGGGTGGTGCATTCGATACTAGAATAGGGTAGATGAATCTTGAGGATGGTTCTAATGAGTTCTAGCATTATATGTTATATTTGAAGAACATGCGGATTTGCAAAAGGCTAAGATTTGAGATTTGCATTGGATGATGTCGGGATTCATGAATTTTCTGTATCGTTATGGATTCTACATTTCAGTATTAGAGAGATTAAGGAAATGACTTTTGATTCACATGAGGTATCTTCAGAGTGGGTATCTCGGATGCGGTATTTTGGGTGCTTATGAGGGAATACAGTAGTTTATGGGCTTCGAGGTGATGTGGTTTTATGCTAGGATCTCTTGTGGTGAGCTTTCATTAAGGATTGTGATGCACTGTCAAGAGGAAGTGTCAACTTGAGGGTAATTCGGAAGGAACACCGAGAAATAAGACAGCCTGGTAGTAGGTTGGATCATCACGGTAATGGATATGACCAGTACTTTTGGTTCTTATGATATGGTGAGGCTTTGCCGGTGTTTTATGGCAATACTCTTGGGTTTGGTGACCTGTGTGACTTGGTTGAGTTAGAGGAATTCAGTTCCGATGGCTTGGTTATGTGCAAATGGGATTCGTAGAATTTTTGAAGATTTCTACCACGACTTGGAATGGACATTTTGTTTTCAGCCATGAGAATTTATTGTGTATTGTGATTTTCCCCTGAATGAGATCGAGTGTAAGGTTTCTAACTAATTATGTATTCTGCTTGCGACTCAAAGTTGATAATGAGGTTCTCGTGTTTTCATATGATGGCCTAGTAGAGGCGGTGGGTCGTGTGAGATTGAGATTTGCAGGTACAAGTATACAATTCAGTTTTAAAAGGAAGGTCATGAGTTCTAGACAACATTGGTAGTTTCAGATATTTAGAAGAATGCTGGCACTATCTGGTATCACCTGAGAAGACTGCACATTTCAAAAGGCACCTTGTGTTTTGACTTATGTATTCTTCATTGGTATTGCGGTACTCGCCTTTTTGATTGACTGCTGATGTTCGGATTTTGCTATGTGGCACTGAAGAATTATAGAAGTATTTCTCGTGGAATGATTATGTATGAAGGATGTGCCAGTCATTTGAGTGGTGGATATGGGATCCGATCTGGTGATTTTTTTGTATTCTTGTGGTTTGGAGACTGGGAGTTTCAGAGGCAGATTGTTTCTTCATTGCGGACCGCAAATATATGGCCAAATTAGCCAGCTGATAGTATTTGTTGTGGATAGAAAGATAGGTTTAGTGGATCTTTGGAGAGGTTATCTACTCATATTGGAAGGATCAAAATCGATTTGGAGGCCACTGGTAGGCCGACTGAAGATGTGTATTCTACACCAGGTCGTATTTGTGACTCAACACTACTATTATTGAGGGATGTGTCATTCTGTTGGATTTGAGCTGTTCGCATTCTGATATGTTCCTTGTTACTCTTTTGTGGTACGATGGATTGTGATAGGTTGGTTAACTACACACATGGTGCGTTTTTGTTTAGGTCTTGTGGCAAAATTCGAGTGAGATGATTCTTGGAATGTTGAATGGTTGATTGTACCTTGGCTATGGTCTTTCCTGTTGGTGATATATTGTGTTATCCGTTTCTCCATGGTTATGGTCATGCACATTTTTTGTGCTTGTTGTTGATTTGCGTAGGGTTGTTAATTTTAAGCATTATGGCTTGAGGTATTTCATGTGACCGATGTTTGGACTGGGTCATGCACTACGACAGAGTCATGTTGGAATATGATCATTTGTGTGAGGTTTGTGTGTTTTAGTTCTACTATGTGTGATGATTTCATAGCATTGTGCTTGTGGTTGTATCTGTTGAGCTTGCGAAACAGTTCTCTTATTTGATTCTCTTTTCCTTTTTGGGTACATTTGAGTTATTGGTTGTTGGTGCACGGATTGCACGGTATGTAGCAATAGATAGTATTGGTGTGGCATGTTGGTCAAGCAACTTGTCCTAGGTGACATGAGGTCGTCCTACCTGGAACGAGTGCTATCAGATTTGATTATGATATGTTGGGAGAATAATCTTGATAGTCAGTTTACAATTTGGCAATGCTTTTTATCAGGCGAGAGAGCCCACAACTTGTTGATTTGATGAGTGGTTAGGAGTTTCTGCGTGTTTCATTCACCATTGGCAGTGTACGAAGGTTAGGAACAAGGTTTTAGTTGATATGAGATTTGTTACAGGTACCGGGTTTATTTTTGGGAAGCTATTGCTGTAAGAAGTTATTGATGTGAGTATCTGAGTTATGTGGTATATCATGTGATTACATATTGGGTTATGGTTATGGCTTGGTACAACTTGTTCAGACTTATGCAGTGTATGGATGTGAGAATTAGGTCATATAATGAATTCCGGATGTTGGAAATTGGGTTTCAAAGTTTTAGAGTAAGGTTGAAGGAAGAGTCTTTAGTTATGTTGAGTTTACAGACTTATATGGATTGGGGTGATGCGGGATCAATCCCAGGTATGTGCATGGTGAGTTTCCATAGTGATTTGATGGCTGCAGAACAACTCTTGGCATGTTCAAGGACGAACGTATGTTTAGTGGGGGAGAATGTGTCACGCCCCGAAATCGGGGAGCGCGACCTGTGCTTAACCAAGTGAACCCGGCCGAGCAAGCCTGTTAGATTTCCTTCTACCCAAACTCATCCATGAATAAAGACGAGATGAACTCCATTAATCAATCATTGAAAAGATTTCATTAACAACTCTTATTTCATTTCCATTAGTAGCTTCGTTCATAATTTCCAAACTATTACATGTTTAAAGATGTAATGAAAAACATGTTTTCCAAATACCAACATTTCTAGTTCATTTCCCCACATCAAACATCACTCACAACCTGTCGACGAAGCCTCTAAGTACAGTAGAAGTGAAGAATGGAAGTGACGGCGACAAGGCCCCGACTATACCTCATAGTACAAAATACTACGTAAATGACATAAAGGCCCGGAATAGAGTAGGGCTCACCAAAACCTGTTGAATAGAGAGTGACTGCTAATGAGGACCAAAGCTGCCCGCTGATGAACCACCTGCATCTATTAAAGATGCAATGCCCCCTGGCAAAAGGGATGTTAGTACATATAGAATAGTACTAGTATGTAAAGCTAACTGTCCTCTTTCAAAATAGAATGTCAATGTAAGAGAGGGAAAACTATGGAAGCAACAATCAACAATCAATGGTATTTAAATGCCAAGTTAAAACATAATAATTCCCGAAATATGAAGATAATACTATGAAGTGATAATCAAAATATGATGATAATATTATTTTTGGTTGGGATATCTTTAGCACCGATATACCACTGTTCACAATACCACTGTTCACAATACCAATGTTCACAATACCAATACCACCGTACTTTTAGCACGGAGTCCGATCACGACCCGATCGGCTAGGCTGTCTCATCCGAGACATCAACCACAATCACAATTTCAATTATAATTTTCAGCACAATCACCACCATGTGTGCGGCATGGTGTCCGATCACGACCCGATCGGCTAGGCCATCTCACCATAATGCTGTGTGGATCGACATCATCCTTTTCTATCAATCATCTCATCCCAATTAAGGAGAATAATTCTATCACCTCGATCTCATACCAAATAAGGGGAATAATTACAATCCACTCCTACACCGGCACATGTAGTTTCAGGGTTAGGTTATTTCAACCTACCCTTCCTCGGTGACTATCGATACTCCCAAAAATATTTTTGATTTGCTTGAGTTCATAAGCTTTTAGGCAATTCTATTTTTGAAGCCAATTTTGTAATAGTTGAATCAAAGCTCATTTCATAATCTTTCTCACATCATCTCAATTCATTGGCACCACTAGCCACAAGTATAATTTTTCATTCTTGCAACGGTGGCCACAATTTATATCACCAACTCACTTCTTTCACTTTCTTGCATCTTTATACATTATCAACAACAAGGCATTTATAATCAAGACTTTAGGTACACATATGAGCAATTAAGTGTTTTAAGCACATCGAGTTTTCTCCCACAATTTGGCAAGATAACTTTCGTTTGAAACACTACTCAGTGCCATAACATTTTAATAAACATATCATTCTTGAACACATTCCCGAAGAATAACATAATGAGATAGGAAAACTCAGAACATATTTTGAATACATTATTCTCGACACTTTGCTAACTCGGGACAATCGAATATATAGGGAACAACTCGAAACATGAGAATAAGGAACTTGTGCCAACCATACTTAAAACTTATGGGAACATCATGGAATTCAATTTTAAGAGAGTAGTTTTGTAACAACCTGACCGGTCGTTTTGAGTATTACAACCTTGTTCCCCTATTTACTGCTCAATTTATGATTTACAATTGTTATATGACTTGCCGGGGTAATTGGTTTGGGTCCGGTGAGGTTTTGAAATGAATTGGAACACTTAGTTCCAAGGTTTAAAGTTAAAGTTTAAATAGTTGACCGGATGTTGAGTATGTGTAAATGACCCCGGAATTGAATTTTGATGATTCCAATAGATCTGTATGGTGATTTTGGACTTAGGAGTGTGTCCGAAAAATTATTTGAAAATCCGTAGTTAAATTAGGCTTGAAATGGCTAAAATAGAAATTTATGTTTGGAAGTTTGACCGTGTCACGACCCAATTCCATTATATTCCATGATGGAGCCCAACACCGTTGTTAGGCAAGCCAACACTGATCAACTAGTGACTTCCCGCTTAGATAGATTTGTAAAAGATAGCTTTTTCCTTATTTTAAAAAAGATATAGGAGTTTGCAATTTTATCATAAATAAATGGAAGCAATTAGTACTAATCGTAATCATGTGAGCAAGCCAAAACCATAAGTCTACTAGTGTGTGTGCCAAGACCCGGTGTCACAAGTATGTGGGCAATCTAGTAGAATATACAAAATAATGCTAGCCTACTGTCTGAAAGGAAATAGACTAGAAAATAAAAGAACATAAGAGAGTCTCCAGATGCTTCAGAATGGCTCAAAAGGACAGCTCACCGGAAAGTCTCGAGCTGGGAAATCAGTTTACGTGCCGGATTGGTGGCAAGATCCACCTGCCTCAAATCCTGTACAATCAAGTACAGAAGTGTAGCATGAGTACATAAAAAATTATGTACCCAGTAAGTATCCAGTCTAACTTCGAAGAAGTAGTGACGAGGGGTCGACTTCGACACTCACTAGGGCCATCAATATAATAATATGTGATTCTAAATAAGCATGATGCACATAACTAACAATAAACGCAGAACAAGAAATAACTGTACAGTTCTTCCATCATATCTAAGAAACCAAAATACTTCCTTCATTTTAAACAAATGATCTCTAAAACAGTAAATTTATACCAATTATATAAAGGGCTTCCACTTCTATTATCACACACAAATTCCACTTAGCATATACGGCGCGATCCAACATGAAAATGTAAACTTTGCACTGCCGAGAGTCGAACGGTGTGAACCATAGATGCATCTATTAACCTGCCGAGGCGAACGGGCCGCTCCCATGAGAGTAGTGGAAATAGTCACCCCACTCGCGGAATATACTTGCGACGCGGTTAAATATAAATATAACGTAAATTTTCTCAATTCTTTTCAAAATATTAATTTACTTGAAACCTTTGAAATCCTCAACTTAGTTCCATTCAATGCAATTAAACAATTATGTTCAGATAACGGTACCCACAAAGCATGGTGCAAGTCTAGAACTACCGGGACATAACAAGAATAGTAGCTACGTATGGACTCTCGTCACTTTGTGTGTACGTAGCCCCCACAAATAATCATACATTAATTAAGTTCACCTATGGGGAAATTTTCCTCTTACAAGGTTAGAAAAGAGACTTACCTTGCTTTAAGGCCTACTTTCCGGTCCAAGCTTATGCCCAAACACTCAATTTGGTGCCGAACAATCCAAAACTATCCAAATAGTGTAGAAACTAATCAATATAGGCTTAAAAGTTCATATCCCTACTATTTAAGTAATTGTCCAACCCTAAATGCAAGATTTCTTAAAATTCACCCCCGGGCCCATGTGCCCAGATTCTAGAAATATTCGAAGAAAGTTGTTACCCATAACCATAGGAACATAAATATATGATTTTCATTAAGTTCCATAACCATTTTCGTGGTAAAATTCCGTTTTTTTTTTATCAAAAACCTAGGTTTTCCTCTAAACCCATGATTTTCACTAATTTACATGTTGTAACCTACCCATAAACCATGTATTTAACTCACATTTGATAGGAATTACTTACCTCAACTAGTTTATGGAAATCCCCTCTCTAACCAGCTCCAAAATCGCCCCCAAGAAGAGTAAGAAGTGAGCAAAAGTGCTCAAACCCCGATTTAAAACATCACTGCCCTTCAGCGACTTACGCACCTGCAGTTAAATTGGCGCACCTGTGATTCCTCTTCTGCAGACCAAAGCCAGGCTACCTCTTCTCACTTCTGTGCCCAGGTGATCGCACCTGCGGCCATGCATCAGTGACAAACTACGCGCACCTGCGACACTACCCGCTCCTGCGCTTTCGTAGGTGCGGTCCTTCTTCCGCTTCTGCGATGGCTGGGCAGCCTATGCTGGGACGCATCTGCGATCATGGGGATTGTACCTACGACTGACCAAGCATAAGTGCGATTATGACAACAGCTGGAGCTTCAGCTTTGGCTTCCAAATTCCAACTTGGTCCGAGCCTCGTCCGATTGACACTCGGTGCCCCCGGGGCCCCGTCCGAACATACCAACAAGTTTGAAATCCGAAAACAGACTCGCTCAAACTCTCGAAACACCCGAAACAACATTAAAACTAAGAATCACACCCTAAAACCAATTGAATCAAACTTAAGAACTTCAAGTTCTTTAATTTACTTCCAATGCGCCGAAGCGTACTTATACTACTCGTAATGACACCAAATTTTGCGTGCAAGTCTTAAATGAAACTACGGAACTATTTTCGGTCTCAGAATTCTGTTTGTACCTCGATATTACCAAAACCCACTCCAAACCAAATTTTAAAGAACTTCTAAAACCTTCAAGAACCAACTTTGACTATTGGCCGCCAAAACGCTCCCGGGTCATCCAAAACCTGATCCGAACATACGCCCAAGTCCGAAATCATCATATGAACCTATTGGAACCGTCAAATCCCGATTCTGAGGTCGTTTACTCAAAATATTTACCGAAGTCAAACTTGGCCTTTCAAGCAAACCTTAAGGAACCAAGTGTTCCGATTTCAACCCAAACTCTTCCAAATCCCGAACCAACCATCCCCGCAAGTCATAAATAAGTAAAATTATGTACGGGAAGTTTTATTTAGGGGAATGGGGTTGTAGGAAGCAAAACAACTGGTTGGGTCATTACATTTTCCACCTCTTAAACAAATGTTCGTCCTCGAACGGGTTTAGATTCATACCTGAAGTGCTGAATAAGAGTGGATATCTGCTCCGCATGTCCACCTCGGACTCCCAGTTCGCCTCCTCGACTAGTTGTCCTCTCCACTAAACCTTTACCGCGAAAATCCTCTTGGACCTCAACTGGCGATCCTACCTAGAAACAATAGCAATTGGTTCCTCCTCATAGCCCAAGCCCTCATCTAGCTGAATAGTGCTAAAGTCTAACACATGTGACTGGTCGGCATGGTACATCCGGAGCATAGATACGTGAAAAACCATATGAACCCTTGATAGGCTGGGAGGTAAAGCAAGCTCATAATCAACCTCCCCAACTCGCCTCAACACCTCAAATGGGCCTATAAACCTGGGGCTCAGCATGCCCTTCTTCCCGAATCTCATAATACCCTTCATCGGCGAGAATTTCAAGAGAACCTTCTCGCCTACCATAAATGATACATCACACGCCTTCTGATCCGCGCAACTCTTATGTCTGGACTGTGCTGTGCGAAGTCACTCCTGAATCAACTTTACCTTTTCCAAGGCATCCTTCACTAGCTCAGTACCATATAACCTAGCCTCACCGGGCTCAAACCACCCTATGGGAGAAAGACATCGCCGACCATATAAAGCCTCAAATGGGGCCATCTCGATGCTGGACTGATAACTGTTGTATTAAGAAAATTCGGCCAATGGCAAGAACTGATCCCACTGTCCCCCAAAGTCAATCACACATTCTCTCAGCTTGTCCTCCAATATCTGAACTGTCCACTCTGACTGCCCGTCGGTCTGTGGATGAAACGTTGTGCTGAGCTCTACACGGGTCCCCAACTTACTCTGTACGGCTCTCCAGAAATGTGAAGTGAACTGAGGGCCTCTATCTGATATAATGGAAATAGGCACACCGTGCAACCAAACTATCTCCCTAATATAAATCTGGGCCAATTTCTCTGAAGTATAGGTAGTCACAACTGGAATGAAGTGTGCCGACTTGGTCAACCTGTCTACAATGACCCAAAATGCATCAAACTTCTGCAAGGTCCGCGGCAATCCAACTACAAAGTACGTAGTAAAGCGCTCCCATTTCCACTCAGGTATAGTCATCTGCTAAAGTAGGCCACCTGGCCTCTGGTGCTCATACTTAACCTGCTGGCAATTTAAGCATCTAGCCTCATACTCAACTATGTCTTTCTTCATCTGTCGCCACCAATATTGTTGTCTCAGGTCACGATACATCTTCGTAGCACCTAGATGAATGGAATATCGAGAAATGTGTGCCTCCTCTAGAATCCTCTTCCTCAAGCCATCGACATTAGGAACACATAGGCGACCCTGGAGTCGCAGAACACCATCCTCGCCAATAGAAACCTCATTAGCACCACCCTTTAGTACTGTCTCTCTGAGAACTGCCAAATGCGGATCATCGAACTGCCGAGCCTTGATCTACCCCAATAATGAAGACTGGGCAACAACACATGCAAGAACTCGGTTGGTCTCTGAAATGTCCAACCTCACAAGTCTTTTAGCCAAGGACTGAATGTTCAAAGCTAGTGGCCTCTCCTCTGCTGAAATGAATGCCAAGCTACCCATACTATATGCCTTCCTGCTTAAGGCATCCGCGACCACATTTGCCTTGCCTGGGTGATAAAGAATGGTGATGTCATAATCCTTCAGTAACTCAAGCCATCTACGGTGTCTCAAATTGAGATCCCTTTGCTTGAACAAATGTTGTAAGCTGTGATGATCCGTATAAACCTCACATGATACCCCATACAGATAATGCCTCTATATCTTAAGATCATGGACAATCGCGGCCAACTCCAAGTCCTTCACAGGGTAATTCTTCTCATGGATCTTCAGCTGACGTGAAGCATATGCAATAACTCGCCCCTCCTGAATCAAGACACAACCCAGGTCAATGCGTGAAGCGTCGCAATAAACCGTATACATCCCCGAACCGGAAGGCAATACTAGAACCAGTGCTATGGTCAAAGCCGTCTTGAGCTTATGAAAGCTTGCCTTAGAATCATCAGACCAATGGAATGGAGCACCCTTCTCGGTCAATCTAGTCAAAGGTGCCGCGATGGATGAAAAGCCCTGCACAAACCGGCGATAATAACATGCTAACCCTAGGAAACTCCTGATCTTAGTCACAGAAGTGGGACGAGGCTAACTCTGAACTGCCTCAATCTTCTTGGGATCCACCTCAATACCTTCTCCTAATACAATATGCCCCAAGAATTCCACAAACTCTAGCCAAAACTCACACTTGGAGAACTTAGCATATAGTTTCTGTTCTCGCAAGGTCTGAAGTACCACTCTCAAATGCTGCTCGTACTCCCCCAGGCTACTTGAGTAAATCAAGATGTCATCAATGAAGACAATAACGAAGGAATCAATATAAGGCCTGAACACCCAGTTCATCAAATCCATAAATGCCGCTAGGGCATTAGTCAAGCCGAAGGAAATCACTAGAAACTCATAATGACCATATCTGGTACGGAAGGCACTCTTTAGAACATGTGAGTCCCTGATCTTTATGATACCCCGATCTTAAGTCGATCTTAGAAAACACCCTTGCACCCTACAACTGGTCAAACAAATCATCAATATGTGGCAACGGGTACCTGTTCTTGATGGTAACCTTGTTCAACTGGCGGTAATCAATGCGCATCCGCATAGTTCCATATTTCTTCTTCATAAATAGCACCGGTGCACCCCAAGGTGATACAATCGGTCTGAAAAACCCCTTTGCCAATAACTCCTCAAGCTGCTCCTTCAGCTCTTTCAGCTCTTTCGGAGCCATACGGTATGGTGGGATAGATATAGGCTGGGTACCTTGAGCCAAATCAATACATAAGTCAATATCACAATCTGGCGGCATGCCTGGAAGGTCAAAAGGAAACACATCGGCAAATTCCCGGACTACTGGCACTGAATTAATCGTCGGATACTCTACGGTGATATCCCAAACATATGCTAGATAAGCCAAACAACCCTTCTCGACCAAATGTCAAGCCTTCAGAAAAGAGATAACCCGACTAATGTACTAACAGAAGAACCCTTCCACTCCAATCTCGGCAACTCTGGCATCACTAAAGTAACAGTCTTGGCATGACAATCAAGGATGGCGTGATATGGGGATAACCAGTCCATGCCCAGGATGACTTCAAAGTTGATCATATCAAGTAACAGAAGGTCCCCTCTAGTCTCGTAACAACAAAATGTAACCACACAAGACCGGTAGATCCGATCCACAACTACAGAATCACCCACATGAGTGGACACATAAACAGGAGTACCCAAGGACTCACGAGGAATAACCAGGAAATGAGCAAATAGAGATGACACATATGAATAAGTATACCCTGGATCAAATAATACCGAATCATCCCTACCGCATACAGAAATAATACATGTGATCACAATATCTGAGGGCCACTACGTCTGGTCTGGCTGGAAAAGCATAGAATCTAGTTGGAGCGCCGGCTGACTGGCCTCCGCCTGGCTGAACAATAGCTGTCTAACCTCCCCCTGCCTGGCCTCCACCTCTAGGACGGTCCCTACCTGCCTGTCCTCCGCCTCTGGGAGGTCGGACGATTGGTGCTATAATCATAGGCTGATGACCCTGCTGTACTACCTTGCCCCGAAGTCTGGGACAAAATCTCTTCATGTGACCCGGATCCCCACACTCGTAATAACCTCGTGGTACAATAGACTGTTGTCCCAAAGTTTGACCCTGATGGCCTAAATACCCACTAGAAGAACCCTGGATGGCTAGTGGGCGGTCTAAACTCTCTGGCATGGCACTGAAGTAGGCACTGGAGGAACCCTGATGAAATTATGGAAGATAAGAACTCTCTGGCATAACACTAAAATAGGGTCGTGCTGGAGAACCGCAAGGAAGTGGTGGTGGTGCTGGATATGTGGGCCTGCTAGGCTGACCCCTCCCAAACTGACCTCTGCCCCTAGCCGGGGCACCTCTAAACTCTCCCGAGAATCGGGTCCTCTTGTCCTGCTGCATCTGCTCTCTACCCCTCTGGTGGTAGCCCCCAATCCTCTGAGCAATCTCTACCACTAGCTAATAATTAGTACCCATCTCAACCTCACTGGACATGCTAGATCGAATACTGGGGTGTAACCCCGCAACAAATCTCCGCACTCTCTCTGCATTCGTAGGAAGTGTCATAAGTGCATGGCGTGACAACTCAGAAAATCTAGCCTCATAATCGGTTACAAACATCTAACCCTGCTCGAGCTACTCAAACTGACACCGCAACTCTTCCCTCTGAGCGGGTGGAATATACCTGTCCAATAGAAGCCGTGTAAACTGATCCCAAGTCATGGGAGGAGAACCCGCTGGTCTGCCAAGAAGGTAAGACTGCCACCATCTATGGGCCCTTCCCTCTATCTAAAAAGTGGTGAAATCTATTCCATGGGACTCCAATATCCTCATATTGTGCAGTCTGTCCCTGCACCGATCAATGAAGTCATGGGGGTCCTCGTGCTGCTCACCCCCGAAGATAGGAGGGTGTAGCCTAGTCCATCTGTCCAGTAACTTTTGTGGATCGCCGCCCGCAACTGGTCTAGGCTCAGGTGCTGCTGCGGCAACTGGCTGGGCCCCTCCTACGAGTAGTGTACCCGGAGTCTGATATACTGCAGCTGCGTGCCTAGGAGCCTGAACAGTAGGGGTCTGTGGTCCCCCTCCTGCCTGAGATATGGCTGGGTCTGTTGGAAATAAACCAGCCTGAGTCATAGTGTCCATGAGCCGCAACATACGGCCCATGCCTCCTGAAAGCCCGATGCTGTCATGAAATCTACCGGGGCTGGCTCTGGAACAGGCATCTCGCCCTGCTCCTCCATGATGGGATCCTCCACTGGATCCCCTAGTGGTGCTACTGGGGCAGCTCTGGGATGCCCTCCCCTTCCGGCCTCTACCTCGGCCAGTATCAACGGGGGGAGCAGCTCCTCCCGGGTCTGGAACGTCCATTGTACGCGTCCTCACCATATGTGAGAGAATAGAAGGAAGAAACTTAGTATACCATCAATTGCACAATAGGAGATGAATAAAGAGTAGTTTCCTAACACCCTATAGCCTCTCAAAGATAAGTACGGACGTCTCCGCACCGATTCGCAAAACTCTACTAGGCCTGCCCATGACTTGTGAGACCTACGTGAACCTAGTACTCTGATAGCATATTGTCACTACCCAATTCCATTATAGGCCGTGATGGCGCCCAACACCATTGTTAGGCAAGCCAACACTGATCAACTAGTGACTTCCCGCTTAGATAGATTTGTAAACGATAGCTTTTTCCTTATTTAAAAAATGATTTAAGAGTTTGCAATTTTAACATAAATAAATGGAAGCAATTAGTCCTAATTGTAATCATGTGAGCAAGCCAAAACCATATGTCTACTAGTGTGTGTGCCAAGACCTGGTGTCACAAGTATGTGGGCAATCTAGTAGAATATACAAAACAATGCTAGTCTACTGTCTGAAAGGAAATATACAGAAATAAAAGAACATAAGAGAGACTTAAGATGCTGCAGAACAACTCAAAAGGACAGCTCAGCGGGAAGTCTCGAGTTGGGAAATCAGTCTACGTGCCGGACTAGTGGCCAGATGCACCTGCCTCAAATCCTATAAAATCAAGTACATAAGTGTAGCGTGAGTACATAAAAAAATATATACCCAGTCCAGTCTAACCTCGAAATAGTAGTGACGAGGGATCGACTTCGACACTCACTAGGGCCAGCAATATAATAATATGTGATTCTAAATAAGCATGATACACAGAACTAACAATAAACTCAGAACAAGAAATAACTGTACAGTTCTTCCATCATATCTAAGAAACCAAAATACTTCCTTCATTTTAAACAAATGATCTCTAAAACAGTAAATTTATACCAATTATAAAAAGGGCTTCCACTACTATTATCACACACAAATTTCGCCGAGGACGTTAGCCCCGATCCAACATGAAAATGTAAACTATGCACTGCCGAGGGTCAAACGGCGTGAACCATAGATGTATCTATTAACCTGCCTAGGCGACCGACCCGCTCCCATGAGAGTAGTGGAAATAGTTACCCCGCTCGCGGAATATACTTGCGACGCGGTTAAATATAAATATAACGTAACTTTTCTCAATTCTTTTCAAAATATTAATTTACTTGAAACCTTTGAAATCCTCAACTTAGTTCCATTCAATGCAATTAAACGATTATGTTCACATAACGGTACCCACAAAGCATAGTGCAAGTCTAGAACTACCCGGACATAACAAGAATAGTAGCTACGTACGGACTCTCGTCACTTTGTGCGTACGTAGCCCCCACAAATAATCATACATTAATTAAGTTCACCTATGAGAAATTTCCCGCTTACAAGGTTAGAAAAGAGACTTACCTCGCTTTAATACCTACTTTCCGGTCCAAGCCTATGCCCAAACCCTCAATTTGGTGCCGAACAATCCAAAACTATCCAAATAGTGTAGAAACTAATCAATAAAGGCTTAAAAGTTCATATCCCTACTATTTAAGTAATTGTCCAACCCTAAATGCAAGATTTCCTAAAATTCACCCCCAGGCCCACGTGCCCGGATTCTAGAAATATTCAAAGAAAGTTGTCATCCATAACCTTAGGAACATAAATATATGATTTTCTTTAAGTTCCATAACCATTTTCGTGGTAAAACTTTATTTTTTATCAAAAACCTAGGTTTTCCTCTAAACCCATGATTTTCACTAATTACATGTTATAACCTACCCATAAACCATGCATTTAACTCACATTTGATAGAAATTACTTACCTCAACTAGTTGATGGAAATCCCCTCTGTAACTAGCTCCAGAATCGCCCCCAAGAAGAGTAAGAAGTGAGCAAAAGTGCTCAAACCTCGATTTAAAACATCACTGCCCTTCAGCGACTTCTGCACCTGCGGTTAAATTGGCGCACCTGTGATTTTTCTTCTGCGGACAACTCGCGCAGGTGCGGACCAAAGCTAGGCGGCGTCATCTCGCTTCTGCGCCCAGGTGATCGCACTTGCGGCCACGTATCAACAACAAACTATGTGCACCTGCGACACTGCCCCCTCCTGCGATTGCTAGGCAGCCTATGCTGGGACGCATCTGCAATCATGGGGCTCGCACCTGCGGCTGACCAAGCGCAGGTGTGATTATGACAGCAGCTGGAGCTCTAGCTTTGGCTTCCAAATTCCAACTTGGTCCGATCCTCATCTAATTGATACTTGGGGCCCCCGAGGCCCCGTCCGAACGTACCAACAAGTTTGAAATCAAAAAACGGACTCGCTCGAACTCTCGGAACACCCAAAGCAACATTAAAACTACTAATCACACCCTAAAACCAATTGAATCAAACTTAAGGACTTCAAGTTCTTCAATTTACTTCCAATGTGCTGAAACGTACTTATACTCCTCGAAATGACACCAAATTTTTTGTGCAAGTCTTAAATGACACTACAGAACTATTCCCAGTCTCGGAATTCCGTTTGGACCTCGATATTACCAAAACCCGCTCCAAACCAAATTTTAAAGAACTTCTAAAACCTTCAAGAACCAACTTTCACTATTGGGCACCAAAACGCTCCCATTTCATCCAAAACTCGACCCGAACATATGCCTAAGTCTGAAATCATCATAAAAACCTATTGAAACTGTCAAATCCCGATTTCGAAGTCGTTTACTCAAAATGTTGACAGAAGTAAAATTTGGCCTTTCAAGCCAACCGTAAGTAACCAAGTGTTCCGATTTTAACCCAAACTCTTCTAAATCCTGAACCAACCATCCCCGCAAGTCATAAATCATTCAAAGCATGTACGGGAAGTCTTATTTAGGGGAACAAGGTTCTAGGAAGCAAAATGACCGGTCGGGTCGTTACAAACCGGGGGGTTGACTTTTTGATATCAGGGCCGAAATTCGATTCTGCAAATTAGAATAGGTATGTTAAGTCATTTATGACTTGTGTAAAAAATTTAAGGTCAGTCAGACTTGATTTGATAGGTTTTGGCGTTTAATGTAGAAGTTAAAAATTCTTAGTTTCATTAGGCTTGAATTGGGGTATGATTCATGGTTTAAGCATTGTTTGATGTGATTTGAGGTTTTGACTAAGTTTGTATGATGTTTAAAGACTTGTTGGTGTATTTGGTTGAGGTCTCTGGGGCTTCAGGTGGGTTTCGGATGGTTAACGGATCATATTCAACTTGAAGCATTGTTAGAACTGCTGCCTACTGGTGTGATCGCACCTACGAAGCTTTTGATCGCAGGTGCGAAGCTGCATGTGCACACAATCCATCGTAGAAGTGTCCAAAAGTGGAACTGGGTAGTGCTCGCAAGTGCGAAGAATTTACCTGCACCTGCGACGCTGCACGTGTGAAAGGAGGGGCGCAGAAGCGGAAAATGGCGAGGAAGCCGGGCAGCGCATGTGCAGAATGTTTATCCGCAGATACGGAGTCGCATCTGTGCTTGGCTCACCACATAAGTGAAGGTAGCCTCATGGGAAGCCTTAAAAGCAGAGTTTTGGGCCGCACCCGCGAGACTGCAGATGCGGCTAAGTGAGTCGCAGGTGCGAAAAGCCCTGGACAGAATATATTCGAAGGGGTTCCGAGTTTTTGCCATTTTTGGACTTTCAAGCACGGTTTAGGGGCGATTTAAAGAGATAATTCACGGAAAACTTGAGGTAAGTCACTTGTGATCATTTCTACTCCATAATATTGAATTATGATCTAATAATCCAACTAGATTACGTGTTTTTGAGTTGTAAATATGCAATTTGGACCTAGGGATTTGGAAATAAGATTTGATGATTTGGAGGTCGAGTTGATGTCGGCATTTGGTAAATTTGTATGATTAGACTTGTGGTTGAACATGCGTTAATATTTTGTAACTTTTGTCGGGTTCCAAGACGTGGGCCCCACGTGCGATATTTTAGTGTAATTTCAGATATTTTTGGGAAAATTAGTATTTTGATATGGAATTCATTCCTATAATTTTTGTTGACTAAATTGAATTAATTTTGACTAGATTCGAGCCGTTCGGAAGTTGATACGCGCAGAATGGAATTTTTGGAGCATTGTTTAGCTTGCTCGACATTGGATTCGGCTTGTTCGAGGTAAGTAACATCTCTAATCTTGGAGTTGAGGGTATGAACCCTGATTATACGGATCAGTACGATGACGTCCATACTTATCTTCGAGAGGATACTGGGCATTTAGAATAATTCCCCATCTTTCTTTCTTTATCATGCGGAATTGATTCAGCTTGAACCATAACTCTTTGAATTCCTTCCACGCATTCGTGTGCGCATGTGAGCGCTCGGTATCAGATGTGCATCGCCGACTTGTGATTCCATGAACGAGGTTCGAGATGTATATTTTAAGTTTTGGTGATTGGCCATTCTGGAGCACTTGAGGCCAGGTTTAGACCGCAGCTTAGGCTCGGTAGCTTCAGTTGTGTGAACTTGTAAATTTGGACTCATATGTACGGTAGTGTCCCTATGAGTGGAATTTATGGCTCGATAAGCGGTTGAATAGCTATATGATGAGCATGTCGTGACTGCAAAATGTGTTCAGATGGTTTGATTGTGACGAGAATAGTTTGCTTGAGATATAAAAAAAGGCTATTGGATGCTTGGCGCCTGTCTTGATTTGATGTATAGTCTCGAGTATGAATGTGTTGAAGGATCTTAAATGCTTTTAATTGTGGAGCAAAGTAGATTTTTACGTCTTGTTGATGAGTTTGGAGTTAGGTAGATTAAGTGATCGTGTATTAATAGCGGCTGCGAAAGGGTATATCAAGATTCCAATTTTAGGCAAAATATGTGGGTTATCTCATGCAGAGTAATCTACAGAGGTATACCTCTTATAATGTTGAGCAGAGAGTTTATTTTCTACCAACGGGGTGTATGTGTTGAGATTTGAATTTGAATATGGTTGAGAAAGTTGACTTGACTGTCAAGAGAAATAAATGCGAGCTTAGCAAATGATTTAGGTATTTTATGGTTGGTGTTGCATGAGCTTGAGAAGAATTTTTGTTGAACTGACTGTGGTATTATGGCAGTAATAGAGTATGGATATTTTGATTTATGGAATATAGTAGCGTGGGATCACCCCTGGGTACGTGAGTGGTAAGATGGAATAGTGATTTGATGGCTTGGAAACAACCCTTGGCACGTTCGAGGACTAACGTATATTTAAATGGGAGAGAATGTATTGACCCGACCGGTAGCTTTGAGTATTACAACCCCATTCCCCCATTTACTGCTCAATTTGTGCTTTACAGTTGTTATATGACTTGTCGGGGTAATTGGTTTGGGTCCGGTGAGGTTTTGAAATGAATTGGAACACTTAGTTCCAAGGTTTAAAGTTTAATTTGAAATTGTTGACTGAATGTTGACTATGTGTAAACGACCTCGGAATAGAATTTTGATGATTCCAATAGCTCTGTATGGTGATTTTGGACTTAGGAGCGTGTCCGGAAAATTATTTGAAAGTCCGTAGTAAAATTAGGCTTGAAATGGCTAAAATAGAAATTTATGTTCGGAAGTTTGACCGGGGGATTGACTTTTTGATATTGGGGTCGGAATCTGATTCTGTAAATTGGAATTGGTCCGTTAAGGCATTTATGACTTGTGTGTAAAATTTGAGGTCAGTCAGACTTGATTTGATAGGTTTCAGCGTTGAACGTAGAAGTTTAAAATTCTTAGTTTCATTAGGCTTGAATTGGAGTATGATTCATGGTTTTAGCATTGTTTGATATGATTTGAGGTTTTGACTAAGTTCGTATGATATTTTAGGACTTGTTGGTGTATTTGGTTGAGGTCCCGAGGGCCTCAGGTGAGTTTCAGATGGTTAACAGATCAAATTTAACTTGAAGCATTGTTGGAACTGCTGCCTGATCTCGTCCAAATCACACCTCTATTTGAGGTTATGAAACAGTTGATGCAATAGTAATACCCAACAGAGAGCCGGGATCGGATTCCACAGGGAGCTATATGAATGGGATTTAGAAGTATATATTGTGGTGAATGAGCTTGAACTATCTTAAATTACACTTCCACAAGATTTAGTTGATTCTAGGTCTAGTTTAAACTAAGATTGCAAGTTAAATAATTAAAACTAAGGAATTGTTTTTGTTGTTGTTTTCAAATAATGTAAAAGGCCTAGGGCTATGACCTTCATCTAGGTGTTTGCCTAACGGGTTGTTAACTTTAAAACTTGTTTCGTTGGTCGGGGTGTATTTTAGCTATCAACACTCAAGTATCCACTCAGTACCTCTCGGTAAGAGAGTGATTTTGCCCAATTTGACTTTCTCAAGTCCAAATGGGTATTGAACAAAACAATTGATAAAATTCTCAAGTCGGGTTTTACTATCTCTAGATTCAACCCTTTAATTGGGACTATCAATCTCTTAATTTTATCCCAAATTCATGTTAGCCAAGTTTTTCTAGACTAAGTCTCTCTTTCTCAAAATGAGACAAAGTCAAATAGGCATGAACTAATGTTTGCAACCATTAATTCTACAATTAAAAGCAAGAATAAGGCTAAATAATAAACTCCCAACCATAAATAATCCATAAATCAAACACCCATTAGGTTTGCACACTAGGGTTGGGTCACAACTCTAGTTAAAAATCTAGCTACTTATAATGGGTATAGAAGAAAACAAAGAAGAAAAATGATAAAACTCATATTACAAGACTAAAAGATAAAAATCCAATGTTAAATCACCAGTATAAGCTAAAGTTGCCTAAAATAGTAAAGAAAAACAGCTATAGACTTTTCAATATTCAAAACTTGACCTAATTTCGTAAAAGAAGTCTATTTATACAAAGCTGGAATTTTCGGACAAAAATTCTCTTACGGAGGTTCTGCGGCCGCACAATTCTGTGTGCGGTCCGCACTTCTCTTCAGCTCTTGACAGGAGTTGATTCTGCGGCCGCACAATTCTCGATTGCGGCCGCATCTCTTAAGTTCTACGGTCTGCACAATTCTGGGTACGGCCGCACTGGGCTTTTCTGCGGACCGCACAATTCTGGAGTGCGGTCACATATTTGATTTCTGCGGCCGCACAATTATGGTGTGGTCCGCATTTCGTTTTGTGCTTGAAATTGATCTCTCTAAACTTTTGCTTCTGCGGCTGCACAATTATTGTGTGGTCCGCACTTTGCACTTGAGCTCTGCTAATTTTCCTTCACAATCTACGGTCGCAGATAGAATTCTGCGGTCTGCATTTAGCTTTTGTGCCTGATTTTTGTCCTTGTTCAAATCACTCCTTCTTGAGTTGGATTTCATCGTAGTGGCTCATTTTTCCAATACTCATGCAAGTAAGCATATTTCATCTTTTTTCGGGAATACCTTTAAACATTTTTTACTAAAACAAAAGCCTAAAGGCGCTAATAAGTAGTCTTAATCCCCACTTATCAACTCCCCCAAACTTAAGCTTTTGCTTGTCCTCAAGAAAATAAGGTAATTCCCACCTCCACAAGATAAGGGCTATTCCAACTAATTTAAGGTGAATCAAACACACATCAATTGGGACCAACAATTACCCACAACACTTATGAATTATCAATAAGGCAATGATTTAAAGTTTTAAGCACCAATAGTTCTAATGTGACACTTCAGCATCAAGAGTTGACCTTACTCATCAAAGAGGTTCGCTCTTTCATGTAGGTCATTGTGGATCCCAAACTGCTCCTCCTCTACTCTCCGTTAGCATATCTCACTTAAGAATGTAGCACTCAATTCAAGGATTTGTGAAACATTTGCTCATCTCTCTCAAACGAATGCCACAAGTAAGGCTCTAAGTACCATATGATTGCCGCTCATGTGAATCACCACCAATGCAAGTTCACTCGGCTTGAAATCATGTAGGGCTTTTTTCGGAATGTAATGAAGGCTTTTTGGACTAAGGTAGGAAATGTTGGAATAGAATGGGTTCATCTTTCCTTAAGCACTCCATTTTCTCTCTCTCTTTTTTTTTTGCAAGCTTTGCCGACTCTTTGAAGTATTTTCTTTTTCCATAGGGGAACTAGAGAGACTTGACATCACTCTTTATTGGTCATGATATTCATTTTCTCTTTCTTTGTTTTCTCTATGCTTTGCATTTTTGCTTTTCTTTGAATCCCTTCAACTCTTCAATTTATTCACTTCCTTTTGCAGTTTTCTTTTGTTCTTTCTTTCTATTTATTTTCCTTTCCTTTTTTTCATTTCTTTGCTCTTTTTGTACCTTGATACCACTTTCAAAACTCCTAGTCTCTCCCCCAAAACTTATGTTTTAGCCAATTGTTTCTCATGAGTGTCAAGAAAAGCTCGGGTGCCAAGAGAGGGTCACTACAAAATGGGTAAAGACTTGTAACATGGTTATCACATGAGAAAGGTTTTAGGCTCAAAAGGGTTAACTAGGGATAACATCATTGGTGGGACATGAAAAATTTCAAAACGGGTCAAGGAGAGCTTACAATCACTTCTCAAGACAAGCAAAACTTATAATTTCGCCTAGAAACACATTTGGGACAAGTTCTAGACTATTCGCACGAGTACTTGGACTTGCAACAAACATATCACCTCTTACACAACTGGATTGTTAAAGAGGATAGAGTCGAGAGCCCACAACAACCATATTCGAGATTAAAAATCACTAATGGTTTAACTAAACCACTCGATGATTTCCTAAGTTAACACAAGAGTCAAACGATCACAAACTAAGGCCATTTCTTTCGAAGAACTTATTTTTAATCATAAGCTTGTAGTTAAGTGTGTTGGTACCAAGTGAAGCATGCTTGACTCTTTTATTCATTATTACTACTGTTCTTACCTAAACAACAAAAACGGACTCAATCCCATAAGAAGGTTGTCATGCCATCCATCGTTACGAAGAGTCACCCAGTTCACAAAAAAACCACCTTTGGAAAGAACCGTGGAATTAAGAAAACTAAAGGCTTATTGATCACTTAAACACGAAAAGAAACTACTAAATTAAAAAGAAGCTATTAGGCTAAACATTGACTACTAAGAAAATAAAATAAAGAAGCTACAAAGTAAACTACTGAAAGCATAATAAATGAATATACAAACTGAGAAAGGAAAAGAGAATATATACCTCAATAGAGAGAGAAGAATATGTACATAATGAAACTAAAAATAAAAAGAGAATGTTATCAGTTATTACATGCCAATGTCAAATGTCAAATGAAAATATACTCCACCTACCTGAATAAAAAATAAGCGTTGTCCCTAATGCTTAACAAAATAAAAACAAGGAAGGGAAAGAGTTGAGAGGACTCCCTATGTGGTCTCAGTTTCCATAGCAGCATCACCTCCCGCATGCTCCTCCAACTGGATCTTATCATCCTCTGCTCGGGGAGCAGTTAGGTTGGCGAACATCTGTAGTACCACCTCAGCAGTGTGGGCAGCGAGGTCTGGCTCCTCATACTGGCCAGTTGGTGCCACTAGTGCTGCTGGGTATGCAGGTACTGATGGATCTGTCTCCATCAGTAAGTCAAATGGAAGATCTCAAGTAACTTCTATCTTTGTCACCTCTCGTCCCAACCTGTCAACTGATTTCCTTGAAGCCTGGGATTCCCTCATCCTTTTCACCTGCTTCCCAAGTTCCTCAATTTCTCCCCCATGTGCCACCAAAGTGCCAATGATGGTCTTTTGATCCTCCAAAATCTTCTTCAAAGTTTCCTCCACTGTCGGAGGAATCTGGGGTGCTTGGGTAGAAGTCTGTGCTGCAAAACACTAGATAGGTCAGCCAGCTTTGAAGTAGCTATCTGCATCCAGTTGTTGAGACTCGCAGCACATAGAGTGGAAAAGTAGAGGAGGAAGGCACTGATACTGATGGCCTTGAAGATGGAGGTGGAGACGTGGCAACAGTCTCGGTGGATGGCCTGGCTGCTGTGGAAGGCATGGCTACTGTAGACGACATGGCAACTGAATATGCAACTACCACCGATGACTCATCAGACTGGCCTACGGTAGTAGTCGACTTACCCTTGTTTTTCGGTTTCCTTGGGTCCTTCAGAGAGTGCCAGGAGAAGGGCTTCTTAGCCCTAACCATCGTATCAAAGCTCTTGGGCTCCACCCCTGCATCCATGAGATATTCCGTGATAGTGTTGGGATACGGATAGGAGCTTTCACCCTACCTACCAACCAGAGACACGTTGGCCGACATGATGGTACTCACATTAATTGGGTACCCGGACATGATGAAGGCAACTAGGATTGCCCGAGGGGCTGGGAGATTGTTTTTATTTTGGCTTGGATCTATTCGACTGCACACAAATGTTTGTCACCCTTTTGCTTCAAAGTTGATGGTGTTCCGCTGAATGGGAACCCCTGTTGTGATCCATGGTGGTGGTGGTCCTGGAGCTGCTAATATATCAGCTAGCCAAGGGTGAGCCACATCACCCATTGCAAACTTCTCTAAATACTGCATCGGTTCCATATCCTCGAGCCTCAAATAAGTGTTCAGGGTGATCTACTCAAATTGTAATTTTTAAGTTCCTCACTTTAGAATTCCCGGACTAAGAGCTCCTTGGCATCCGCCATACTTTGAGTGAACCATGTCCACACTTATCTCTCTCGAAACTATTTTGCCACATTTGGATTGTACCTATCCAAGTCTTTCAAAATAAACTGACGCTCAAGTGTGAGCGATCTCTGAGGCCACCACTCAAAGAACTTGTTGAATGCTATCAGGATCACAAATCTATCTTCCCAAACTTCCTTCTTCTTCATCCTCTCAAGGCCGGTAACTCTGGTATCACCCACTCGACCGTCATACAAAATATCATCATCATCATCAACAGTGACTGGTGCGTCAGGGGCATGAGTAGATATGGGTTCTGAACCGTGACTGTCATCTTCCGAACCCTCAGAAGTGCTTGCTGAGGTGGAAGGCTCATCTCGTAGCTGGAATTTCCTTTGAAACTGTTGTGGCTGAGATTGGGCATCAGGATGCTCTTCCACAAAGTCTCCCTCTGATGCTTCCGTAGACAGGACGTACAAACTTGATTCAGAGGGCTCTGCAGCTCTACCTCACCTGAGGGTTGCCTTTTTAGATAACACTTTTTGCACGGAGAGTGGTAGGGTACCCATGTCTCTGCCTCGGGAGGGTTCACCCCTCCCATTGGATGTATCACCTCATCCCCGTGATCTAACCATTGTCTGCAATACATAGCAACCAGAATTAGTTATAGTTCAAATCCAAAGTATCAGATAGTTGTAGACAAACAATATGCAGGTTAGGGAAGTGCGGTTTGCATATTTTTGGGTGCGGCCGCAGATGGGCTTGTACGGACCGCACAATTTTGGAAGTGCAGCCGCAGTAGTGGTTCTGCGGTCCACATAATTTTAAGTGCGACCGCACAATTGAAGTGCGGTTCGCATAATTTTAAGTACGGCCGCACTATGCATGCTCAAATATTTTGACTCTCTGAAGTTAGAGAATTGCCTGATCTACGGCCGCACACACTTTTCTGCGGCCGCGGTTCAATTTCTGCGGACCGCAAAATTTTGAGTACGGTCCGCACAATCAATGCACATATTTGCCTTAGCCTAATGATCTATGGACCGCATAATTTTTTATGCGGCCGCACAATTTAAACACCAACGGCAGTGAACTTAGGGCTTTTCAACTTAGCACAATTTAGACATGGTATTGGCAATTTAGACATGATACACAGTTTACCCATCCCTCAATTAGCAACTAGGAAGTTACCCACACAATTGTAAGCACACATGATGATGAATTTGACATTAGGACTAAAAATAACTACACTAACTATGAACAAAATTAAGAAAATTGAAAAATTTGAAGATGAATTGAACCTACCAGTGATGTAGTGATGCAAGGAAAAATCAAGGAAGATGGAGTAAGTGTGAGATGCTTGAATTAATTTGAGTGCACTATACTGGCCTTTGTGTTAAGTGTTCAGAGTGTGTAAAGTTTGAACAGTGTGAGGGGGCTGCTATTTATAGTTTGACCGACTAGGGCAAAAAATGCTAAGCTGAGTGCAGCCGCACAATTTTATGTGTGGTCCGTACTCCTTACATGTTACCAATTACCCTTTTTGATGATCTGCGGTCCGCACATTTTTGAGTGCGGCCACAGATATTTGTGCGGCCGTAGAACGACCATTTCTCTGGCATGCAAACTTCAGAGAGTTTGCAATTTTTGATCTCCAGTTGTGCGACCGTACAAATAATTATGCGGCCACAGAATCCTTTCCGTTGTGGCCTTAAAAATTGTGCGGTCCACACATTTTTTCACACTTAGCCACTTTTCCTGAGCACAGTTATTGCCAAGGACACTCATTCTTGCAACACACTTCAAAACCAGTTAGCACAAAACAAGACCTATCTAAAATAGAAGAAAAAGGAAAAGAAAAATAAACATGGGTTTCCTCCCAAGAAGCGCCTGATTTAACGTCGCGGCATGACGCAGATTACCATCAATCACTTGAAATGAATCACTGCCACTACGTGGCCATCACCAACTTTTCCCAGATAGTGCTTCACCCGGTGACCATTGACTCTAAACACTTCATCATTTTTATTCTTCAAGTCCAATGAACCAAAGGGTGTCACACTCACAACCTCAAATGGGCCACTCCATTTAGACTTCAACTTTCCCGAAAATATCCGTAATCGAGAATTGAACAATAACACAAGATCACCTTCTTTAAACTCCTTATTCCGAATGTACTTGTCATGGAGGTACTTCATCTTCTCCTTGTATAAGGAAGAACTTGTATATGCATGGTATCAGAATTCATCTAGCTCATTCAATTTGGCCACCCTTAAGTTGGCGGCGACATCCCACTCAAGATTTAGTTTCTTCAAATCCCACATGGTCTTGTGCTCAAGTTCCACCGAGAGGTGACAAGCTTTCCCGAACAATATCCAGTATGGAGACTACCTAATCAATATTTTGTAAGCCGTCCTATAAGCCCATAAAGGATCATCAAGTTTCTTTGACCAAACTGTCCTGTTGGCATTCACTATTTTTGACAAAATACTCCTGATCTCTCGGTTGGAGACTTCCACTTGTCCGCTTGCTTGAGGGTGATAGGGGGTCTTGACTTTGTGAGTGACACCATACTTAGTGAGTAAGGTGTCAAAAGATTTGTTGCAAAAATGTGATCCCCTATCACTTATGATGGCCCTTGGAGTACCAAATCTTGTAAAGATGTTGTTTTTCAAAAATGACACCACACTTCTAGCTTCGTTGTTGGGTAGAGCAACGACCTCAACCCATTTTGACACATAGTCCACATCTACCAAAATGTAGGTGTTTCCACAAGAGCTTACAAACGGTCCTATAAAATCAATACCCCACACATCAAAAATATCAATTTCCAAGATGGTGGTGAGGGGCATCTCACTTTTTTTTGAAATCCCACCTGCCCTTTGATATTCATCACAACGCTTGACTAGATCACTTGCGTCCTTGTAGAGAGTATGCCAATAGAATCCACAACTCAACTCTTTGGACACCATTCCATATGGTGAAGAATGACAAGCCCCAAGAATTTCAACTTGTTCCTCCCCCGGCACATCTTCTAATCACGCCATCAGTACAAATCGGAAGAGGTACGGTTCATCCCAATAATAGTCTTGGCAATCCCGTTTGAGCTTCTTCCTTTGATTTGAAGAGAACTCATCCGGGATAATACCACTCACAAGATAATTTTCTAAATCAGCGAACCATGGCATCTTGGTCATTGAAATGGCTAGAAGTTGCTCATCGGGGAAGGAGTCATTGATTTTAAGGCCGTCATGTGGCCTCCCCTCCTCCTCCAAGCGAGACAAGTGGTCCGCCACTTGGTTTTCACTGCCTTTGCGATCTTGGATGTCTATATCAAACTCTTGCAGTAAAATAACCCATCTCATTAACCGAGCCTTTGAATCTTTCTTGGTCATAAGTTACCGAAGTGCCGCATGATCTGTGTTGACAGTCAACTTTGTACCCATCAAGTACTGGCAAAACTTCCCCATAGCAAAAACTATAGCAAGGAGCTATTTTTTGGTCACAATATAATTGACTTGGGCATCATTCATGGTCTTACTAACATAGTAGACCGGATGAATGATCTTGTTGATACGTTTCCTCAAAATAGCTCCAACTGCCACATCACTAGCGTCACACATGAGCTTAAAAGGTAAGCTCCAATTCGGGGAGGTGATAATAAGAGTTGTTGTCAACTTGAACTTGAGAAATTCAAATGCTCTCATGCAATCCTCATTGAAGTGGAATTTGCCATCTTTCTCCAAAAGCTTACACAAGGGGTTCACCACTTTGGAAAAATCCTTGATGAAACACCGGTAGAACCCCACATGACCCAAGAAACCCCTCACTCCCTTCACGGATGTTGGAGGTGGAAGTTTACAAATCACCTCTATTTTTGCCTTTTCGACCTCAATGCCATTATTTGAAATTTTGTGTCCAAGGACAATACCCTCCTTGACCATGAAATGGTATTTCTCCCAATTCAACACCAAGTTCGTCTCTTCACATCTTGCCAAAACCTTATCAAAATTTGCTAAGCAATAATCAAAGGAATCCCCGACTGCCAAAACGTCATCCATGAATACTTCAAGGTAATCCTCTACCATATCCGTAAAGATTACCATCATACACCGTTGGAAAGTTGTCGGTGTATTGCATAAGCCTAATGGCATCCGCTTGAAAGTGAATGTGCTATAGGGACACGTGAAAGTTGTTTTCTCTTGATATTCCGGAGCAATAAGGATTTGATTGTAGCCTGAATACCCATATAGAAAGCAATAAATTCCCCGGCCGACCAATCGATCAAGCATTTGGTGAAGAAAGGGAAGTGGAAAATGGTATTTCACTGTGACTTTGTTTAGCTTCTGATAGTCCATGCACACTCTCCACCCGGTCACCGTTCTTGTTGTAATTAACTCATTTTTATCATTGGTGACCACAGTTATGCCCCCCATCTTCGGAACACATTGCACCGGCAAAGTCCACGAATTGTTAGAAATGGGGTAGACCACCCCGGTATCCAACCACTTTATAATATCCTTTTTGACCACCTCTTGCATTGCTTCATTTAGACTCCTTTGATGTTCAATGGAGGGTTTGGCATCCTCCTCCAAATTTATCTTCTGCATTCAAAATGCGGGGCTTATTCCTCGAATATCCGCCAATGTCCATCCAATAGCTTTCTTCCTCTTTTGTAGTACCGCCAATGTAGAGCCTACATGTACGTTAGTCAAACAAGAGGAAAGAATAACCGGTAAAGTAGACTAAGGGCTGAGGAATTCATACTTGAGATACGGAGGAAATGGCTTTAACTCTAAAATGGGAGGCTCCTCGATTGAGGGCTTTGTTTGAGGATTTTACCGATTTTCAAGATCCAAGGACAATTTGCGGGGTTTATAAGTGTACGACCCCATTCCTTGCAATGAGTTCACGCATTCCACAAAGCCATCCATCTCATCATCATCAAGGTTAATCAAAACGGTCTCCAATGTATCATCAACATTCATCGTGGCACTAATATCATCAATAATCACATCGGTCCCCAAATCCACAAAAGAACAAGCTTCATTTCTATTCGGTTGCCTCATAGATTTGCACACGTGGAAAACCACTTTTTCATCACCTACCCCCAAAATGAGTTCACCGGCTTCCACATCAACAAGAGCCTTCCCCATAGCAAGGAAAGGTCTACCCAGAATAATCGATACCTCATAGTCCACTTCACAATGAAGAATCACAAAATCCGCTGGGAGAATGAATTTATCAACACGAACCAACACATCATCAATTATACCCAACGGTCTCTTCATGGTATGATCCACCATTTGTAATCTCATAGATGTGGGTCTTGGTCGCCCAATTCCCAAAGTCTTAAAAACCAAATAGGGCATCAAATTGATACTTGTCCCAAGATCACAAGAGATTTAGAAAAGTCGGAACTTCCAATGGTATAAGGGATTGTGAAAGCGCCGGGATATTCCATTTAGGAGCCATTGAATGCACAATTGCACTTACTTGATGAGTCATTTTTATAGTTTCACAATTCATCGACCGCTTATTTGTCACCAAGTCCTTCATGAACTTTACATAACCGGGCATTTGCTCCAAAGCCTCAACCAATGGTACATTAATAAATATACTCTTAATCATGTTAATGAACTTTTTGAATTCATTCTTGCCATTTTTCTTGGCAAGCCTTTGAGGATATGGAGAAGGAGGCCTTGGCATTGGTGCCTTAGCCTTTGGCACTACCGGTTTCGGTATGTCAACAATGTGCTCCTAGACGGGTTCACTTCCTCTTGAGTCTCCTCCATATTGTCATCAATTTCAATTCTTACTTCATCAGTTGCTTGCACCACATTGTTCGGGATCTCATCTTCTTGTACCACTTGCTCATCATCCATAATTTTTCTTTGACTTGAGGTAGGTGTATCCCTACCTTTTTCACTCCTTGTAGTAACGGCCATGGCATGTCCCGTGATGTTCCTACCCTTTGGCTTCACCACCGTGTCACTTGGTAGCTCCCCCTTAGGACGAGTTTTTAGAGCTTGTGAGATTTGCCCCAATTAAACTTCTAAATTGCGAATTGAAGTGCTATGATAGGCTAGTTAGGCTTCGGAGTCGATATTCTTCTCCATCATTTGTTTGAACATGTTATCAATTCATCCCATCTCATTGATGGAATAGCTTGGACCATGGGAAGGATAAGAAGGTGGGTTGCTCGGTTTTTGATACATCTTGGGCCTTTGAAAGCTCGACCCCCAATTTCCTTGGTTTTTGTTCCATCCCCCTTGGTTGTTGCCTCCCCAATATCCTTGACTATTGCCACTCCAATTGCCTTGGTTATTTTGACCATTCCAATTTCCTTGATTGTTTTGATTGTTCCAATTCCCTTGGTTGTTACCACCATTCCAATTACCTTCAGAGTTGTTTTTTTCCCTTTGAAGTTGTTCACATATTGTACTTCCTCCTCTTGTTCATTGTAAGATTCATCTTGATCAAACCCACTATTTTCTTGCATATAATGTTCCGCACGATTTTGCACTTGATGACCCTTTTGCCTTCTCTTGTTTACCATCATATTAACTCCCTCCATTGCATTGACTTGCTTAGGACCTTGCACTTATTGAAGGTGAGCCTTGGCTAATTGATTCATTGCGGTGGTCAACTCGACAATTGCTTGCCTATGATCATGCAATTCTTTATGTAAGTGAATCACATTTGGATCACCTTGAGGAACATTTTCTCTACTTTTCCATGCCGATGAAGTATCTGCCATTTCATCTAAGATCTCACAAGCTTCCGCATATGGCGTTGTCATGAAATTTCCACCGGCAAGTTGGTTGACCACGCATTGATTTGTAGTATTGATCCCCCTGTAGAAAGTTTGTTGAATCATAGCCTCCATCATGCCATTGTTTGGGCACTCTTTCACCATAGTTCGGTACCTCTCCCATATTTCATGCAATGTCTCATTAGGTTCTTATTTGAATGCTAGAATCTCGTCTCTAAGAGTAGCCATTTGCCCGGGAGAAAATAACTTAGAAATAAATTTCTCCGCCAATTTATCCCATGTACGGATGGAATGGTTTGGAAACCTTTATAACCAATCCAAGGCTTTCCCCCGTAGAGAGAAAGGAAATAGCCTCAACCTTAAAGCATCCTTGATTCGGAGCCCCGGTGAAGAATCCCCGTTGCTCTAGCAATGTGAGCATAACATTTGTGATTTGAAAGTTGCCCGCCCTAATGCGGGGTGGGACTAAGGCACCTGCATACCCTTAATTCGGAAACACCCAGTGTGGAGCCGCTCTTGGCGGGCGGCCTCGTCTATTGGCTTGAGGTTCAAGAGGAACCTCGTCAACTTGGTCATCTTCCCCGTCCACCTCCCCCATAGGCATGTTTCCAAGAGGATCATTGTTGTTGAGATCCATTGTTTCACCGACAATTGTTTCACAAAAAAAAATGATTAGTAATACGTAAGGAAAATTAGACAATTCACACACAACCAAATATATAGCTAAATCCGTTTTTAGCTCCCCGGCAACAATGCCAAAAGTTAATCCAAGTCACACCTCTATTTGAGGTTATGAAACTGTCGATGCAATAGTAATACCCAACAGAGAGTCGGGATCGAATTCCACAGGGAGCTATATAAATGAGATTTAGAAGTATATATTGTGGTGAATGAGCTTGAACTATCTTAAATTATACTTCCACAAGATTTGGTTGATTCTAGGTCTAGTTTAAACTAAGATTGCAAGATAAATAATTAAAACCAAGGAATTGTTTTTGTTGTTATTTTCAAATAATGTAAAAGGCCTAGGGCTTTGACCTTCACCTAGGTGTTTGCCTAACGGGTTATAAACTTTAAAACTTGTTTCATTGGTCGGAGTATATTATAGCTATCAACACTCAAGTACCCACTTTGTACATCTAGGTAAGAGAATGATTTTTCCCAATTTGGCTTTCTCAAGTCCAAATGGGTATTGAACAAAACAGTTGATAAAATGCTCAAGTCGGGTTTTACAATCTCTAGGTTAAACCCTTTAATTGGGACTATCAATCTCTTGATTTTATCCCAAACTCTTGTTAGCCATGTTTTCCTAGACTAAGCCTCTCTTTCTCAAAAAGAGACCAAGTCAAATAGGCATGAATTAATGTTTTGCAACCATTAATTCCACAATTAAAAGCAAGAACAAAGGCTAATTAATAAACTCCCAACCATAAACAAGCCATAAATCAAACACCCATTAGGTTTATATACTAGGGTTGGATCACAACCCTACTTAAAAATCTAGCTACTCATAATGGGTATAGAAGAAACTAAAGAAGAAAAGATGATAAAACTCATATTGCAAGACTAAAAGATAACAATCTAATGTTAAATCACCAATATAAGCTAAGTTGCCTAAAAGAGTAAAGAAAAACGGCTACTGACTTTTCAATATTCAAAACTTGACCTAATTTCGTGAAAGAAGTCTATTAATACAAAGCTAGAATTTTGGACAAAAATTCCCTTTCGGAGGTTCTGCGGTCGCACAATTCTGTGTGCGGTCCGCACTTCTCTTCATCTCTTGACAGGAGTTGATTCGCCGGCCGCACAATTCTCGATTGTGGACACATCTCTTAAGTCTGCGGTCCGCACAATTCTGGGTGCGGCTGCACTGGCTTCTTCTACGGACCGCACAATTCTGGAGTGCAGTCGCATATTTGATTTCTGCGGCCGCACAATTATAGTGCGGCCGCATATTTTATTTCTGTGGCCGCACAATTATAGTACGATCTGCATTTCATTTTGAGCTTGAAATTGATCTCTTTAAACTTTTGCTTCTGCGGCCGCATAATTATTGTGCGGTCCGCACTTTGCACTAGAGCTCTTCTAATTTTCCTTCACAATCTATGGCTACAGATAGAATTCTGCGGCTTCATCTTCTGTGCCTGATTTTTGTCCTTGTTCAGATCACTCGTTCTTGAGTTGGATTTCATTTTAGTGGCTTATTTTTTCAATACTCCTGCAAGTAAGCATATTTCATCGGTTTTTGAGAATACATTTTTTTTTACTAAAACAAAAGCCAAAAGGCGCTAATAAGTAGTCTAAATCTCCACTTATCACTGCCTACTGGTGTGATCGCACCTGCGAAGCTTTTGATCGCATGTGCGAAGCCACATGTGAGCACAATCCATCGCAAAAACGGCCAAGAGTGGAACTGGGCAGTGCTTGCAGGTGCAAAGAATTTACCCGCACCTGCCAGGCCGCATGTGCGAAGGGAGGGGCGCAGAAGCAGAAAATGGTGAGGATGCCGGGCAGCGCAGGTGTAGAATTTTTATCCGTAGATGTGGAGTCGCATTTACGCTTAGCTCACCGCAGAAGCGAAGGAAGCCTCATGGGAAGCCGTAGAAGCAGAGTTATGGGCCACACCTTCGAAATCGCAGATGCGGCTAAGTGAGTCGTAGGTGCGAAAAGCCCTGGACAGAATATATTCGAGGGGTTCCGAGTTTTTGCCATTTTTGGACTTTCAAGCACAGTTTTTGGGGTGATTATCTGAGAGAATTCATGGGAAACTTGAGGTAAGTCATTTGTGATCATTTTTACTCCATAATATTGAATTATCATCTAATAATCCTACTAGATTACGTATTTTTGAGTTGTAAATCAGGAATTTGGACCTAGGGATTTGGAAATAAGATTTGATGATTTAGCGGTCGAGTTGATGTCGGAATTTGGTAAAATTTTTATGGTTAGACTCGTGGTTGAACGGGCGATCATATTTTGTAACTTTTGTCGGGTTCCGAGACGTGCCCCCCTACGTGCGATTTTTGAGTGTAATTTTGGATATTTTTGGGAAAATTAGTATTTTGATATGGAATTAATTCCTATAATTTGTGCTGACTAAATTGAATTAATTGTGACTATATTCGAGCCGTTCAAAAGTTGATACACGTATAATAGAATTTTTGTTGCATTGTTTAGGTTGCTCGACATTGGATTCGGCTTGTTCGAAATAACATCTCTAATCTTGGAGCTGAGGGTATCAACCCTAATTACACGTGTTATGTGAATTGTTTGGAGGTGACACACATGCTAGGTGATAAGTGTGTGGGCGTGAACCGTAGAAATTGAGACTCAGTTGATTCCGTAGAGCTGTTTAGTGAATTAAATTGTATTCTTCCATATATTTTTATATATTAGAGAAACTAAGCTATGACTCTTGTTAGAAATTATGTTTAGGCAAATGTTGGTATTATTGGGACCTAATGAGGTCATTTCTACTGTCAAATTATTTGTTTAAACTGTAATTTCATACTCAGTCATATTCATTCATTGCATATCATATCTCAGTCTCTGTTGTTGTTTATTGATACATCATATCATCATTTTGGGCTAGTTTCATGACACTGTGAGTCTGAGAGACTGGAGAAATTGATGATTGAGTGAGGCCGAGGGCCTGATTGTGAGGATAATTATGGGATCGGGCTGCACGTCGCAGCAGACCATATTGGCATATTATAGCACGTGGCTTATTATAGCACGTAAGTTGTCCGTGCGGATCCAAATATTGATACTATAACACGTGAGTTGTCCGTGCAACACGTGAGTTGTTCGTGCAGCACGTGAGTTGTCCGTGCATATCCCCCAGTGAGCGTAGGTACCTATTGAATGCGGGTGTCGAGTGCCGAGTTTCAAGTGATTGGGAGGATTGAGTGACTGTGACGGCTGAGTGACTGTGAGGAGTGAGTGACTGTGAGGACTGAGTGACTAGGAGGATTGAGTGAATTGATACTATAAGAGTATGCATATGGTTTTATTACTGAGTTACATCGCATTGACATGCACACTTGACATACAGGCATATAAATGCATTTTTCTCATGTTGTACGGTATCACGTCATTCATGACTTCACACACTCATTGGCTTGTAGGCACAGAGATGTATTATTTCCTCATGCCATTTGAAAATGAAACATCATATCTGTTGTTGAAATTTCTTTGGGAAAAATCCCAGTTTTACAAAACGTACTCATATTTTGGTGATTTCGGTAAAAGAATTCGGGTTTTCACTGTTATACTTGAAACGCATGCCTATTTTTCTGGAACTGTGAACGAGCTGAGCATTTTATCTCTGAGATATTTCTTTTATTACTTATGTTATGTTGTTATGGACTGTTGTTGGCTATTGGTATTGGACTCTGACCTTGGTACATGCTCGTCACTACTTTCAACCTAAGGTTAGGTTTGTTACTTATTGAGTACATGGGGTCGGTTGTACTCATACTATACTTCTGCACCTTGCGTGTAGATTTTGGATGTCAATGATGTTATACATGACGTGAGCTAGATCTGAAGATGTACCTACGTTCCAGTCATTTCTGCCTCTTATTCACGGTAGCTTTAGAATTTTAATTTGTTCATGTATATTTCAAACAAATGATGTATTTTTATTTTCCACCAGCTTTGTAAATTCTAATCTTAGAAGCTCATGATTTGTACTACCAGTCCTTGGGGAGTGTATAAGAGTCAGTTAAATATTAATTGAATCGAATTATTGTTATTTGGCTTACCTAGCGGGTGAGGTTAGGTGCCATCACGGCTAGTTAGATTTTGGGTCGTGACAAGTTAACCAACATATATCGCTTGAGCTTTCCTTAAATTACTACAATGTTTCGGAAATCCTAGCAACTTCAATCTATTTTGAGACATAACAAAATTGAACACAAATTTGGAAGATATTCATGGTCTCAGCTCATTTGAGCATTTTATCAAACACTAGGTGTGTAAATTTAACTACAAGGTTCTTCTACAAGATTTCCTTCACTCCACAACCCAATCCTTACTTATTTGAGCTCAACAATCTTTCCACAAATCTTATTAGTACATGCATGTATAAATAATACTCTCACACCCAAGAATCATACTCCCAATCACCCATCTTTTACCCCAAACTCAAAATTTAAAAATTGGGGGAAAAAATTCTTACCTCTTTAAATCCCTAGTAATATCCTTGTGAAATCTTCAAGCCTTGAGCAAGAATTGATGAACAAATGGCTAGGTATTCTCTTTCTCTCTCTAATATACTCTCATATCTCTCTAAAAATATTAGATGAAACCCCTTCAAAATGACCCCCAATGCATTTTTATAAAAATGGGATCGGGAAAAATTTCCAAAACTTAAACTTGCCGAAATTGGGTCTGCGATTGTAGACCGTAACACAGAATGGTTATGCAGCCTGCATAATGGGTCGCAAAAAGGCCCTCCAGAATTGGGCAATATTGTTTCAGTCTGTGGCCGTTATGCGATCCGCAGACCTGTTCTGTGGTCTTATAATGCATCACAGAACTGGTCTGCAGTCGCATAATGCGCCACAAACCTTCCTCCAAACTTGCCCCACCTCTGATTCACTCTCCGGCCATTATGCGGTCCACAGAGTGATTCTGCGACCGCATAGTGGATAGCAGAAATGATTTTTTCTGGTAAAGAATTTCCTTTACTCCCCGGCGCCACCTGAAATCACTTGATTTCAGGTGATTCGAAATTGATTTAGAAACATAATTCTTATTTTAGAAGCTTTAAGTTGGAAGAGTTGACCAAGTTTGACTTTTGAGTATTTGACCTCGGATCAGAGTTTTGATGTTTTTGTTAGGTCTGGATGGTGATTTTGGACTTGGGCGTATGCCAGGATTTGCATTTGGAGGTTTCTAGAAGGTTTCGACACTATTTTGCGGAAGTTAGAAATTTGAAGGTTTGGAAAGTTCATAAGTTTGACCGAGAATTGACTTTGATGATATCGGATTCAGATAATTGTTACGGGTGTTGGAATCGGTTCGTTAGGTCCTTTGGAACTTGTGTGCAAAATTTGAGGTTATTCTGAATTGATTTGGTATAGTTCGGCACGAGTTTTGGAAGTGGAAAGTTCAAAAGTTCATTATGTTTGATTTGACGTGCGATTCTTGGTTTTGATATTTTTATGTGGGATTTGACGCCTCAATCAGGTCTGTTTATGTTTTGGGACTTATTGATATGTTCAGACGAGGTTCCGAGGGGCTCAGGTGAGTTTCAGATTGATTTGGGTTGTGTTGTACTCATTTTTTATGTTTTGATGTGGTTTCTTCAAGCATAAATGGTACCACATTATGCTAATGATCTCTAAATTCAGTTTTGATTGAATCATTAGATCTGTATCATAATTACGGAGCCATAACAAAAATAATCGTCGAACTCGGACATCATATTAGGGAGTTATACCCATTTTAGTATCAGAGAAAAAAGCTGGTGTTGGTGCTTCACAGATGCGAAAGTTGGGTCAGCATCTGCGACCCCACAAGTGCGAAAAATGTCCGCAAATGCGGATATTACAGCTGGCAGACCGCAGGTGAGGATTTTTGGGCGCAGAAGCGAAATTCTATGTGTATTAAAAATTCAGACTGCGTTTATTTAGTATTTTGAGCATATCTTGAGTTATAGAGCTCAGTTGGAGGTGATATTTGGAGCGTTCTTCTCGCGTTTTCATGGAGGTCATTATCTACCCTTAAATTTTGTATTTCAACATTATTATATTACTTCATTTATGAATTACTTCATGTTTTGATTGGAGATTTGTGGGTTTTCCCCCCATAACTTAAGGGGATGAAATTTATTAATTTAGAGGTCGATTTGAAGACGGATTTGGATTGAGATAAGTCCTTTTGACTTAGTTTTGATTATATTACATGATTCCATCTTTGATTTTTATATTTAAATGGTGAATCTAAAAAAAAATTGGGAGTTTTTGTCTAAACTTTCCTAAAGTGAATTTTTGAGTTTTGAACATCAATTCAGAGTCGGATTTGAGTGAAATTAAAATGGTTGGCCTCGTATTTGAATGGGTTGTCAAAATTTGTGAGTTGGGTCAGTTCTGAGGTTCGTGCCCGGGTTTAACATTTTGGTTGACTTTTTGAAATTAAGTAAAGATTCGACATTTATCGTTTCGGTTTATTTCCTTTGGCATTATTTGATGTATTTGAGTTGCTTTTGGCTAGTGTCGAACCGTTCAAAGGTTGATTCGCGGGGTATGGCATTTATAGAGTATTGTTTGGCTTGCTCGGTTTTTGTTTTGGCATGCTTGAGGTAAGTATCTTATCTAAACTTGTTTGAGGCACTAGTTGCCTGAATTATTTGTGCTAACTACGGGCTATGGGTGCGCTTATGTGTGGGGTTTGAGCCTATATGCGAGCACGGGGGTGTTTATCCATGTTGGAGATAGTTCTTAGGCTATGATATGCCTAGAATTGGCTGTTAATCTGTAAGCTACAATGTTTCTCATATTTGTAACATTGTTGTGAACTATATGAGCCAATTTTGAGGTTACGAAGAGGCTAGTCCTTGAATAAACTTGGTAATTGCTAATTCTGTGATGAAATTTCCGATTTGAGCTATGATAGCATACTTTGAACATGCTTATACTTTAACATGTTATTATACTAGTCCTAGAGCATGAAATCTAATATTTTGTTCATCATATACATGCGTTCTTGTATACTTGCTTCTGTGTGATATGATTTGGACTAGATGCATGTGACCACGCGTGCAAATTGTGTTATTATGCCTGCGACCACAGTGAGCGGATTATGTTGTTATGCTTGTAACAATGCTAAGCATATTGTGTTGTTATACGTGTGACCACGCTGGGTGTCTTGTGTTGTTATGCCTATGACCACGCCAGGAGGATTGTGATATTGAGCCTATGACCACGCCGGGCAGATTGTGATATTGAACCTGTGACCACGCTGGGCGGATTCTGAGTATCCACACATGAGTTGTCTGTGCAACACGTGAGTTGTCCGTGCGGATCCAGATAATGATATTATGGCACGTGAGTTGTCCGTGCATCATGTGAGTTATTCGTGCAGTTTATATGAAGCACGTGATCACACTGAACAGTTTATGATATAGAGCATGTGACCACATCGGCCTGGTAGCACATTGAATTGGTCGTGCTTGCGTGTGGATGTGGATTCATCCCCCTAGGGTCACCATGTCATGTTTCTCTCTTGATGGTGTACACGCGGATTGTGAGAAACCAATATGTTTCTAGTTGATGTGAGTTCTAGGAGAGCCAGTTTTTGTTATTTGGATCGGGTTGCACGGCTCAACACACCTTATATTACACCCAGGAAAAATAAAATTCTAAGTGTTTTAGGAACATTAAGAAGATTGGCGGGTGATAATTATATCAATTCGAGTATGAACAAGACTAGTAATTTGAATGATATCAATAGATCATGATAATATATGGATGAGGTGCATAAAAAATGGTTTAGGGTCTAAGAAGATCCCTAAGCCTAAGTCAAGTTGAAAATTATATGATGGGATAAAGTTTCAAGTGAGTTTGCACAAGATCTAACTTCAAAGGAGCATAACCCTCAAGATAAGAAGAGTTGTATGGTCTATAACCTATCAAATTAAAGTCCTTTGAGTTTCGTTTCCAACGCAACAAACGGTTCATCATTTGGAGATTTCTACAAGAGGTTATAACCTTTTTGCAAAAGGGTGACAAAACAGCTACGCGAGTCTTGCGTAGCCTACGCACCATTGCGTATGCAAAATCAGCATGGAAGTGAAGGGGAGGGTATAGCTGCGTTGCCAATCTGCGTAGGCTACGCAACCAGCCTATGCAACTTATTTTCTATAAAAAAGGGGAGGTTCGGGGACAGAGAAAAAAGATAACATTTTTTGCTAAGTTTTGAGTTCTAGAGAGAAGGTGGAGCATCCTCAACCCAAATACACATCAAAGTTGATTTTTATGATATTTTTATAATGGATTAATACTAGTTAATGGTAGTATTAACATCTACATGGATTGAAATTCATAGGGATTTCTCTAATCGTCAAGAATCATTCAAAAGGGTTCAAGTTAGGGTTTGAGCTACAAGAGGTACATTCTCCACCCTACATTTAAATGCAACTATGGATTAAGTATTTTGAATGTATTATGAAGCAGAAAGTACCAATTGGTTGAAGAATTATGCTAGTCCTTCAAATGGGTATTGTTAGTTAGGGTTCTTGAATGGAGAAGAAAATAAATATTGAATTTTTTTAATCTTGTTAGGATGGTTGGTGATTATAGTGCTTCAATAGCTTAATAATGATTAAATATTGAATCACATAACCTAGTTCTGGCTTAAAGGCCAAGGATGAAATCTATTAAGGACAAAAGGGATATGTATGGGTGAATTAGGCTTGTTGAAGACTTTAATTGAAGATTTGAGGGTCAAGTTGATGTCGGAATTTGGTAAAATTTGTGTGATTGGACTTGTGGTTGGATGGGCGTTCATATTTTGTGACTTTTATCGGGTTCCGAGACGTGAACCCCACGGGCGATTTTTGGATGAAATTTCGGATTTTTATGGAAAAATTGTATTTTCATATGGAATTAATTCCTACAATTTTTATTGACTGAATTGAATTATTTGTGGCTAGATTCGAGGCGTTTGGAGTCCAATTCACTAGGCAAAGGCATAGCGGAATAAGAAATTACATGGTTTGAGGTAAGTAACAATTTTAAATTTGGTCCTGAGGGTATGAAACCCCATATCATGTGTTATGTGATTGGTTTTGAGGTGACGCACATGCTAAGTGACGGGCGTGTAGGCATGTGGGCGTGCATCATAGGAATTGTGACTTGGTCAAATTTCATGGAACTATGTAATTGAATTATCTGTTGATATCCGTACATTCTCTACGTGTTAGGGAAAATTGAGCTGAGACTCGTATTAAAAATCATGCTTAGATATATAATGTTATTATTGGTACCCACTGGGGTCATTTCTGTGGCTAAATTATATGTTCAAATTGTAATTTCACACTCAGTCATGTTTATTCATTTCATATCATATCTCAGTCTCTGTTCCTATTTATTCAAACATCATATTATCAATTTTGGGCTGATTATCATAATTTCTGAGTGCCCGAGAGGTTGATGACTGAGTGAGGCCGAGGGCCTAATTGTGAGGATATTTATGGATCGGGCTGCACGCCAAATGTTTTATTGATTTATGCGATGAATGGCTTGATATAGCACTTGGGCTGAAGGAGCCCCTCGGAGTCTGTACACACCCCCAGTGAGCGCAGGTACCTACTGAGTGCGAGTGTCGAGTGATGAATGGTTGTGAGGAAAGAGTGACTGTGAGGAAAGAGTGACTGTGAGGTTGGAGTGAATGGGAGGACTGAGTGACTGTTACTCTTTGAGGATGCATTGATTTCATTATTTGCTGCATTTCAACTGTCATATATCATTATTTTCAAAATTTTGAAAAAATATTATTTTCTGTTTCGGTCAAACTTATTATGAAATTTCAGTGAAATCTTAAATGTTTAACTTGAGAGCATGCCTACCCTTTTATGTTGGAAAGTACTGTATTTGGACTTAGCTGAGAAGCTCGTCACTACTTTCAGTTCCTTATTTATTATTGTTATTTGCTGAGTTGGTTGTACTCATACTACACCATGTACTTCGTGTGCAGATCCAGGTGATCCCGGACACAGTGGGTGTTGATTATTTCGCACAATTGATTTTCCGGAGATTCAGAGGCAGCTTCTATGTTTCACAGACCTTGTCTCTCCCTCCCTACCCTTTTGTTTATTGTATTTGGTCTCAGATTATTATAGACCGGGTTTTCCCATACTTGTAATGTATAGATGCTCATGTACTCAGTGACACCAGGTTCTGGGAGTGTATTTATATCAGTATGCGTGGGGTTTTCACTTAAATTAATTATTATATTTTTTGCATTTAAAGGAAATTGTGGTTTATGGAGGTTGTCGGCTTGCCTAGTACTAAGATAGACGCCATCACGACATGTGTGATTTTGGGTCGTGAAAAGTTGGTATCAGAGCCTAGGTTACATAGGTCTCACGAGTCATGAGCAGGTTTAGTAGAGTCTTTTGGATCGGTACGGAGACGTCTGTACTTATCTTCGAGAGGTTGCCGAACCATTAGGAAAATTTCACTGTCTTGTATTCTATCGTGTCAAATTGATTCAGCTTGAAACATAATTCTTTGAATTCCTTCTACCCATTCGTGTGCGCATGTGAGCGCTCAGTATTAGCTATGTATCGCTGGCTTGTGATTCCATGAACGAGGTTCAAGATGAGTATTCTGTATTTTGCTGATGGGACAGTCTGGAGGACTTGAGGCCGGAGTTAGACCGCATCTTATGCTCGATAGTTTTAATTATGAGAACCAGTGCAATTGGGCTTATGCATTCGGTAGTATTCCTATGAGTGGAATTTATGGTTCGATGAGCGGTTGTATAACTATATGATAAGTATGATGTGAATGCGGGATGTGTTCAGATGGATTGAATGAGACAAATAAATTTTACTCGTGACTCAAGAGTTTTCTATTGGGTACTTGATTCCTATTTTGATGTGACGTACAGTCTTGAGTTGTGAGTACGTCCAGGGATCTATCATGCTGTTTAATTGTGGAGCGAAGTAGATCTTCGTGTCGTGTTGATGAGTTCAAACTCAGAAATATTAAGTGATTCTGTGGTAATTGTGGCTGCGAAAGGGTATAGCTATATATCAATTTGAGGCTAAGCAGGTGGGTTATCTCATGCGGAGTAATCTACGTAGGTCTGTTCCTTATAATGTTGAGTGGAGAGTTTCTTTTCTACCAGCTATGCGTATGTATTGAGATTTCAATTTGAATCCTATTGAGAAAGTTGACTTGACTGTCACGAGAATAAATGCGAACTTAGCGGATGATTGAGGTATTTTATGGTGAGTGTTGCGTAAGCTTGAGAAGAATTTTCGTTGAACTGACTGCGGTATTATGGTAGTAATAAAGTATGATATTGTGATTTATGGAGTGTTTTGTTGTATGGCTTTGACCCAAGTGGGGGAGCCTGCTATTGACAATTCAATTTCATAGATATATGTTAAATTTTAGTTTTGGTCTGAGGCATACTTGTGGGCTAGTTATGACTTGTAGAGGTGGATATCGAGGATGACTCGGGTAAGAAAATTCCTGGATACGGTTTACATTGTACTTTATGAAAATATATAAATTATGGAATGATTAAGTTGTTATATTGAAGGATGTAGTCTGCACGAATTATGAATTTGATTGGTCGTGTTAAGGCAATGTTACTTCTTTGAATGTTGAGTGTGCTAAAGGATCACGAGTCTTTCGGCCCATTTGGGCGGAGCAAATTAGATTTGAACAGAGTGGATGGCAATTAAAAAAAATTCAAATTTGTATATCACTAGAATCAGTTAGTTACACTGGATAGTATCGGGACGTGCGATAATTTTGTTTGACTATAGATTCTACATTTCAGTCTAAGAAAGGAAAGAGGAACAATTTTAAATTCACATAAGGTCCTTAAGAGTGGGTGTCTCGGTTGTGTTATTTATGGAGGTGCTTAAGAAGAATATAGTGAGCTTTGGGTAAGGATCGTAGTGTTCTGACAAGGAGAAGTGTCAACTTGAAGGTAATTCAGAAGAAACTCGAAGGTTTCTAATTGATCGGGAATGTAATATGATTGTGACTCAGAGTTAATAAGGAGATTATCGTGCTTGTCACATGAGGGCATAATAGATGTGGTGTGTTATGCGGGATTAAGACTTACATGTACAAGGTGGCAGTTCATTTTGGAAAGCAAAACCACGAATCATGGACATAATGGTCAATTTCAGATGTTTAGACGGATATTATAACTACTCGGTAATCTTTGAGAAAGGTGTGCATTTCAAAATGGGCATTGTGTTTTGTCTTTCGGATGTCATCAGTATTGCGATACTCACATGGTTAATAGACTATTGATATTTCGATTATTGCTATGTGGCACGGGAGGAAATGTAGAAGTATTCATCATGGGATGATCATGCATGAAAGATGTGTTAGTCATTCGAGTGCTGGAGTTGGGACCAGTCACGGCAATTCCTGTGTTCTATGAATGTGTAGACTGGGGGTTATCAGAAGCATATTGTTTCAGGGTTGCGGCTTGTTTGAGGTGAGTATTTTATTTTAACTCAGTGGAGGCACTAGTTGCCTTTGTGATGACTACGCGCTACGAGTGCATATATATATATATATATATATATATATATATATATATATATATATATATGTGAGGTTTGAGCCCATGTGCGGGCATGGGGGCAAGTATTAAGACTCGGGAAAATGTTTAGACTATGATATGCCTAGAGTTGACGGTTAATCGTAAATTTATGACATTTCTCTTATTCGTACCTTTGTTGAGAACCATATGGGCTATACTTGAGGTTACAAAGAGGCTAATTCCTTGAATAAACTGGGTAGTTACTATTTCTGCGTTCACTTGCCGATTTGAGTTGTGATAGCGTACTTTGCGTATGCCTACTCTATGGCGTGTTATTTATACCAGTCCAGGATCATGTGAATTTTATTCTAGTTATCATAGACATGTGTACTTATTTGGTTGCTCCTATATGATATGCTTGGACTGGAGGCCTGCGACCATGCCAGGCAGATTATGTTATTGACACGTGAGTTGTTCATGCGTGTGTCTTGTTAATGTGAGCTCTAGGAGAGCTGGTTACCATTATTAGATTCGTGTGTCTTGGTTTTTCCATGCATGGTGATCTCATAGCATGTAGGTTGTAGAAGTGCTTGTTGAACTTGCGAAACGGTTCTCTTCTTTTAAACATTTTTCCATTTTTGAGTACACAGATTGCACAGTTTGCAGATTGGATTATATTGGTGTGGCATGTTTGTGGGATAGTTGTGTTTAATAATATATGGTCATTGGACCTAGAGTGGGTACTATCAGGTTTGATTATGGTGTATTTGGGAGGATGACATTGAAAGTCGACTTAGAAAGTGATTATGGTTTTGGTTGGGGAAAGATAACTCCATGACTTATTGATCTGATAAGGGGTTATGAGATTCCACGTGTTTCTTTTATTATCAGCAGTGTAGGAAATATTTGGAACGAGGTTTTGTGGGATGTGTGGTTTAATATAGTACTTAGTTGGTCTATAGTAGTTACTGATATCGAAAATGGTACTGCGAGCTATGTGATATATCTTGTGATCATATCGTGAGTTATGGCTATGGCTTGATACAGTTTGTTCGGACTTATACAGTGTGTAAATGTGAGATTCGAGTCTTGAAAAGAATTCTGGATGTTAGAAATGAGGCTCCAAGGTTTTTTAGGCTAAGGTTAAATTAATGGTTTTTAGTTATGTTGTGTTGTCAGGCCTATATAGAATATGATGATGTGGGATCACCTCCGGGTATGTGCGTGGTAAGGTGGAATAGTGATTCGAAGGTTTAGGAACAACTCTTAGCACGCAGTTTACATGACAGTTTTGGAGGGCAGTACAACGAGAATTAGGTACACAGGTTCAACTGAGTACAACATTTCACCCTCAGACGGATGGACAGTCCGAGCGCACTATTCAGATATTGAAAGATATGCTATGCGCTTGTGTTATAGATTTCGGGGGGGTTTTGGGATCAATTTCTGCCACTAACAGAGTTTGCTTACAATAACAGCTACAATCGAGCATTTAGATGGCTTCGTATGAGGCTTTATATGGGAGACGATATCGGTCTCCGGTGGGTTGGTTTGATCTGGGGAGATTAGACTATTAGGTACTAATTTGGTTCAGGATTCTTTGGAGAAGGTTAAATTAATTCAGGAGTGGCTTCGCATGACGTAGTCTAAACAGAAGAGTTATGCTGACCGGGAGGTCCGTGATGTTGCTTACATGGTTGGGGAGTAGGTTCTGCTCAAGATTTCACCCATGAAGGGTGTTTTGAGGTTCGGGAAGAAGGGAAAGTTGAGCCCTCGGGATATTGGGCCTTTTGAAATACTTAAGAAGATTGGAGAGGTGGCTTATGAACTTGCATTGCCACCTAGTCTATCAGGTGTTCATCCAGTGTTCCATGTGTCCATGCTTCTAAAGTATGCTGGGAATCCGTCTCATATTTTGGATTTCAGTACAGTGCAGCTGGATGGTAATTTGACTTATGATGTGGAGCCGGTGGCCATTTTAGACCGACAGGTTCGAAAGTTGAGAAATAAAGAAATTGCCTCCGTGAAAGTGTTATGGCGAAACCAACAGGTTGAAGAGGCCACTTGGGAAGCCGAGGAGGAAATGAAGAAGTACCCTCATTTGTTTGAATAGTCATGTATTTATAAAGTTGTGTTATACGAAAATGCTAAGAGTTACCCTCTATGAATTATGTATCAACTGTATAGCTGATGTTAAAGGTGTTCCTTTTTGGTAGTATACTGCTCGTGAGGCCACGATTGGCATTTTTTTTAATGTTATGTTACATCGTTGGTTCATGAATATCTTGTTAGGACTGGTTTTGGTGATTCTCTGGCAGGTGGTTAGGCCAATTGCAGAGGACACTCTGCCAAAATTTCTGAAAAATTTGGGAGTTTGCCAAATTTTGGGGCCTTAAGTAAGTTGAAATGTTGGAAGAATATCTAAGATCGATATGAAGTCAAGAACGATTAGAGATGATGGTTAAGGTGAAAATAGGATAATACTGTGTCTAATAATGACTTGTAAAATTTTCGAGGACGAATGTTCTTAAGTGGGGGAGAATTTAACACCCCAGAAAAAAAGGAATTCTAAGTGTTTTAAGACCATTAAGAAGATTGGCGGGTGCTATTTATATCAATTCGGTTATGAACAAGACTGGTAATTTAAATGATATCCATTGATCATGATAATATATGTATGAGGTGCATTAAAAATGGTTTAGGGTCTTAGAAGATCCTTAAGGCTAAGTCAAGTTGAAAATTATATGACGGGATACAGTTTCAAGTGAGTTTGCACAAGATCTAAATTCAAATAAGCATAACTCTCACGATATAAAGAGTTATATGGTGTATAACCTATCAAATTAAAGATCTTTGAGTCTAGTTTCCAACGCATCAAACCGTTCATCATTTAGCGATTGTTACAAGAAGTTATGAACTCTTTACTAAGGTGTGACATAATAGCTACGCGAGTCTTGCGTAGGCAAAATCAGCATGGAAGTGAAGGGGAGGGTTAAGCTGCGTAGCCAATCTACGTAGGCTACGTAGCCAGCCTATGCAGCTCATTTTCTATAAAACAGGGGAGGTTCGGGGAGAGAAAAAAAAGATTACATTTTTGGCTAAGTTTTGGGTTCTAGAGAGAAGGTGGAGCATCCTCAACCCAAATACACATCCAAGGTGAGTTTTATGATATTTTTATAATGGATTAACACTAATTAATAGTAGTATTAACATCTACATGGATTGCAATTTATAGATATTTCTCTAATCTTCAAGAATCGTCCAAAAGGGTTGAAGTTAGGGTTTGAGCTCCAAGAGGTAAATTCTCCACCCTACACTTAAATACAACTATGGATTAATTATTTAGAATGTATTGTGAAGTAGAATGTACCAATTAGTTGAGGAATTATGCTAGTCCTTGAAATGGGTATTGTGAGGGTTCTTGAATGGAGAAGAAGATGAATAGTGAATTTTTGAATCTTGTTAGGATGGTTGGTGATTCTAGTGCTTTAATAGCTTAATAATGATTAAATATTGAGTCATATAACCTAGATTGGTGCTTAAAGGCCAATGATGAAATCTATTAAGGATAAAAGGGATATGTATGGGTGAATTAGGCTTGTTGAAGATTTTAATTGAAGATTTGAGGGCTGAGTTGATGTCAGAATTTGGTGAAATTTATATGGTTGGACTCGTGGTTGGATGGGCATTCATATTTTGTAACTTTTGTCGGGTTCCGAGACGTGGTCCCCACGGGCAATATTTGAATGAAGTTTTGGATTTTTAAGGAAAAATTGTATTTTCATATGGAATTAATTCCTACAATTTTTATTGATTGAATTGAATTATTTGTGGATAGATTCGAGGCGTTTGGAGGCCAATTCACGAGGCAAAGGCATAGCCGAATTAGAAATTATACGGTTTGAGGTAAGTAATAGTTTTAAATTTGGTCCTGAGGGTATGAAACCCCGAATCATGTGTTATGTGATTGATTTTGAGTTGATGCACATGCTAAGTGACGGGCATGTGGGCGTGTAGGCGTTCACCATAGGAATTGTGACTTGGTCAAATTCCATGGAACTGTGTAATTGAATTATCTGTTGATATCCGTACATTCTCTATGTGTTAGGGAAAATTGAGCTGGGACTAGTATTACAAATCATGCTTAGACATATGCTGTTATTACTGGTACCCACTGGGGTCATTTCTGTGGTTGAATTATATGTTCAAATTGTAATTTCACACTCAGTCATGTTTATTCATTTCATATCATATCTTATTCTCTGTTCTTATTTATTAAAAATCATATTATTAATTTTGGGCTGATTATCATGATTTCTGAGTGCTCGAGAGACTGGGGAGGTTGATGACTGAGTGAGGGCGAGGGCCTAATTGTGAGGATATTTATGGATCGGGCTGCACGCCGTAACATGTTTTATTGATTTATGCCATGATTGGCTTGATATAGCGCTTGGGCTGAAGGAGCCCCTCCGGAGTCTGTACACATCCCCAGTGAGCTCATGTACCTACTGAGTGCAAGTGCCGAATGATGAGTGGCTGTAAGGAATGAGTCATTGTGAGGTTGGAGTGAATTGGAGGACTGAGTGACTGTTACTCTAAGAAGATGCATTGATTTCATTATTTACTGCATTTCAGCTGTCATATATCATTATTTTGAAAATTTCGAAAAAACATTATTTTCTGTTTCGGTCAAACTTGTTATGAAATTTTAGTGAAATCTTAAATGTTGAACTTGAGAGCATGCTTACTGTAAGGCCTCGGAAAAGTTTTCTAACGATTAGATATTTTAAATTACGCCAACGGTATTTGGGAATTACATGTTAGAGTAATAAAGGATACCCATGGGATAGAACCACATTATTTCGAAATGAAAAGTATATGTTTAAGGTGTGTTGAAACATACTAAGGAGTTTTGTGAATGGAAAGAATTCGTGTGGAACAAGTAGGATACATTAAGTGGAAAGGATGTCCCAATTTGCACAAGATCCTACTTCAAACGTATGCTTCTACCAAACTATAATGACTTATGAGGTGATCTACCTATCAAATGAAAGCCCTTTGAGTCTAGTTTCTAACGCTACAAACCGTTTGTCATTTGGACATTCCTACAAGAAGTTATGATCAAATACCCAAAGGCTGGCCTGTTACTGGCGAGGCCAGCCAAAAGCCAGACTTAACCAGGCTTTAGCCTGGCGAGGCCAGGCAAAACCGAGCTAAGACCAGGCTTTAGCCTGGCGAGGCCAGGCCTGTTGCGCGGTCCGGAATATTTGGAGTATCCATTCTTCTATTGTTATAACCCGAGCCAACTTCGATAAATAATACTTGAAGCTCATTTTGGAGCAAAAATCTAATATTTTTAGAGAGAAGTGAGAGGGTTCTAGAGAGAGGAAGAAGCTCAAGTGCTTTGTTCATCAATATCTTGTCCAAGCCTTGAAATCCAACAAGAAATCCATCAAGTTCTTCATCTAAGAGGTAAGGTTCCATACCCTAATTTTAAATTTTGAATTTGGGTAAAAGGTGGTTGATTTGGAGTATGATTCTTGGGTGTGAGAGTAATTTTTATACATTCATGTACCAATAAGTTTTATGGGGAGATTGTTGAGCTCAAATGGGTAAATATTGGGTTGTGAGGTGAAAGAAACCTTGTGGAAGAATCTTGTAACTAATTTGCACATAATTGTTAGATAAAATGCTCAAATGAGCTGTGACCATAAGTATCTTCCTAATAATGGTTCAATTTTGTTACGTCTCAAAATAGATTGGGATTGCTAGAATTTTAAGAACGTTGTAGTAATTTAAAGAAAGCTCAAAGCAAGGTATGTTGGCTAAACTCTTCTCTTAGAATTGAATCCCACGATATTCATGTAAATTATGTAAGTCCCGAGTGATTCATTATGAAACTGGCTATTCCGAGTAAGATTGGGTTGAAAGATATATGTTCAACAAGCATCCCAAATGCTTTATTCATGTTATGTTACCAATTGAGGATGTGTTAAAATATGAGTTGTGCATTAATAATGTTTCGACTTTAAGTCAAGTTCAAATGAAGGCTAATATGCCAAATTTTGTGAAATATCTCTATGTGCTTTGGACACTAAATTGCTCACATGTGTACTACACACCTTGATTTGAATTGTATTGGTTGTTGATGATGATAATGATATTTGAAATTGATAAGGAGAGCATGAAACACGGAATATGGCCAACGTGCCAAGAATGATCTTATAATTATGGCCATTAGTGCCAATGAAATGAAATGATGTGAAAAAGGTTATGAAATGAGTCTCGACTCAAATGTTTTAAAATGACTTCGAAAATAGAATTGCCTAAAAGCTTCCGTACTCAAGTCATGCCATAAGTGGCTGTTTTAACAAATTCTATGCTTTGTGAGTATTTCCAATTTGTTTTGCATTCTTACATATTCGTGAGTGGAAATTGTGTATTGCCCCTTGTGGGAAAAAATGTGTCGAGAATAAATGGTGTGTTATTTGTTGATGATTTAAACTTGCGCATCAATTGCCAATCGTTTTACTCCACTTCTCGGAAAGAAATCTATAGTGCTTAAATTGGTCATTTCAAATGACCTTAAAGTTATGATTTTCGGAATATTATATATATGTTGATATTTATGATGATGATACATTAAAGAGAAGAAATAAAAGTGTGGAATAACAAATATGGCCACCGTGCCTTGAATAAAGAATCTGGTGAATGGCCAAAAGAGCCAAGGAAATATTGTTGTTATTATTGGTTGAAAATACTAGTGGAGATTTATACAATGTGGAAGATGATGAGGTAAATACATTTGTACCAATGTTATTTTTGTGAATTATTCCCCTTATTTGGGATGAGATTGATGTGATAAAATTATTCCCCTTATTTGGAATGAGATTGATGTGATAAAATTATTCCTCTTAATTGGATAAGATTGATTGATATAAAAAGGTTGATGTCTCTAATGAGATGGCCTAGCCGATTGGGTCGTGATCGGACACCATGCTGCACACATGGTGGAGATTGTGCTGGAAATTGTAATTGAAATTCAGATTTTTGTTGATGTCTTCAAATAAGATGGCCTAGCCGATCGGGTAGTGATCGGACTCCGTACTAAATTTACGGTAGTATTAGTATTGATGGTAATGGTGGTTGATGTCCCTAATGGATGGCCTAGATGATCGGGTCATGATCGGACTCCGTGTTAAAGACGGTGGTATTGATATTGAGAGAAATTGTGGTTGATGTCTCTAATGAGATGGCTTAGCCGATCGGGTCGTGATCGGACTCCGTGCTAAGAGTACGGTGGTACTGGTTTTGTGAATAATGATATTGTGGACAATGGTATATCGATACTAAAAATCTCCCAATATGAGATATGGGAATTTATTTGAACACTGTCTTGATCCTAAATTGAGGTTTGATGTTAATTAAGGCTTTCATTGATATTATGATAATCTTGTTGTATTATTTGTCATTCTATTGAAAGACTGTTTAGTTATACATACTAGTGCTATTCGACAGTACTAACGTCCCTTTTGCCGGGGGCGCTGCATCTTTCAATGGATGCAGGTGGTTCCACAGCATGAGACATTGAACAGTGATAGCAGTACACCTTCTTCCCAGCTGACTTGGTGAGCCTCATTTCATTCCGGGGTCATGTATCTTTTGTACCTTATGTATTCCGTTTGAGGTATAGCCGGGGCCTTGTTGCCGGCATTATCATTATATTGTTCTTTATCCATACAGGCTCCGTAGACATAGTGTGGGTTGTGTATTGGTGTTGGGAAAGACAAAATATGTTATATTGTAGTTGTATTACTTGTCCATTCGAGACATTAAAAATGATGAAGCTATTGGAAATGAATTGGTATTGTAGACATGAACACCATTTTGTCTAATTAATAAAAATATGTATTATCTCCATTCGTGGATGAGTTTGGGTAAAATGAAATCTAACAGGCTTGCTTGGTCGGGTTCACTCGGTTGAGCGCCGATCGCGTTCCTCGCTTTTGGGGCATGACAAACTTGGTATCAGAGCTTAAGGTTTTAAAGTGTCCTAGGATGTCTCGGAGCCGTGTCTAGTAGAGTCCTTCTTATCGGTGTGTTGTCGACCACATCTATAAGTTGGAGGCTACTTGGACATTTAGGAATAATACCCTTCTTTGATATTCTGAATCGTGCGATGAAACTGGTTGTGAAACTGTTCTTCCTTTAACTTGTGCGTTGAGGTTCAAGGTAAGTTTAAATGCTCTTTTGGTTTATTCCAAGTAATGTTGTCACGTGACATGGTGAATGGGTAAAGGCCTGAATATTAAACAGATGGCACATGTATCATACAAAATGAATTGTATGGCCATATTAGACAAGTATATAGTACCATGACCATACTTTATATGAGAAGAGTGCTAGAAGTGATTACCCACCTCCTAGGAGGCATTGGCGTGATAAATGAGACCTAAGCTTAACTAGTACACGTGGATAGTGTGGGAACCATGGGTATGATTCTAATATGTAAACATGTTACATAGGCACGTGATATATGAAAGGCATGGCCTGGAGAGTAATGATAAATGTGTAGGTCTCTCACGGGAGACAAGAAGTTATGAAAGGAGAGTTGATTGAACCCACAATGAGAAGACCCTAGCACTATGAATGTTATAAAAATCCCAGGAATGTGCGAAGTGTTGTTACACTCCAAAAAGGATATTGACATGAGGGATTTGGATCCCAAGCCTATGTGGATGAATAAGAGTAGAGAACGTATGAGGTTAATACCATGGTGAATTAAATCTCCCTAATAGTCGAACATTTATATGAGAGATATAGACATGAGATATATGTCCCTGAAGTTGCTAAATTCAAGATATGTGTAGTATAAAAAAGTGGTAAGGGGTAACGTGATCCTCTGAGAGGGTATGAAAATGATAAACCACTAGTATGAAAATAATGTGGAGGGTTAGGAAATGTAAATTTTTTGTACATGGCAATATACATGACAAGGTCAACGATACTAGAAACTAAGAGTAAGGTTTGCAAAAGGGTTTTATACTTGTTAGAGAGTCGGGGACACTGGAACCCAAGGAAGTACTACAAATCAAATGTGAAAGGCTTGCGAGTTCTTAGAATGAGTTAATCACGGATTTGCAATTTAGCTAAAACAATTCCAAGTCTTTAAGAATGACAGAACGAGTGGAAGAGATAAATGTGATGTTATAATAACCCAAGAGTGCATCGGGACTTGATGGAGAGTCTCTTAAGAATCTTACAAGAAAGGAAGTGTTAAGTGATACACTAATGAACACACTTTCCCACGGATATCCCAACAAGTGTCGAGAGGCGAGCATGATGAATTCCCAACTAAGGGACAAGACCACGTAACATATGGAAGAACGCATGGTTATACACTAACTAGGAAGAATGAGGTGAGAAGAATTGGAAAAGAATTAACAAGATGGTTATCGCAAAAGAGTTCATATCAGAATGATGGACTCGCCTAGAGCACAAGTGTTAATAGAAGATATACAGGATCAACTGTAATGCAGTCAACTTGAGTAACACTGAATATCAACTAAAAGATATATAGGGAGTTCATGTCTAGATATTACATTGAAAAGTGAGACTACTGGTGATGAAGTGGTAGTGTGATAAACTCAACAAACCAGGCACAATGATACAACGAATTCATGGGAGGCAAACACGTATGTGGCACAATAAGGTTATCAACTATGAATTAAGGGAAAAATGGGATGGGAGTGAATGCTCTAGTCACAATGGAAATATAGTACCAACATATTGTCTAGACAAAAGGGAAAATGTTCGAAACAGATTAAGAGAGGATGAACACTTGTTACGAACCAAACATGTTTAACATGATAGCTCTTACGCTGCAATACCAGGAAACACTATTGGTGACTACAATACTGGGAATAAGGTGAGTTGCTCATCGAGGATGGAATCAGGTGGACTAAGTCCTACACTTATAAGGAAAACAAGAAGGCGTCGTTGAAGAATTTAGGAGAATCTCAAGGTTTAGAAAGGGCCATGTTCGGGCCAATGATATTTGTTGAAGTAAATATATATATGAATGGTGTTGATATCTGTTTTGGGAAGTATTTCACAGTAAAGAGGGTGGCTAAGAAAGGTATGAGAACGACGTTACTTCACATATTGAGGCAATACCATGCAGGTTGATGTTATCTTGGTGTGCGCGCAAGCTAGTAAATATTATTCATTTGAAACAGATGGTCCCATAAGAAAACTGACCTAGTAATGTCTTTTGTTGGGAAATTTGGAAAAAAAAAAAGACAAGTTGCAAGTACTAATAAGATTGTAACTGTATCAAAGAATATTTTGTAGAACTCAATTCCTATGAGGTCATATGAAAGAGAAATCTGATATAGATGTTCCACTAATGATGAAACATGGCAAGATGATTATTTATGCCTCTAGGCAACTCTATGCCTCATGTGTCGAATCAATGATGTCATCACAATGATTAAAAATGTCAGCACTATTGGTAGTAACCTTCATGTTTCTTAGGATATAACCTCCTGAAATGCTGTGCTCAGTACCTTGATGGATTTTGAATTATTTTTGCCAATCTTGAACCTCGTTGTTCATAATTATAGAAACCAGTGGGGGTTGAAGGCTCAAACATGTCAAAGAAGCATCATCATCCAGTGATCAAATATAATGGATATGAAGTTTTATGGTCATATTCAAGCTAGCACATCTTAGAGTGATTATTGGAGGTCTCCAAAGGTTTAGTTTGGGTGTTTGGTGTAGGGATTTAGAGTTGAAGAAAGTAAACGGGCTATTCTAAAGATTTTCTCTATGAATATATTGGATGAATTGTTAAGAAAGGTATAATATGTGTAGTCACATTAGGCCTTATAAAATCTTGAAGGAAATAGACCAAACTAAGAGTATGATATATGTAATATTGAGATTAATGTTGTTGATATATATTGCTATGCTTTGTCGAGTTACGGAAGTGATGTTAGGGTGGTTTTGGTGTTACTCTAGCAGGTGGTTAGGCCCAATTACAAGGGAGACTCTGCCAAAATTTATGAAAAACAATTTGAGAGTTAGTCAATTTGGGGACTTGAGGTATGTGAGAAAAGAGATAAATTATGTTAAGTTCTTGGGATGGACACTACTCCTCATTCGAGGACGAATGACCCTAAGCGGGGGGAGAATGTAAGGCCTCGGAAAATTTTTCTAACGATTTAATATTTTAAATTACGCCAACGGTATTTGGGAATTACGTGTTAGAGTAATAAAGGATACCCATGGGATAGAACCACATTATTTCAAAATGAAAAGTATATGTTTAAGGTGTGTTGAAACATACTAAGGAGTTTTGTGAATGGAAAGAATTCGTGTGGAACAAGTAGGATACATTAAGTGGAAAGGATGTCCCAATTTGCACAAGATCCTACTTCAAACGTATGCTTCTACCAAACTATAATGACTTATGAGGTGATCTACCTGTCAGATTAAAGCCCTTTGAGCCTAGTTTCTAACACTTCAAACCGTTCGTCATTCGGACATTCCTACAAGAAGTTATGATCAAATAACCAAAGGCTGGCCTGTTGCTGGCGAGGCCAGCCAAAAGCCAGACTTAACCAGCCAGGCTAAAGCGAGCTAAGACCAGGCTTTAGCCTGGCGAGGCCAGGCCTGTCGCGCGGTCCGGAATATTTGGAGTATCCATTCTTCTATTGTTATAACCCGACCCAACTTCGATAAATAAGCCTTAAAGCTCATTTTGGAGCAAAAATCGGATATTTTATGAGAGAAGTGAGAGGGTTCTAGAGAGAAGGAAGAAGCTCAAGTGCTTTGTTCATCAAGATCTTGTCTAAGCCTTGAAATCCAACAAGAAATTCCTCAAGTTCTTCATCTAAGAGGTAAGGTTCCATACCCTAATTTTCAATTTCGAATTTGGGTAAAAGATGGTTGATTTGGAGTATGATTCTTGGGTGTGAGAGTATTATTTATACATTCACGTACCAATAAGTTTTATGGGGAGATTGTTGAGCTCAAATGGGTAAATACTGGGTTGTGAGGTGAAAGAAACCTTGTGGAAGAATCTTGTAACTAATTTGCACATAATTGTTAGATAAAATGCTCAAATGAGCTGTGACCATAAGTATCTTCCTAATAATGGTTCAATTTTGTTATTTCTCAAAATAGATTGGGATTGCTAGAATTTTCAGAACATTGTAGTAATTTAAGGAAAGCTCAAAGCAAGGTATGTTGGCTAAACTCTTCTCTTAGAATTGAATCCCACGATATTTATGTAAATTATGTAAGTCCCGAGTGATTCATTATGAAACTGGCTATTCCGAGTAAGATTGGGTTGAAAGATATATGTTCAACAAGCATCCCAAATGCTTTATTCATGTTATGTTACCAATTGAGGATGTGTTAAAATATGGTTTGTGCATCAATAATATTTCATCTTTAAGTCAAGTTCAAATGAAGGCTAATATGCCAAATTTTGTGAAATATTTCTATGTGCCTTAGACACTAAATTACTCACATGTGTACTACACACCTTGATTTGAATTGCATTGGTTGTTGCTGATGATAATGATATTTGAAATTGATAAGGTGAGCATGAAACACTGTATATGGCCAACGTGCCAAGAATGATCTTATAATTATGGCCGTTAGTGCCAATGAAATGAAATGATGTGAAAAAGGTTATGAAATGAGTCTCGACTCAAATGTTTTAAAATGGCTTCGAAAATAGAATTGCCTAAAAGCTTCCATACTCAAGTCATGCCATAAGTGGCTGTTTTAACAAATACTATGATTTGTGAATATTTCCAATGTGTTTTGTATTCTTACATATTCGTGAGTGAAAATTGTGCATTGCCCCTTGTGGGGGAAAATGTGTCGAGAATAAATGATGTGTTATTTGCTGATGATTTAAACTTGCGCATCAATTGCCAATCGTTTTACTCCACTTCTCGGAAAGAAATCTATAGTGCTTAAATTGGTCATTTCAAATGACCTTAAAGTTGTGATTTCTGGAATATTATATGTATGTTGATATTTATCATGATGATACATGAAAGAGAAGAAATAAAAGTATGAAATAAAAAATATGGCCACCGTGCCTTGAATAAAGAATCTAGTGAATGGCCAAAAGAGCCAAGGAAATATTGTTGTTATTATTGGTTGAAAATACTAGTGGAGATTTATACAATGTGGAAGATGATGAGGTAAATACATTTGTACCTATATTATTTTTTGTGAATTATTCCCCTTATTTGGGATGAGATTGATGTGAAAACATTATTCTCCTTATTTTGGATGAGATTGATGTGATAAAATTATTCCTCTTAATTGGGATAAGATTGACTGATATAAAAAGGTTGATGTCTCTAATGAGATGCCCTAGCCGATCGGGTCATGATCGGACACCATGCTGCACACATGGTGGAGATTGTGCTGGAAATTGTAATTGAAATTGAGATTTTGGTTGATGTCTTCAAATAAGACGGCCTAGCCGACCGGGTCGTGATCGGACTCCGTACTAAATTTACGGTGGTATTAGTATTGATGGTAATTGTGGTTGATGTCCCTAATGGATGGCCTAGCCGATCGGGTCGTGATCGGACTCCGTGTTAAAGACGATGGTATTGATATTGAGAGAAATTGTGGTTGATGTCTCTAATGAGATGGCTTAGCCGATCGGGTCGTGATCGGACTCCGTGCTAAGAGTACGGTGGTACTGGTTTTGTGAATAATGGTATTGTGGACAACGGTATGTCGATACTAAAAATCTCCCAATGTGAGATATGGGAATTTATTTGAACACTGTCTTGATCCTAAATTGAGATTTGATGTTAATTAAGGCTTACATTGATATTATGATAATCTTGTTGTATTATTTGTCATTCTATTGAGATACTGTTTAGTTATACATACTAGTGCTATTCGACAGTACTAACATCCCTTTTGCCGGGGGCGCTGCATCTTTCAATGGATGCAGGTGGTTCCACAGCATGAGACATTGATCAGTGATAGGAGTACACCTTCTTCCCAGCTGACTTGGTGAGCCCCATTTCATTCCGGGGTCATGTATCTTTTATACCTTATGTATTCCGTTTGAGGTATAGCCGGGGCCTTGTTGCCGGCATTATCATTGTACTCTTCTTTATCCATAGAGGCTCCATAGACATAGTGTGGGTTGTGTATTGGTGTTGGGAAAGACAAAATATGGTATGTTGTAGTTGTATTACTTGTCCATTCGAGACATTAAAAATGATGAAGCTATTGGAAATGAATTGGTATTGTAGACATGAACACCATTTTGTCTAATTAATGAAAATATGTATTATCTCCATTCGTGGATGAGTTTGGGTAGAATGAAATCTAACAGGCTTGCTCGGTCGGGTTCACTCGGTTGAGCGCCGGTCGCGCTCCTCGGTTTTGGGGCGTGACACTTACCCTTTTATGTTAGAAAGTACTGTATTTGGACTTAGCTGAGAAGCTCGTCACTACTTTCACTTCCTTATTTATTATTATTACTTGCTGAGTTGGGTTTACTCATATTACACTCTGCACTTCGTGTGCAGATCCAGGTGATCCCGGACATAGTGGGTGTTGATTATTTCACACAGTTGATTTTTCGGAGATTCAGAGGTAGCTGCTATGTATCACATACCTTGTCTCTCCCTCCCTACCCTTTTGTTTATTGTATTTGGTCTAGGATTATTATAGACCGGGTTTTCCCAGACTTGTAATGTATAGATGCTCATATACTCAATGACACCAGGTTTTGGGAGTGTATTTATATAAGTATGTGTGGGATTTTCTCTTAAATTAATTATTATATTTTCCGCATTTAAAAGAAATTGCGTTTATGGAGGTTGTCGTCTTGCCTAGTATTAAGATAGGCGCCATCATGACATGTGTGATTTTGGGTCGTTGCACCTTATGGGCTTATTGTTATATGGACTAGGTTATGCGTTGTAACAGATAAATATTTGGTCATTGCATTTTATCTTTACTTGCAATTTCCTTGACTGTTTACCTGATTTACTTGCATATCTTCCTTATATGCTAGATTGGTGACTGAGTAGAACACTTTAAAAAAAGAATTATGACTACCAAGGAGGTTTACCTATGATTTGCCGGATTTGATCATATATTTGTTCTATACTTGTTGAATTTATGAACTGCACGGGTGATCAATGAGTATCATTTATAGTCCTTTCTTCAATGACCTCGCCAAGATTAGTTAGGATACTTATTGAGTACATAGGATTGGTTGTACTCATACTAAACTTTTGCACCTTGCATGCAGATCTTTGAGATGATGTTGCTGTATACGACAAGAGTTGTCGTTGAAGATGTACCTCCATTTTGGTTATAGCTGCCACTTGTCCTTGGTAGCTTTAGATTTGCAAATCTGTTGATGTATATTCTGAACAGATGACATATTTATTTCGTTCCAGCTTTGTAAATTCTAAATCTTAGAAACTCATGATTTGTACTATCAGTCCTTGAGAGTTGTATAGAAATTTAGTTATTTTACTCATTTACTCTTGTTATTCTCATTTGAGTTATGTTGATTGTTATTTGGATTACCTAGCGGGTTTGGTTAGGTGGTATCACGACTAGATGGATTTTGTCGTGTCAACAAGTCTAGTTTTCAATGCTTTAAATCGTTCGTCATTTGAATATTCTTACAAGAAGTTATGATCTTTTAATTGAAGGGTGTCACAACAGACACGTAGCTACGCGAGATGTGCGTAGCTACACTACTTTGTGCGTAAGCTGATTTCAACTAGGTAGTCAAATGAAGGGTAGTTGAAGAGGAAGGGAGCATAGCTACACTGTAGGTGTGCGTAGCTATATATGCCAACAAAATTATAAAAGTGTCTATTTTGGAGAGAGAGAAAGAGATGGAATTTTGGAGTTAGGTTTTGAATTCTCTTATTATAGAAGCGGTATAACCCTAAAAACAGTCTCTCAAGGTTCTCTCATGATCCAAGACCCTAACAAAGGGCAAACAACACAAATCAAATGTTGGGAATCCCGTGGCGCTAGTAAGTTTCTTGTTCTTCTTGTTGTTGCTGATTTTTGTATTGTTCCAGCTCGTGTGGGAGGTTGTTTTAAGTGTTTTATGTTCTGTAAATACACCTTCAAGTTTTTAATATCAACCCTAGGTGATTTCAAGTCTTCTAAAGTAATTCTAGTGCCGAAAAATCCAAATTAATTGCTAGTTTCGCTTCCTTGTTCTTGTGGCAGAATTGATGGGATATTTCGTGAAAATTAAGGTCAAATTGGAGTTGTTCTTTCTTTTTAAAGGTAAGGAACCTCTTACTCTATATATATTTAAGATTATCCAAGTTGTGGCTAAGTCGTTTAAGCTAGAACTTGTGAAATATATATCGAAAGGCTTGGTAGTAATGTTGTTAGTTGGTGGACTGTTTTGGAGGCTCAATATGATTATTAATGATGTTGTTTGGGATGTTTGGTGATTGTATTGACTTGTGGGAAGTCATATAAATAGGGGAGGTGCTGTCCGTTTCATCGTAAAATAGGTTGCGGTCAATACATAATAGTTACGACGCTTAAACGATAATGATAGTGTCATTTCTCTTATTGTAGACTAAGGAGTCGTGACATTTGCATAGCTTGAGGTTGGGCAGTATATACAAGGTATGTGAGGCTATCCCCTTCATTCTTTTTCATGACTCCGATTGTACATAATGTAATGAACGAGCTCCCAAAGATACTCTACTCTTAGAAGCTAGCAGTACTTACATTGCTGCCCTTCTTATGAAACGATTGATATTGATGTTACTTCTCTTATTCTTATATTATCAATGTTGTTGGTAGTTCCTGATTCTTATAAGATTCTTGATGAAGAGTTAATCCTAATAACGTGTACGAAGGATACCGACCTTACGTCACTCCGAAAGGTTCAAAATGTGATTCTAATGAGTCCAGCATGCATCATATATATGTATCTATTTTACTCTACCGAGCCGCGCTATAGTCGGCCGGGTATGGCACCTATTGTGCAACCACTGATCAGTTGGGTTTTACCGAGCTCCACGTGGCCGGGTACGATTCTACCGAGCCCTATGATGGCCGGGTACGTTTTACCGAGCCTATTACGGCCAGGTACGATATGATGATGATGATGCCCACAAAGGCATATGTTTTAAAAGTTTATGTATATATATATATGTATGTATCATGTATTTCATGTCAGTAGCCCTCAGAGGTACCCAGATGTCACAGGTTGTATATTCCCTATCCCTGTTTACATTATTGTTCTTACTTATGCTTTCCTGCTTTACATACTCAGTACTTTATTCGTAGTGACGTCCTTTTTATTTGTGGATGCTGCATGTTGTGCTGCAAGTCTTGATAGATGGGTAGACGCAGCTCCCCCATCACAGTAGGCTATCCGGTTCAGCGGTTATTGGCGAGATCCCTTCTCCGGACTTGCCGTGGTCTTGGTATGTATTTTTGTTATAGATATTATGGGTATGTCGGGGCCCTGTTCCGAAAATGTTGTAGCACTTATGTTCTTTTAAAGGCTCATAGACAGGTGTCGACTCATGTATGGTTTGGAATTCCTTGTCGGCTGATTTTTGTTGTATAGTCTTTCATGGCACCATGGTAGCTCGTACCTTATATATAGTTTCTTGACAGTCTTGTCGTCCCATGTTACGTATGTTCATGACATTATCTTTCATTGTTGGATGTTCATGATCCATGTCTACCATTTATATTGGTCTTGTCGGCCCTTAAAGATAATAAGGAAGGTTAGATAAAATGTACGTTGGTGCTCGGCAAGTATGGCCCGGGTTCTAGTCATGACCTTCCAGTTGGGTCGTGACAAACTTGGTATCAGAGCAAGTCTGTCCTAGGGGATGTCTATGAGCCGTGTCTAGTAGAGTTTTGATTATGGATGTGTAGCGCGCCACATTTATAATCAGGAGGCTACGTGACATCTAGGGTTGTTACCTTCTTCCTAAATCTACATCGTGCGTAGAGTTGAGTCGTAGTGTTCATATCTAATATTCACCTTATTTTCTTTCAGCGATGCCTTCGACTAGGAAGCAAGCGATTAGTAAACGGCTTGATACAGCTGTGGGAGAGGGTAAGATTCAGGTGCCTCTAGACAGAGCAGGCCAAAGTGAGGCTCAGAGTGAGATGCCATCTCATACCTCTCCGTCTCCTCCAGAGGATATTAGGAGGCACCCAGTACATCCAGTTCCTCCATCTGGCACTACAGACCACGAAATGCGCAGTGCGGTGCAGTTGTTGACTAGCTTGGTAGCTGCTCAGGCTCAGAGGCAGAAATACCGGTGCTGCTGATAAACCAGTTAGTGCGAGAGTTCCTAATTTTATTAATCTAGACCCTCCAGTGTTTATCGGATCAGACCCCAAGGAGGACCCACAAACATTTATTGATCAAGTTCATCGTACATTGCGGGTTATGCATGCTAGTGATACGGAGGCAGTAGAGTTGGCTTCTTATCGGCTACGGTATTTAGCGGTTTTCTGGTATGATAGTTGGGAGAGATCTAGGGGTCTGAACGCTCCTCCAGCCGTGTGGAAGGAATTTTCTGAAGCCTTTCTTCGTCACTACTTGCCAGTTGAGATACGACGAGCTAGAGCTGATAAGTTCTTGAACATTCGACAGGGTAATATGAATGTACGAGAGTATAGTATATAGTTTGATTCTTTAGCAAGGTATGCTCCCCATATGGTGTCCGAGATGAGTGATAGGGTGCATCTGTTCGTGAACAGGTTGGGACCACATCTGATAAATGAGTGCACAACAGCCTCCTTGGTAGAGGGCATGGATATTTCCCGTATTCAGGCTTATGCCCAGACCTTAGAGGATCGTAAGCGCCAGCAAAGGGCAGATAGGGAGCAGGATAGGGGCCAGCATAAGAGGGCGAGATTTGCAGGGTATTCTGATGAGTTCAGAGGCAGTATCAGGCCCCAATCTTCGAGGAGTTCGGCGCCACCTATAGCTAGTGCTCCTCCACAGTTTCAGAGGCCTCGGTATGATCGATTTACCTATTCTGGTTCAGGTCAGAGTTCGAGGGCATCAGGCTCACAATTTCATAGAGATACTAGTCAGACGAGACCCCCAACACCTCGTTGTGATCAGTGCGGCAAGGCCTACTTTAGACTGTGCCGTCGAGGTTCCGATGCATGCTATTCTTGCGGACAGCGTGGCCATATGATGCGGGATTGTCTTAACAGAGAAGGTGGTGGTATGGCTCAACCGACTGGATCTATGTCTGGTTCTTCCTCATCAGTTCGACCTCCAGCACAAGGTTTTCAACAGTCGACAGGTCGTGGTAGAGATAGAGGTTCAGTGTCGAGTTCGAGTGGTGCTCAAAATCGAACCTATGCTCTAGTAGGTCGACAAGATCTCGAGTCGTCTCCGGATGTTGTTACAGGTATATTGTTTGTGTTTTCTTATGATGTATATGCGCTAATTGATCCAGGATCTACCTTATCATATGTTACACCCTTTATGGCTAATAAGTTTGGCATTGAACCTGAATTGATAAGTAAACCACTTGCGGTATCCACTCCGATAGGAGATTCTGTGATTGCTAGAAGGGTTTATAATGGTTGCACTGTGATGATTTGTAGTCGTCAAACCTCGGCAAATTTATTTGAGTTAGAAATGGTTGATTTCGATGTGATAATGGGAATGGACAGGTTGGCCTCATGCTATGCAAATGTTGACTGTCGTACGAAGATGGTTAGGTTTCAATTTCCGGGTGAACCTGCCATTGAATGGAAGGGGAACATTGCTACGCCGAAAGGTAGGTTTATTTCCTATCTTAAGGTAAGGAAGATGATCTCAAAAGGTTACATTTATCATCTTGTTCACGTTAGGGATACGGAGGCGAAGCCGCCTACTCTACAATCAATCCCCGTGGTCAATGAATTTCCAGATATTTTCCCAGATGAACTCCCAGGCCTTCCTCCTAAAAGGGAGATTGAGTTTAGCATTGATGTGTTTCCTGACACTCAACCGATCTCTATCCCTCCATACAGGATGGCCCCGGCAGAGTTGCGAGAGTTGAAGGCGCAGTTGAAGGACTTGCTGGATAAGGGTTTCATTAGGCCTAGCACTTCACCTTGGGGTGCACCAGTCTTGTTCGTGCGGAAGAAAGATGGGTCGTTAAGGATGTGTATCGATTATCGATAGTTGAATAAGTTTACAATAAAGAACAAGTATCCACTTCTAAGTATTGATGACCTGTTTGACCAACTCCAGGGTGCTAAGTATTTCTCCAAGATTGACTTGCGTTCAGGGTATCATCAGGTAAGGGTTAAGGAGAAGGATATTCCAAAGACGGCCTTTCGGACAAGATATGGGCATTTTGAGTTCTTGGTGATGTCGTTCGGGCTAACAAATGCCCCAGCAGCTTTTATGGATCTCATGAATAGTGTATTCAGGCCCTATCTTGATGTGTTCGTGATCGTATTCATTGATGACATTCTGGTGTATTCTCGTTCGGAGGCGGAACATGCGGGCCACTTGCGGATAGTATTACAGACCCTTCAGGATCATAAGTTATATGCTAAGCTCTCTAAATGTGAATTCTGGCTGAACTTAGTAGCATTCCTTGGCCATGTGATATCTGATGAGGGTATTAGTGTCGACACTCAGAAGATCAATGCAGTGAAGAATTGGCCGAGACCTACAACACCATCAGAAGTCCGCAGCTTCTTGGGGCTAGCAGGATATTATAGGCGATTTGTAGAAGGGTTTTCCTCTATATCAGCACCATTGACTAAGTTAACACAGAAAGCTACCAAGTTCCAGTGGTCTGATGCTTGTGAACATAGTTTTCAGGAGCTAAAGAACCGATTGACATATGCACCAGTGCTCACTCTCCCAGAAGGAACAGAAGGTTATGTGGTATATTGTGATGCCTCAGGTATAGGTTTGGGGTGCGTATTGATGCAACGTGGGAAGGTGATTGTTTATGCATCAAGACAATTGAAGAAGCATGAAAAGAATTACCCGACTCATGATTTGGAATTGGCTGCAGTAATATATGCTTTGAAGATATGGCGGCACTACTTATACGGCGTCCATGTTGATATCTACACAGATCACAAGAGTTTACAATACATCTTCAAGCAGAAGGAGTTGAATTTGAGGCAGCGTAGGTGGCTTGAATTACTGAAAGACTATGACGTCGAGATATTGTACCATCCCGGTAAAGCCAATGTTGTGGCAGACGCTCTCAGCCGTAAGTCAATGGGAAGCTTAATACATATTGAGGCAGGTAGACAAGGGTTGACCAAAGAGCTTCACCAGCTGGCCAATATGAGAATCAGATTGTTGGACTCTGATGACGGAGGTGTTACTGTACAGAATACAGTAGAATCATCTTTGGTAGCCGAGGTAAAAGCACGGCAATATGAAGATCCTACCTTAGTAAGATTGAGAGAGGGAATTCAGCAGTGTAAGATTACAGCTTTCAAGATCGGAGGAGATGGGACACTAAGATACCAGGGCCGATTATGTGTGCCTAGTGTGGCAGGGTTGGGAGAGAAGATTATGATTGAGATTCATCAGTCCTGATATTCTATCCATCCTGGCTCGACAAAGATGTATCATGACGTTAAGGAGCAGTATTGGTGGGATAACATGAAGAAGTCTATTGCAGAATTTGTAGCCCAGTGTCCTAATTGTCAACAAGTAAAGATCGAGCATCAGAAACCCAGTGGATTGATTCAGAATATAGAGATTCCGACCTGGAAATGGGAGGTGATTAATAACGACTTCATTATTGGATTACCTCGCTCTTATCATAAGTTTGACTCCATTTGGGTGATAGTTGATCGACTTACAAAATCTGCCCATTTTCTACCAGTTAAGACAACTTACACGGCTGAAGATTATGCGAAGTTGTATATCAAGGAGATTATTAGGCTTCATGGTGTGCCGGTATCTATTATATCAGACCGAGGAGCTCAATTTACGGCTAACTTTTGGAGGTCTTTTCAGAAGGGTTTAGGCACACAAGTAAATATCAGCACTGCATTCCATCCGCAGACTGACGGACAAGCTAAACGTACCATCCAGATGCTTGAAGATATGCTACGAGCATGTGTTCTAGATTTCAAGGGGAATTGGGATGACCATTTGGCACTTATAGAATTTGCCTACAATAATAGCTACCATTCCAGTATTAAAATGGCCCCGTATGAGGCACTGTACAGGAGGAGATGTAGATCACCAGTTGGATGGTTCGAAGTTGGTGAGACAGAATTATATGGGCCAGATTTGATTCACCAAGCCATTGAGAAGGTGAAAGTGATACAAGAGCGACTGAGGACGGCACAAAGCAGGCAAAAGTCTTATTCCGATGTCCGACGTCGTGATCTGGAATTTGAGGTTGGTGATTAGGTTTTCCTGAAGATCTCGCCGATGAAGGGTGTTATGCATTTTGGGAAGAAGGGTAAGTTGAGTCCGCGGTATATTTGGCCGTACAAAATTCTTCGACGAATTGGACAGGTTGCTTACGAGTTAGAATTGCCATCTGAATTGGAATTTGTCCACCCAGTATTCCATGTATCTATGTTGAGGAAATGTATTGGAGACCCTTCTCGGGTCGTCCCTATCAAAGATGTACAAGTTACAAAGGATCTATCATATGATGAAGTGCCAGTGGCTATATTAGATCGACAAGTCCGCAAGCTGAGAACAAAGGATGTAGCTTCCGTGAAAGTATTATAGAGGAACAAGAATATAGAAGAAATGACATGGGAAGCAGAAGAGGAGATGAAGTCTAAATACCCTTACCTATTCCAGAGTGAAGATAACGAGGATGCCGGGGGAAAGAAGGATGCATTATAAGGTGAAACGGCTCTATGAGGTAAGCAATAGCTTGTGAATACAATTTTTTTTAATACAAAATGGTGATATGCAGATAATGTACATATCCATAATGCTTTGTATAGTCTTGTAAGGCCATAGGTTGGGTTTAACTGCTTGCAAGTTTGGCTAGTGTCCATTTTATAGGGGAAACTCAGCTGGAAATCTCCGTCGGAATCCACGATGAGTTAGACACCCCATAAACCATTACATTCGAGGACGAATGTTCCTAAGGGGGAGAGGGTGTTACAACCCAAATTCGCATACCATAGATCACGCCGTAAGTTAGTCGACGTAAATCCAAGAAGAGATTATCTTTGAGATGATAAGAAGTTAATCCTATTGGTCTTAAACGATACAAGGGTGTATAAGAGTGGTTAACAAGTATTAGAAGTTAAACGAATCAAGGATGTTGTAACCCGTATTTTCGAGTAACACTAGAGGTGATTAACTGTCCCAAGAGGTCTTGTTTTAATGTATTTGAATCATATAATATCCGTATCATAAGTCTTGAAGTCAAGCGAGTTATGAAACAAAAGTCGATAAAAGTTGTCGCAACTTAGGTTTATAATTTTACTTAAACTTTAGGTCAAATGTTACTGCATTTTTCTCCCAATGTTCTTGGAATTATGGGGTGATATACCTATCAAATTGAATATCTATGAGTCTAGTTTCCAACGCATTAAACCGTTCGTCGATACGATCTCGAAATAGAGAGATATTCGCATTTTTGCGAGAGTGCGCCAAGCTGCTCTCTGTGGGGCCCACAAAGGCGGTTTAAGACATATGGACATATATAAGATACCTCAACCCCGTTTTAAGTCATTACTTTTCAGTATATTCAGACATTATAACCCTAAAAACAGTCTTTCAAGGTTATCTCATGATCCAAGACCCAAACAAAGGGCAAACAACACAAATCAAATATTGGGAATCCCGTGGCGCTAGTAAGTTTCTTGTTCTTCTTGTTGTTGCTGATTTTTGTATTGTTCCAGCTCGTGTGGGAGGTTGTTTTAAGTGTTTTATGTTCTGTAAATACACCTTCAAGTTTTTAATATCAACCCTAGGTGATTTCAAGTCTTCTAAAGTAATTCTAGTGCCGAAAAATCCGAATTAATTGCTAGTTTCGCTTCCTTGTTCCTGTGGCAGAATTGAAGCGATATTTCGTGAAAATTAAGGTCAAATTGGAGTTGTTCTTTCTTTTTAAAGGTAAGGAACCTCTTACTCTATATATATTTAAGATTATCCAAGTTGTGGCTAAGTCGTTGAAGCTAGAACTTGTGAAATATATATCGAAAGGCTTGGTAGTAATGTTGTTAGTTGGTGGAACTGTTTTGGAGGCTCAATATGATTATTAATGATGTTGTTTGGGATGTTTGGTGATTGTATTGACTTGTGGGAAGTCATATAAATAGGGGAGGTGCTGTCCGTTTCATCGTAAAATAGGTTGCGGTAGATACATAATAGTTACGACGCTTAAACGATAATGATAGTGTCATTTCTCTTATTGTAGACTAAGGAGTCGTGACATTTGCATAGCTTGAGGTTAGGCAGTATATACAAGGTATGTGAGGCTATCCCCTTCATTGTTTTTCACGACTCCGATTGTACATAATGTAATGAACGAGCTCCCAAAGATACTCTAATCTTAGAAGCTAGCAGTACTTACATTGCTGCCCTTCTTATGAAACGATTGATATTGATGTTACTTCTCTTATTCTTATATTATCAATGTTGTTGGTAGTTCCTGATTCTTATAAGATTCTTGATGAAGATTTAATCCTAATAACGTGTACGAAGGATACCGACCTTACGTCACTCCGAAAGGTTCAAAATGTGATTCCAATGAGTCCAGCATGCATCATATATATGTATCTATTTTACTCTACCGAGCTGCGCTATAGTCGGCCGGGTATGGCACCTATTGTGCAACCACTGATCAGTTGGGTTTTACCGAGCTCCACGTGGCCGGGTACGATTCTACCGAGCCCTATGATGGCCGGGTACGTTTTACCAAGCCTATTACGGCCGGGTACGATATGATGATGATGATGCCCACAAAGGCGTATGTTTTAAAAGTTTATGTATATATATATGTATGTATCATGTATTTCATGTCAGTTTATGCATATATATATGTATGTATCATGTATTTCATGTCAGTAGCCCTCAGAGGTACCCAGATGTCACAGGTTGTATATTCCCTATCCCTGTTTACATTATTGTTCTTACTTATGCTTTCCTGCCTTACATACTCAGTACTTTATTCGTACTGACATCCTTTTTATTTGTGGACGCTGCATGTCGTGCTGCAGGTCCTGATAGACGGGTAGACGCAGCTCCCCCATCACAGTAGGCTATCCGGTTCAGCGGTTATTGGCGAGATCCCTTCTCCGGACTTGCCGTGGTCTTGGTATGCATTTTTGTTATAGACATTATGGGTATGTCGGGGCCCTGTTCCGGAAATGTTGTAGCACTTATGTTCTTTTAAAGGCTCATAGACAGGTGTCGACTCATGTATGGTTTGGAATGCCTTGTCGGCTGATTTTTGTTGTATAGTCTTTCATGGCACCATGGTAGCTCGTACCTTATATATAGTTTCTTGACAGTCTTGTCGTCCCATGTTACGTATGTTCATGACATTATCTTTCATTGTTGGATGTTCATGATCCATGTCTACCATTTATATTGGTCTTGTCGGCCCTTAAAGATAATAAGGAAGGTTAGATAAAATATACGTTGGAGCTCGGCAAGTATGGCCCGGGTTCTATTCATGACCTTCCAGTTGGGTCGTGACATGGGTGACTTATAGTGAGTGTTGTATGTTCTGGGATGGATTTCCCTGGGCCGTATGGGCCATATACAGTACCGAGTGGTTGAGCATGATGAGTGGAAAGTGTGAGACAGTGATATTGAGTACTCCGAGAGTGTGAGTACGTGATTCATCTCTGAGATAGATGGCATTGGCATGCACACATGACATACATGCATAGAGATGCATTTTTTCTCATGTTATACGGTATCATGTCATTCATGAATTTTTACACACATTTATATGTGGGCATTGAGAGGTATTTCACACTTGCTATCTCGAAAGAAAACGAAACATCTAATTTATTGTGGAAAGGAATTTCCTTTGGAAAGATTTAAGGTTTTCAAATTATCTCATATTTTATGACGATTTTGGTAAAGGATTTAAGTTTTCACTGATATTCTTAAAAGGTGGAACTATTTTCGGAAAACTGTGAGATAGCTGAGCATTTTTATCGCTGAGTTACTTTCTTATTTATATGCTCTACGTTGTTATGAACTGCTATTGGTTATTGGTGTTGGACCCGACCTGTCACGACCCAAAATCCTAACCTGTCGTGATGGCGCCTATCTCGATACTAGGCAAGCCGATAATCTCGATAAATCACAATTTTCTCTTAAGTTTGAAAATACAATAATTTAATTTAGAGATTTCACAACAATGATAGATAGCAACCAAGTGCAACAACAAATGTAAAGCAAGTACAGCCTCTCAGGCAACAGTCACTCAACTCATCACAACAGCTCAACCACTCGGCTCTCTGCCCTCAGCACTCACACTCAATGGGTACCCGCGCTCACTGGGGGTGTACAGACTCCGAAAGGGCTCCTACAACCCAAGCGCTATAATCTGCACGGACAACTCACGTGTTGCACGGATAACTCACGTGCCATAATATGAATATCTAGATCCGCACGGCCAACTCACGTGCTATAGTAGAATATAAGGATCCGCATGGCCAACTCACGTGTTGTACGGCCAACTCATGTGCTATAGTATAATAACTCACAATCAGGCCCTCGACCTCACTCATTCATAAATCTCTCCAGTTTCTCGGGCTTTCAATAATCATAAAATCAGCCCAAACAACAATGATATGATGCATCAATAATGAACAATAGAGACTGAGATAAAATAAATAAGTAAATTGTGACTGAGTACCAAACAATAATTTAGCAGATAATTCAATATGTACACGACCTCTGTGGGTCCCAACAGTACCAACATATAGCCCAAACATGATTTCTAACATGTCTTACAGTCAAATTTTCACAACACATAGAGAGCATATAACTATCAACAAGTTATTCAGTTTTACAGTTTTCACGGGACGGACCAAGTCACAATCCCCTCGGTGCACGCCCACACGCCTGTTACCTATCATGTATGTCACCTCCAAAATAATCATATGACACAAAATTTCGGGGTTTCATACCCTCAGGACCAGATTTAAAACTGTTACTTACCTCAGACCGTGAAATTCTTATTCCGCTAAGCCCTTGCCTCATGAATTGGCCTCCAAACGCCTCGAATCTAGTCACAAATAATTCGTTTCAGTCAATAAAATTTATTGGAATTAATTCCATAAGAAAATATAATTTTTCCATAAAAATTTGAATTTTAGCTCAAAACTCGCCCATGGGGCCCACATCTCGGAACCCAACAAAAGTTACAAAATCCGAAAGCCCATTCAACCACGAGTCTACCCATACCAATTTTACCAAAATCCGACCTCAACTCGACCCTCAAATCTACAAATCTTATTTCCAAATTTCTAAGTTCAAATCTCCGATTTACACCTCAAAAACATGTAATCTAGTCGGATTATTCGATGATAATTCAATATTATGGAGTAGAAATAATCACAAGGGACTTACCTCAAGTTTTCCTTGAAAATCTATCATAAATCGCCTCTCCTCAAGCTCCAATTTGCCAAAAATGGCGAATGGGACGAAGTCCCATGCTTTATAATTCTGTCCAGACAGCCTCGGTCCTGCCTCGATCTTGGCCTTCGATCTTGGTCCTCGATCCTAGGTCTCGATCCTGGGCCTCGATCATGGGTCTCGATCCTGTGCCTCGATTCTTACCCTCGATCATGGCCCTCGACCCCTGGCCTTCGATCATGGTCCTCGACCCTACCTTCGATCGTAGCCCTCGATCATGGGCTCGATTGTGGCTTCGATCCTGGTCCTCGACCCTGCCTTCGATCATAACCCTCGACTCTGGGCTCGATCGTGGGTTGATTCTAGGCTTGATTTTTGGGCTCGATTCTGGGCTCCATTTTTGGGCTCGAATCTTGCAGAAGAAATATCTTGCATAAGGAAATTGCAGCAGCTGTTGTAGTTCAATTTTTGATTCGTTAACCATCAGAAACTCACCTGAGGCCCTCGGAACCACAACCAAATATACCAACTAGTCCTAAAACATCATACGAACTTAGTCGAGTCTTCAAATCACATCCAACAACGCTAAAACTATGAATCATACCCCAATTCAAGCCTAATGAACTTTGAAATTTTAAGTTTTCACAAACGACGCCGGAACCCATCAAATCACGTCCGATTAACCTCAAATTTTGCACACAAATCATAAATGACATAACAGAGGTATTTTAATTTTAAGAATCGGATTTCGACCCCTATATCAAAAAGTCAATCCCCCGGTCAAACTTTTCAAAAATTCAACTTTCGGCATTTCAAGCCTAATTTCACTACGGACCTCCAAATAATTTTTCAGACACGCTCCTAAGTCCAAAATCATCATACGGAGCTATTGGAATTATCAGGATTCGAATCCGATGTCGTTTACATATAGGTCCATATCCGGTCAACTTTTCTAACTTAAATTTTTAATTATGAGACTAAGTGTCTCATTTCATCCCGAATTCTTTCCGGACCTGAACCAACTAACCCGATAAGTCATAAATCAATTTTAAGGCATAAATTGAGTAGTAAATGGGGGAACGGGGTTATAATATTCAAAACGGTTGGCCGGGTCGTTACACGACCTATGTTCTAGCTCGTCACTGCTTTCAACCTAAGGGTAGGTTTGTTACTTACTCAGTACATGGGGTCAGTTGTACTAATACTGTACTTCTGCACATTGCGTGCAGATTTCGGATGCCGATGTTGCTGTGTTCGATGGGAGATGGATTGGAAGATGTACCTGCGTCCCTGTTGTAGCTGCCTCTTGTTCATGGTAGCCTTAGATTTTCAAAACTCTATTTATGTAATTTAGTTCATATCAGCCTTGTAAACTCTATTCTTAGAAGCTCATGATTTGTATTATCAGTTCTCAGGGAATGTATAGTATAAGATTAAGATAATTCTTTACTTAAATTATTTTATTAATTGTTATTAAAATTGGTTAGTGGTTAAGTAGCTTACCTAACGGGTGGGTTAGGTGCCATCACGACTAGTCGGATTTTGGGTCGTGACATTAACTCTGAGCGTTAACAAGGGACTTAACTAGAAAATGTATTGTTCAAGAAAGGGTTAACAAGATTCTGGACTAACTTAATTTGAGGTTAAATTGGTGCCTTAATTCACCATTGTTTATTTAAATATCTACCAATTAGATTCGTGAAATTGTGATTCAAGTCATTACTTAGTATTTCAATTTTACGTACCCATTAGAGAGAGAGATTGCCATATACTCAAATGAACTGAATAGTGCACGTTTTTGGATAGTCTTATTTTATATAACTTGATGAAAAATATTATCTGCATAGTTGTTGCTCTAGAACAAAATCATTTTGATGGTTATTGTTGTTGTTGTTCTTATTGTTCTATTGTTTTGTTTTTTGTTAATTTAATTGTTTTTAGTAGTAGTTGTATTAGTAGGCATCCTTTAGCAAAACCTTCAATCTGTGTTCTACGTAGTTTTAGATAGATCTTGATTCTTCAGTTCTTATATTCCTTTCCATATACACAACACCTATTCAAATTTCAGTCCTCGTTGTACTTCCATAAACACCTATTATACTAATTAAGAAGTTAAACTTGAAAACAATTAAAAACTTACCAAATTAGTTTTCTCTACTCTTCAATTACAGATAAGGATGCCTTTCCTTAAAGGTAAGTATTAATTAATCTTCTTAATCCAAATCCACCTCAAACTTTAAAAATAGGCAATCTATTATGTAAATATGGAAAATATAGCATAGTTTTCTGAAAAAGCAAATATGGAAGAAAACTTATTAGATTTCTAACAATGAATGCAATGTACAGATCATGTAGATTCAAAAAATCTGTTACTTAGCATTTGTAGCTTTTGCATATATATATATATATATATATATATATATATATATATATATATATGATGAGTAATTGAGTTCTATCATAGGAAGAAAAAAAAGAATAACAAAATGGTAGAGAGTTTCAACTATAGTGATTTTGAGGATTGTTGTTCACCAATAGTTTCTGATGTTTCACCTGATCCAGTTCTTGAAGCCTACAGAGAGGCAAGGAGAGCAAAAAAATCCAAAGAGAAAGCTGATGAGGCAGATGATGCACAGTCTAAGCTAACAAAATCAGTTGAAGAAAATTTTCAAATGGAGAATAAAGAACCTGTTATTATTAGCTCTGAAGAGAAAACACCTTCAGAGCAAGTAACTGGACAATTTGAGCAAGAAACTGGACAGTTTGTGCAAGAAACTGGACAGCTTGAGCAAGAAACTGGACAATTTGTGCAAGAAACTGGACAATCTAGCAATGCAAAAGAAGAGACACAAAAGAAGAGAAGAAAACGGAGGCAATCTAGCAGTGGTGATGACGATTCTTGGTTGCCTGAAGGATGGGAAAAGATTGAGATCTGCCGCAAAAATGGAAAAACTGCAGGCTATGTTGATAAGGTAAGTAAATATGTACTCTTTCTGAGTGTTTTTGTTCTAATTGTTCTAATTTATATGACCCTCTTTTCATTTTGATACGTACTCTAAGAGATTATTTGCTTCACATATTAATTATGCCGGAATTATAAAGTGTAAGAGGTTATTTGATGCGTTATTAATGTGCGTGATTAATAAGAAAGGGATTGTTATGTTGTGATTAATAATGAAGATATTGTTAATAATTAATTATTTATTTTAAAAGAGCATTTTTTTCCTTATAAAAGTTTAATTATATGACCATTTTTCCAATTTTGAGATGTAATTTGAATGTTTCAACGTGGAATAATCCAATACAATTTCATAACTTTTAAAATTCAAAATAACTGAGTTAATTATTATCCATATCCAAATTATTTTGTGGTATGCAGTCCTATAAGGCACCAGGTGTACGAAGAGCTTTTCGATCAAAAAAAGCAGATCTGGAGTTTATTGAGAAACAAAAATTGGCTGAAGCTGACAGGTTTTGCTATATCTTAGACTTTTTTCTTCTTTTTCCCCTATATATCGCTTCTCTATCAAAATTCTTTTTATTTTCTAACAAACATGAAAAAACTAACAATTTTATTTTTTTGTTTCGTTTCTTTTTCTTTTCAGGGCAAATGAAAGTTTAGAAGATTCCGCTAAAGGGGTTCAAGATGGTGAGACTTTAAATAATTAATCTAGTATTCCTAAAACTTGAATAGATCTATTTCTTAATTTTCTCATCTTAGATTGATTTTGTTCTTGTGAAGAACCAAAATGACTAATAGTCAAGTATATTAAAAAATATATCATTAATTTGTTTTTGTTATTTTAGGCTTAAGAATCTATACACAATAAGATGCAATTTCTTTCGAAGAAAAATATGAACAAGACGCTTAGATAGCTTTGGTAAAATTCTCTACTTAAACCCTAAAAAGTGAAATGAAAAGAAGACAAGGTTTTCTTTTGTTATTGAATTGTTGGTGTCATTCTTGTAGCGATTTCAATATTTTGAGAATTGAAATGAAGGAAAAATACTGATCATAATAAAACTTGTTTTCAGGAGGCATTCAGACACCTACCGAAATTAATGATCAAGCTATTACGTCTCAACTCCAAATTTGTCGAATTGGTGGTGGAGATGCGGAGATGCGGGATTAAATTAGTGCAAACACCTAATCAAGGCCAAGTAGAGATTCTTATTACTATCACAGTGAGATAATAAAAACTTTATTAATGTGGCTTATAAGCCAAAGTAATTTTTTGGGATGAAGGATGATTCAATGATGATCTTTAGTTAAGATTTGTGGGTCAATAAGGAAAAGGGTATACAGGATGATGGTAAATTGTTCGTTGAGATTATTTATTAAAATGCATTTCTTACATATTATGAACAAATGGTGAATTTTAAATTTATATATCAAACTTTTACCATGTTTGCACGTGTAGCCTTACATAATTATTAATTTTATGCTTTTTCTTTTTATGCTCAAAACTATTCCCTCTATTATTTTGTTTTATGCATTTACTAAATTAAGCTTGATATTTAGGGTGTGTTTGATAGGGAGGAAAGTGTTATCCGTAATAAGTCATTTTCCGATGTTTTGAACGATAAAAGTCATTTTCTAGGAAAATATTTTCCATCAAAAGTAGGAAAATGACTTTCCTAACTTATGACAGAAGTTATTTTTCTTACAACTATCTTAAGTCTTAACTTCATCTACTTACTTCAACTAACATTTAGACATTTTTACTTATCTCTAGTACTTGATAGCTTCATCACAACTCTCTTCAATTTGGGAATGAAGTGGAATGAAAGTTGGCAAAGAGGTATCAAAGACAATAAAGTAGAGCAAGAGAAAAACCCCGACGCAAGGCCGCGAAAGCACCACGCCTCAGAGCGCGCTATGCGAGCTCCAGGGCGAGGATGGATGGGCGCTAGGCGAGCTCCAGGTGAGATGGAAAGGGCGTGACAAGCCAAGGGCCCTGTTCCGAGGCGTTGACTCCCAGTCAGCTTGGGACTTGGTTATTTCGGTTCTAAATTTTACCCTACCATGTAACTGCGTACCTATTAAACTTAATTTTTGAGAGGGAACATTATTTTGGGAGGCGAAAGACGGCTAGAACAATTGCAAGCACCGAACTACAAGAGTTCTTTTTACGATTATTCCTTAATTTGTAGATTAATACTTTTTATTATTAGCGTGGTTGTTAGCATAGCTATGAGTAGCTAAATTTCTATTCTAGAGTTGATTGAACTTTTGAAGGATGGATTCTTTTTACGTTCAAATATAATTTTACCTTTGAATTTTTCTACGTATTCAATTGTGTGCTTATTTTAGTTAATTGAAAAGTTCTTAATTGACTGTGCATATATATTATATATTACTTGAGAAAGCGTGTATATTTATGTTGTTGCTGAACAATGTCACTCTCAAAGTATATGAGAGATCAATACATCGGGTATAAAAAGCGGGATTAGAGATAATAAAGTTTTGACGTGGTTATAGTTAGTAGTGAGAAAGTGCAAGCTAGCATAATTCGAGAGAATATGACTAGTAAATTATTGTAGTTGCTCGAGAGGAAATTATGATAAGTCGAGTGCTCACGATCAGTGAAAACTACTTAGGCGAAATTATAGGAGACATAGCGGGAAAGATTATGATAATAGAAAAAATCATAACTCTAACCTTTTCTAATTTTATTTCCAACCCTTAGTCTCTATAGTTAATAATTTTACTTCTTTAATATTTGTTAGTTAATTAATCAGAAATAAAAACCTTAAACTTTATAACTCAGAAATTATTTGAACTTGTCTCCTTAGTAATAGTGAACAATTGTACCTAAACATTAATTTTTTGTGGGATTCGACTTCGGAATCTTAGACCGGTTTATATTTGTAGCGACCACTTAGTCCTTTTTATAAGACATAATTAGCGTGATCGGAGACTCTAACAGTTAACAACTGACTTAACTAACTTAATGTGAAGTTTTTGGTGGATGTCTCTTTCAGGTTACGATACAGAGATAACACCATTGAATAACTAAAGGACTTTTTTTAAGACTAGTTTCCCATTCGGAGAAAGGTCAAAAATGCCCATGTACAATTGGAAATGCCTTAAAAATATATTCTATGTAATGCTATTTGACTATCTGAGTCCCTGTCGTTACATTATGATTCAAAAATATCCTTTAATTAGACGGCCTGCCACATGTCTTCACCAAATTAAACCAACCCATCCTCTTTCTATTATCCGGTTCAGTCAAACAAAACCCGGAACCCGACCCAAACACACACCCAACTTAAAACACATTTAAACCTAAAAGGACCCCATTCCATTCCTCCTCCCCGACCGTATCAGTTCCCACTGGTGAAAATGTAGGGTTATGATGGGTTGGTTTTATTTGGTGAAGACACGTGGCAAGTCGTCCAATTAAGGGGTATTTTTTAATCATAGTGTAACAACAGGGACTCAGATAGCCAAACAGTACGACGAATGGTACTTTTAAACTATTTTCGATGGTACAGGATAATTTTGATCCTTTTCCGTTTTCTATTTCATACACCTATATAATATATGCTTAATGAGGTTATAGTGATGCCCTAATTAATCATTGTTCTAATTTCTTCATAACGTACAAGATATGACATTGTTACGGATTTAGATATATCTTGATCCTTCAATTCATCTTATATTCTTTTCGATTCGATACATAACATATTTTCTTATTTTCCCAAAGGGGGAGAGGGAGAGAAATAACCAATATTCTTATAGATGGTTTACTTATCACTTTTGCCTGACAAAATATTGACATTGTTTAACATATTGACATGCAGAGTAACCATACTATTAGTGTTCTTCTTGCAGTTTGAAATAAATATTTCTAACCTCGGACTATTGTTACCAATAAATTTCTAAGGTCGGACTATTGTTACCATACTATCATTTAAGTTAAACACTTGTGAGTTCAGTCCTCGTTGTACTTCCATAAACACCTACCATACTAATTAAGAAGTTACACTTGAAAAAAATTTAAAAGTTACCAAACTAGTTTTCTCTACTCTTTAATTACAGATAAGAATGCCATGCCTTAAAGGTAAGTATTAATTAATCTTCTTAATCCAAATCCACCTCAAATTTTAAAAATAGGCAATCTATTATGTAAATATGGAATATTTAGTATAGTTTTCATGAAAAAGCAAATATAGAAGAAAACTTATAAGACTTCTAACAATGAATGCAAAGTACAGATCATGTAGATTCAAAAAATCTGTTACTTAGCATTTTTGCTTTCGCAAACAACTATATATACATACATATGATGAGTTATTGAGTTATATCTCGAGAAAAGAGAGAAAAATAAAAGATTTTTATAAAATGGTAGAGAGTTTCAACTATAGTGATTTTGAGGATTGTTGTTCACCAATAGTTTCTGATGTTTCTCTTGATCCAGTTCTTGAAGCCTATAGAGAGGCCAGGAGAGCAAAAAAATCCAAAATTGAGAAAGCTGATGAGGCAGATGATGCACAATCTAAGCCAACAAAATCAGTTGTAGAAGATTCTCAAATGGAGAATAAAGAACCTGTTATTATTAGCTCTGAAGAGAAAAATCACTCAGAGCAAGAAACTGGTCAGTTAGAGCAAGAAACTGAACAGTTTGTGCAAGAAACCTGTCACTTTATGCAAGAAACTGGTCAGTTGGAACAAAAAACTGGTCAGTTGGAGCAAGAAACTGGACAGTTTGTGCAAGAAACTGGTCCGTTTGAGCAAGAAAATGGTCCGTTGGAGCAAGAAACTGGACAGTTTGAGCAAGAAAGTGGAGAATTTGAGCAAGAAATTGGACAATCTAGCAATGCAAAAGAAGAAGTGCAAAAGAAGAGAAGAAAAAGGAGGCAATCTAGCAGTGGTGATGATGATTCTTGGTTGCCTGAAGGATGGAAAAAGATTGAGGTCTGCCGCAAAAATGGAAAAACTGCAGGCTATGTTGATAAGGTAAGTAAATATGTACTCTTTCTGAGTATTTTTGTCCTAACTATTCTAATTTATATGACCCTCTTTTCATTTTGATACGTACTCTAAGAGGTTGTTTGATTCACATATTAATTATGGGGGAATTATAATGTGTACGGAATGTTTGTGTGTGATTAATAATGAAAGAATTGTTATATGTTGATTCATAATGAATTGTTATATATGAATTATTTATTTTAAAAGAGCATTTTTTTTCCTTATAAAATTTTAATTATATGACCATTTTTCCAATTTTGAGATGTAATCTGAATGTTTCAACGTCGAATAATCCAATCCAATTTCATAACTTTTAAAATTCAAAATAACTGAGTTAATTATTATTCATATCCAAATTATTTTGTGGTATGCAGTCCTATAAGGCACCAGGTGTACGAAGAGCTATTCGATCAAAAAAAGCAGCTCTGGAGTATATTGAGAAACAAAAATTGGTTGAATCTGACAGGTTTTGCTATATTTATAACTTTTCTTCTTCTTTTTTCCCCTATGTATGAGTTCTCTATCATGATTCTTTTTATTTCTGAGTAAACATGAAAAAAAAATTAAAAATTATTTTTTGTTTCATTTCTTTTTCTTTTCAGGGCTAATGAAAGCTTAGAAGATTCCGCACAAGGGGTTCAAGATGGTGAGACTTTAAATAATTAAGCTAATATTCCCAAAACTTGAACAGATCTTTTTCTCATCCTAGATTTTTTTTTTCCTTTTTTCTTATGAAGAACCTAAATGACTCTAGTAAAAACACTAAATGACTCTAAAACAAGTATATATATATAAAATAGAACTATCATTAGTTTAGTTTTTGTTATTTTAGGCTTAAGAAACTAGACATAATAAGATGCAACTTCTTTCAAAGAAAAATATGAACAAGACACTTAAATAGCTTTGGTAAAAAATTCTCTACTAAAACCCTAAAAAGTGAAATGAAAAGAATACAATGCTTTCGTTTCTTTTGCTATTGTTGGCGGTGTTGTTCTTGTAGCGATTTCAATAATTTGAGAACCGAAAATGAAGGAAAAGTACTGATCATAATAAATTTTTCTTTTGCAGGAGGCATTCAGACACCTATCGAGATCAATGATCAAGCTATTACGTCTCAATTCCAAACTTGTCAAACTAGTGGCGGAGATGCGGAGATGCAGGATTAAATTAGTGCGAACACCTGATCAAGGCCAAGTAGAAATTCCTATTACTATCACAGTGAGATAATAAAAACTTTATAATGTGGCTTATAAGCCAAAGTCATTTTTTGGGATGAAGGATAATTTAATGATCTTTAGGTAAGATTTGTGGGTCAGTAAGGAAAAGGGTATACAGAATGATGGTAAATTGTTCGTTGAGATTATTTATTACAATGCATTTCTTACATATTATGAACGAATTGGTGAATTTATATTTATATATCAAACTTTTACCATGTTTGCACATGTGGCCTTACACTATTACTTTTATGCCTTTTCTTTTTATGCTTAAAACCATTCCCTCTATAATTCCGTTTCATGCATTTACTAAATTAAGCTTGATATTGTGATGACTCGATAGGTCATCTAGAGTTTTAATCCTTAATTTTGTGTTTTGAAACCTCAAATAGCTCAGTTTTGCCTTTTTCGATATACGTGCGCAGTCCGTGTCATTTTCCGTAAGGCTTTTATGTGAAAAATTAATTAAAATATGAATTCGTGCATTAAAAATTCATTTGAGTTGACTTAGGTCAACGTTTCGAGTAAATGGATCGGGATCTGTGTTTTGACGGTCTCGATGGGTCCGTATCGTAATTTGGGACTTGGGCGTATGCCCGAAATCGAATTTGGAGGTCCCTAACTTGAGTTATCGCAATTTGCTAAAAATTTAAAGTTTAGAGAATTTATGAATTTGACCGAAGTTTAACTTTGTTGCTACAGGGTCCAGATTCTGGTTCCGGAGCTTGGTGTAGGTTAATTACTATATTTATGACTTGTCTGCAAAATTTGGTGTAAAACGAAGTTGAGTTGGCATGATTTAGGCGTCGAGTTGTTAAAATGAAAATTCTTAAGTTTCATTAAAAATTTCATTCGTTTTGGTATCTGATTCGTAGTTTTAGGTGTTGTTTTGGTATTTTGTTCGCGCGAGCGAGTTCGTATGATACTTTTGGACTTGTATGCATATTTTTTTTGGAGCCCCGAGGGTTCGGGTGAGTTTCATATAAGCTACAGGGTGAATTTGGACTTAGAATCATAGCTGATGCCTTTTTTGCTTCTGGTTTCTGTTGCAGATCTATCTAGCTCGCAATTGCGAGCCTCATATTTGCGAAGAAGACTTCGTATTTGCGAGCATAGGTTGGGGGGCTGGTTTCTCGCATTTGCGAGTACTCTGTCGCATTGGCGATAAAGGCATGTTCGCATTTGCGAACAAGTAGTTCGCATTTGCGATGGGGACTGGGGGAAGCTAGTTCGCATTTGCGATCAATTTGGTCACATTTGCGGTAATGCCCAGTTTGCATATGCGAACAAATCATCGCAAATGCGATGATAGCAGAGATGTGGGTTGTTTCGCATTTGCGAAGAAAATCTCGCATTTGTGGGGTTCGCAATTGCGAAACCCATGTCGCAATTGCGATACCCATGTCGCAATTGCGACATCTGCGCCTTGTCAAAAGCTGAGTTAGACGGGATTATTGTTTATTCTTTCAAATTTTCAACTCTAAAAACCTTAGAGGCGACTTTCCCAAGAGCTTTTCTTCCTCAATTCATTGGTAAGTGACTCTAACCTACTTTCTTTCAATTACCCACTACATTTCATAAGATTTTAACCTTAAATTTAGAATTTTCATGGTAGAAATTAGAAATTTGGGTAGAATTAGGGATTTTTGTAAAAATAGAATTTAGACCTCGAATTGAGGTTGGATTTCGAAACAAATAACATAACCGGGTTCGGGGGTAAATAGGTAATCGGATTTGGTCTGAATTTTGGGTTTTGACCAAGGGGCCCGGGGTTAACTTTTGTTGACTTTTTAAATAATGACCTAAATTGAACCTCTTTCATTCGTGGGTAGTTCCTACGGCTTATTTTGAATCGTTTGGTTAATAATTTGCTAGATTTGGTTGGTTCGGAGGTTTGTTCGTAAGGCAAGGCCGTGGTTGGTCTTTGAGTCGATTGCGGAGCGAGTTATATGTCGTGGTTAACTTTAACTTAAGGGATTAGGACTTGTTTGCCTATTTCCTATATGTTTAAATATATGGGTACAACGTATATGTTAGGTGACGAGTACCTATGCGTTGTTGTTGGGTTAAAGCATGCGGGTGAGACTTGTTTTCTTGTAATTTATTGTCTTCTTTGATTATGATATCCATGCTTAGACTAGTTTATTACTTAATTGATCGTTCTTTCCGCATTTATGAATTATTTATGATGATTGAGTATTTTTGGAAGTTGAGGTTCGGTATTTTGGAACCGTTGTTGACGTAAAATTTATTCTTGCTTATTCTATCTCCCAAATATTTATATTCATTTATGGTAAGGGAGAGTGTTAAAGCACGAAGGGTGATGTTGTGCCTTTTATTGCTTCATTTACTGATTAATACATGGTGAGAAAGAGAATTAAAGCACGAAGGGTGATGTCGTGTCATATTTATCGTTTCATGGAGAGGTTAAAAGTAAAAGGACGAAGGGTGATGTCATGCCATTATTATTATTATTATTATTTCATGGTGAGGTTGAAAGTAAAAGAACGAAGGGTGATGTTGTGCCATTATTATTATTTCATGGTGAGGTTGAGAGTAAAAGCACAATGGGTGATAATGTGCCATCTTTATTCATTATGTTTATCCGTTTTCATTTGTTGAGGATTTATTTGACTGTCTTATGTTGTCATTCGTGTTGTAATTATCGTATCTTGTTCCCCATTGGCATGTCCCCTCCAAATTTACATATTAATTCTTTATTTGTTACTATGTTGCACATATATCTTCGTTCGTACAGGTTTAATTGCGTGGGTGCACTCTCATAGCCTCTTCACTACCCCGTTGAGCTTAGGCTTGACACTTACAGAGTACATTAGGCCGGTTGTACTCATATTACACTTTGCACTTCTTGTGCAGATTTTGGTACTGGTCCCAGTTGTACGTGAGGTGCATCAGCTCGGATTGGCCTATTTGGAGACTCGAAGTAAATCTGCTAGCGTCCGTAGACCTTGAAGTCCCCTTCCTCTTTCGTCATTTACTGTTCATTTCATTCGAAATAGTTGTATTAATTTCAGACTCTATGTGTAGAACATCTAAAAGCTCGTGAACTTGTGACTCCTGATCCGGGTTGTATTTAGATATGCTGGTTGTTATGCTACTTTACACTTTATTTTAGTTTTATCTCAGTTTAATTGATTTATTTATTTGAACTATTTAAAAAAATGGTTAATGAATTTCTCTAGCATTGGCTTGCCTAGCGAGTAAAATGTTATGTGCCATCACAGTCCCGAATGTGGAAATTTCGGGTGTGACAAGTTGGTATCAGAGCACAAGGTTGCCTGGGTATCACGAGTCACGAGTAGGCTTAGTAGAATCTAGAGGATCGGTACAGAGACGTCTGTACTTATCTTCCAGAGGCTATGGAGTTTAGGAACAAATTCACTTATATTCTTCTATGTCGTGCGATTTTATTCTATCAATGATAATTGAACTCTTTTATTCTTGTTCTCTCGCAGATGGCGAGAACACGTACTGCATCTTTAGTTGGACAGCATCCAGAGCCCCCAGTGGCAGCTCCTATGAGGGGAAACGGTCGAGGCCGAGGCAGAGGCAGGAGCAGAGCTCAGCCTAGAGCTCGAGCACCAGCACCAGCAGTGGAGCCTCAGGTGGAGTTTGATGAGGAAGTTCCAACCCAAACTGTGCCAGTTGGACCAGCTCAAGTCCTGGAGGTGTTCATCGCCACCCCAGTGCTTCAAGATGCTCTAGTCCATTTAGTGGACCTTATAGAGAGTGTGGCCCAGGCCGGTACATTTTCGGTGGCACCAACCGTCTCTCAAGTTGGGGGATGAGCATAGATGCACGCTACTCACACTCCGGAGCAGATGGCTCCCTAGGATCAGACTACAGCAGCCCCGTCAGTTGGGGTAGTTAAGCTAGTTGTTGCAGTACAGGCCGGTGATAGGCCCACCAAGTCTTCTGAGGCTTTATTGAGAATGGACAAGTTTACCAAGATCTTTCCAGTTTACTTCAGTGGTGAACCTTCTGAGCACCCACATGATTATCTTGACCACTGCCATGAGGTGCTGCGGAACATGGGTATAGTTGAGACCAATGGGGTCGATTTTGTCGTGTTTGAGATGACGGGTTCCGCCAAGAAGTGGTGGAGAGATTTTATGTTGACCAGACCAGCTGGGTCACCTACTCTAACTTGGGATAAGTTCTCTCAGCTATTTATAGAGAAGTTCCTCCTTGTCACACTGAGAGAGGATTACCGTAGGCAGTTTGAGCGTCTCCAACAGGGCAGTATGACTGTTACTCAGTATGAGACTCGTTTTTTGGATCTAGCTCGTCATGCCATTATCTTGCTTCCTACTGAGAGGGAGAGGGTGAGGAGATTTATTGATGGACTCACCTACACTATCAGGATACAGATGGCCAAGGAGACCGGGGGCGATATTTCCTTTCAGACGGCTGCAAAAGTTGCTAGGCGGATCGAGATGGTTCTTGCTCAGGAGAGGGGGCAGGGGTCTGATAAGAGGCCTTGTCATTTTGGTAGGTTCAATGGTGCCTCTTCTGGAGGCAGGGGTACTTTTGGTAGAGTCCATCCTCCCAGGTTGTTTCAGTCAGGGCTCCACTCGTCTCACAGTGCTTCCGGTAGTCGCAGCCCTTATGTGTCTCATCCCAACCAGCTAGCCTATAGTGCACTATCAAAAATTGGAAGAGCTACTATTATTGAAGACCTATAGCAGTAACTCTTCAATGAAAATTTATGGAGGTTCGAAAAACCATCCTGAATGTTTCTTGGGCCTTATTCTAAAGGCTGGGAGTTGTAATTTATCTATCCTGAGAGCACCTCTAACATCAAGCGGAAGGTTGGCTTCATTCTGGTAAATTTGATTCTCAGTTATAGAAGTGGCATGTTTTGACATTAGGTCTGCGACCCTATTGCCTTCCCTGAAGCAGTGCTTGACTTTTATGGAATGTTGATTGAATTTGGCTTGAATTTGAGAAATCTCTCCCTGGATCCTCTAGGGAATTTTATGTTTTCCTAGAATCATGTTCACCAGGATAAGGGAGTTACTTTTTAAAGTGAGATCTTGATATTGGTTTTAACAATACCATGTTATTCCTTGAAGAGCCCCTTGAGCTTCTAAATAATTGTTAGTCAAGAACTGGATAGGTAAGGCAAAGGCCATGACCATTTGTCCATTTCTATTTCTAACAATTTCACCCGCTCCCGCTTTTCCCTGGTTTGCTTGGTAGCTTCCGTCAATATTAAGCTTCCACGTGCTATCTTGTGGGAACTCCCAAATAACCATGGTGCTTGGAAATTGAGTTTTGTAGTTCTCCACTAAATATTTTCAATCCCAATCCCAATCCACTGAGTTGTATTTGTGGCTCAAGGCTACTTTTACCTGAAACAACACCTGTTGAAAAATATTAAAGATTGAAATAGGTTTATTACCATATTTTTTCTCGCATCTGGAGTTCCATATTACCCAACAAACTATTATAGGAGTATTATGAAAGATAAACTTGTGAGCCATATTCTTTGCTTGAGTATTCCACCAGCAGTTAAGGTTGTTTAGGAAGTTCATTCATCTTGGTTTGATGCCAAATAGAGCTGAAATGTTCCTCCAAACCTTTTTTGTTGTTTCACCTGAAGCAAATAGGTGATCTAAAGATTTTTCTGTGGAGGTCCTGCAACAAACACATCTAGAAGTATTGTGGTAAATGAGATTTTAAAAGGGAGGTCTTTATTTCAGATCTTCGCTAATAGATGATTATGCTTTTTTTTGTCTAAGACTTTGGAAACCAGAGGCACATGAGAAAGTTCCTTGAGTAGTAAGAGTCCAGATGGCTTGATCTTTTATGTTAGCCATACCAATTTGAGCAAGAGAGATATCCTAAGTGACTGAGGCTGGAAGGATATCAAGAAGCTTAGCCATGTTCCAGCTTTGACTGAGAAGAAATTCATGCACTTTAGTGTTACCGGGTTTGTGATCTTGATCGAAGTGAGGCCTGATAGGAACTGTGGGGCTCCATTTATCCCACCAGAATAAGTTATTACCCACGTTGATCTTCCAAAGAATATTCACGTCAATCTTATCTCTAAAGTCTAAGAGATTTCTCTAAATGTTGGAGTCCTTTGAATTCATCACTTTGGATAGAGAATTTACTCTTGAACAATATTTAGCGTTTAAAAATTTTCTCCAGAGATTATCCTCGACCCTGAATCTCCACCACCTTTTGACCGCAAATGAGTTGCTAATATCCTGAAGCTTCTTGAATTCAACTCCTCCTTCTGAGTAAGGGAAACTCATATTAGACCATGAGGATTAATGATAGTTCTTTTTTCCTTCCTTATCACCCCAAAGGAAATTGGAAAGATACATCTCCACTTGACGGATAATAGTTTTGGGGGTACCATAGCAACCAATAGGTAGAAATTTTGGGGTTGCAGGATGTGCTTAATGATGTGGCTCTACCACCAAAAGAAGAGTAACTTACCTTGCCAGTTTCCTGCTTTATTGAGCACTTTAGTGGTAAGGTCAGTAAAAAGGCTCACATTCTTCCTTCCAATGTATATTGGGCATCCTAGGTATGTGAATGGGAATTGCACTTGCCTGAAGCCAATCCACTTCCGTATTCTTCTGTTAGTTCTCTTATCTCTGAAGCTATGGAATAGGAAGCAACTTTTGTCCTTATTAATTTGTTGAACTGATGCATCCTGGTAATCCTCCGGCACTTCCATGAGGAGCTTGATAGAAGTCATATCACCAAAAGAGAAAAGGAATAAGTCATCTACATAACTTAGGTGGTTTATTCTAGGCCCTTTAGAACTCATTAAGAAGCCAATAAATTGATGATTCTCATTGAGTTTGTTTAGGACTTTGGATAAAGCTTTTGCGACTAAACTAAAAAGATCAGGGAATAAAGGGTCTCCCTGTTTAACCCCCCTAGAGGATTTAAAAAAGCCATATCTAGTTCCATTGATGAGAATGGAATACCAATTATTGTACAGAAGTCTATGGATGCTTTCAATAAAAATTTCTGAGAACTTCATCTTTCTGAGCACAGATGTTAGGAAAATCTAAGAGAGGTTGTCATATGCTTTAGACATGTCCATCTTGATGACAATGTTGCCGTCTTGATTGTGATTCTTGATAACATGTACAATCTCTTGAGCAAGAAGAATATTTTTTGTGATGAGTCTTCCTTTTGATGAAACCTGATTGATTGTCGGAGATAAGTTTTGGAAGAATAACTCCTAGTCTGGTGGCCAAGATCTTGGAGATGATCTTGTTGGAAACATTAATCATGCTAATAGGACACAGTTGGTCCAAGGTGTTGGGGGAAGTCACTTTGGGAATCAAGACCAGGTTAGTGTGGGTAATGAATTTGGAGAGGTTGCTACCAGAAAAGAACCCCTGAACAAAGTTGCAGACATCTTCTTTGATTATATCCCAGGAAGCTTGATAGAAGTGACCATTATACCCATCTGGACCTCTTGAACTATCTGGATCTATAGAAATAAGAGGCTCTATACAATTGATGATGGATAGATCATTATCACTGGTCGAATAAGTAAACAAGTTGTTGAAGTGGTCAATGGCTGCTTGGGCGATATTATCATTGCCTTCTATCCACCTTATATCCTTATTCTTAATTCTGAAAATGTGAGTTCTTCTTCTTTTTTCTTTGATTACACTATAAAAGTACTTGGACTTTGTATCACCATCTGCAGCCCATTTAATTCTAGCTTTTTGTCTAAGGATAGAGTGGTGCTTTTTCAGCCACAAAATGTATTCTGCATGAGCTTTGTGAAGGTTTAGCATGTTGATGTCAGTGTTGTTATTCTCATATTACTATTCCAGGCTGTTGATATTATGTTCCATCTATTTTACAGCATCAAAGATATCACCAATAGAATCCCTAGACCATCTGTTAAGTTCCTTAGAGACTGCTTTGAGTTTTTGTTGTAGAATCCACAGAGCATTGCTCTGAAAATTCTGCTTCCAAATATTCCCAACGATGTCCTACCAGTTAGGTTGTTTAGTCCAAAAATTGAGGAATCTAAAGTATCTAATAGCATCCCCCTATCATTGCCAAATTTTAGGGTGATCAAGCTGTGAGCTTAACCTGTTCTAGAATGGTGATCCACCCTATTGATTTGATATAATTCAGCCCATTCATTATTGATAAACACCCTATCTAATCTTTTGGTAATTTTCATTCTCCTGCTTCTTCCATTACACCAAGTAAAGGGGTTGCCTGTGTACCCTAGATCAGACATGCCATAATTATCCATTAAAGATATAAAGTTGATGTTTTTACTGAGAACATATGGTTTATGCCACCCTTCTTTTCCTCGGCAGCCATAATACAGTTAAAATCACCTAGGATAGACCAAGGTCCATTAATTCTGTTGTTGATACTTTTTGAGTTTATTACATAAGTTCTTCCTCTTTGCAGTAGTAGTTCTTGCATAAACAATCGTGATCTAGAATGTTTGAGTATCTGTAACGACCCGACCGGTCATTTTAAGCTCTAGCATATCACTCAGTGGTTTGAGGCCGTGAGTAGCTTTACTTCGGGTATTACTACTTGTACGCATGGTCGAAATTTAATTTCGGGAAAGTTCAGAGTCGATTTAGAAAAAATCATTCTAATTTTAGAAGCCTTAAGTTGGAAGAATTGACTAAAGTATGATTTTTGAGTAAACGACCTCGTAATCGGGATTCAAAGGTTCCAACAGGTTCGTATGATGATTTTGGACTTGGGCATATGCCAGGAACGAGTTTTAGATGACCCGGTAGCATTTCGGCACCTATTATAGAAGTCAACATTTTGGAAGAATTTTATAAATTTGGGATAAAGTGTATTTCAATGTTATCGATGTCAGTTTGGGATTTCGAGTATGAAAATAGTTCCGCATGGTGATTCTGATATTGGGAGCGCGTCCGGATGTGGATTTGGAGTTCCGTATGTCATTTTGAGGTCATTTGGCGAAAGTTGGAATTTGAAAGTTTTTGGGAAGTTTGACCGGCGAGTGGACTTTTTTATATCGGGGTCGGATTCCTATTTCGGAAGTTGGATTAGGTCCGTAATGTCAATTATGACTTGTATGAAAAATTTGAGATCAACCGGACGTGATTTGATAGGTTTCGACATCGATTATAGAAGTTTGGAATTTCAAAGTTCATTGAGTTTGCATTGGAGGGTGATCTATAGTTTCGATGTTGTTTGGCGTGATTTGAGACCTCGACTAAGTTCATAATGTGTTTTGGGATGTGTTGGTATATTTCGTTGAGGTCCCGAGGGCCTCGGGTGAATTTTGGATGGTCAACAGAACAACGTGGAGTTTGTTGTGTTGCTGAAGGGCCTGAGTTATGGTGTAACTGCACCAACAAAAAAAGGGCCGCAGATGTGACGCCGCAGAACTGACAAGCCAAGCGCAGAAGCGGAGATTGGCCGAAAGGCCAGGGGCCACTGAAGCGGGCACAAACGCGTAGGTGCGCGCGCGCAGATGCACTTGAGGATCGCGGAAGTGCAGATGCGCTACATGGGGCGCAGATGCAGGGGCTATTGGGCCGAGCATGAACCGCACCTGCGAAGGCATTTTCGCAGGTGCGGAGCCGCAGGAGCAGCTGTTGGACCGCAGAAGCGAAAGTCGGGCTGGTCAGTGTCATTTTAAAGATAAGATTTGGCCACTTCCTCCATGTTTTCTTTTGGATGGGCGATTTTTGGAGCTCTTGGAAGGGGGACTTTCGTCATCTATATCAAGGTAATTAAGTGGTTCCCATCTATTGCAAGTTAAATACATGATTTGTATAAGGATTTAAGCATGGGAATTAGTAGAAATTGTGGGATTTTTGGTAGAAAACCTAGAAATTTTATTTTTGGATTTTGACCATGAATTTGGGTATGGAATTGAGAACAAATTATATATTTTGGTTTGTAATGCTATGGGTAGTGTTTATCTTCGAAAATGTTTCACGAGCGGAGTTGGAAATTGTTGTAAATTGAATTATAATAAGATTAGAGCATATATTTATGGATTTGCACATTTATTGAATAGTTTTGGAGCGATGTTCATCGGTTCGAGTTGTTTGAAAGGCTTTGGAGCCGGTTATGGAATTTTGGAGTGAGGTAAGTCTACTGTCTAACTCTATGAGGGGGAAATTACCCCTAGGTGTGGCATATTGATGTGAGCTACTTCTTGGGGGGGCTACGTATGCGCGAGGTGACGAGAGCCCGTATGTAGTTACATTCATGTTATTGTCCGAGTAGGCTTAGGTTCACATCATGCTATACCTATACTATTTGAGCAGTCTCTCGACTATTAAATTCCTTTATTTTTACATTACTACCTGGGACTAGAATTGCTATTGTAGAGACTTCACGAGTACATGATTTGTCACTGAATAATTTTACTCCTCTTACGAAATGCTTCCGTGATATATATGGTTCATTGAAAGTTTTTGTAAAAGAAATTACAACTCACCCGTTTATTCGTGAGTGGGGTCAAGGACCCGTTAAAGCTTCTTATTCTAATAGGATCGGGTCGTTCGCCTCGGCATGATTTTGTATTTCTTATTCTAATGGGATTGGGCCATTCGCCTCGGCAGGATTTATGTACCATACTCTCATGGGAGCGGGTCGTTCGCCTCGGCAGTTTAATATATGTATCTATGGTTCGCATCGTTCAACCCTCGGCATTGCACAATTTAAATTTTATGTTGGATCGGGTCGTACACCTCGACACTTCCTATATCATATCCTCATGGAATCGTGCGTAATATTTGGCAAAAAGCCAGAGTATCTGTGAGTTTTCCCGATTTGGGTTATGAAAAATCTATCTGATGAGATCCACTATATTTATATATATGCTTCGGTTAAGGAGAGAATTTCAAATGGAGAGCTTGTGTTCCTCGTAAAGAGGGGTATTTGTACCATATGATCTATCCTTATTTATCTCATTTATTTGCTCTGCCTCATATTTACTTACCTCTTTACTATACATGATATTATTGGACCACTAGTAAGTGTCGATGTCGAATCCTCGTCACTACTCTTTCGGGGTTAGGCCAGATACTTACTGTGTACACGTTGATTACGTACTCATACTACACTTGCTACACATTTTTGTCCAGATACATTTGTGACTAGTGGTCTTATGAAAGCATAGGCATGTATGCATGCGGGGACTTACGTGAGCTGCATTCCATATTATGACCCGCAGCCGGTAGAGTCTTCTTCAGAGTATTTATATTTCTCCTGTCCAAATTTATATTCCGGACAGATGTTGTATTTTATTTTACATTCCTGTTGATGCTCATGCACTTGTGACACCGTGTTTTGGGGTGATTATGGGTTGTTCTGTATTGAAATTTGTTAAAAAACAAATATTATTATTTACTCTGTAAATTCCATCTTTTACTATTTAATTGAAGGAAATATGATTTCAAAAATATTAAAATGAGAACCAAATCAATATTTATTTTTGGCTTGCCTGACAATGATGTCCGGCGCCATCACGACCTTTAATGGATTTTAGGTCGTGATAACATGGTATCAGAGCGCTAGGTTCACTTAGGTCTCACGAGTCATGAGCTAGTCTAGTAGAGTCTTCCGGATCGGTACGGAGACGTCTGTACTTATCTTCGAAAGGCTATAAGGCTGTTAGGAGTACTTCCTTTCTTGATTCCTCATCGTGCGATTTGATTCCTTTGAGGCTTATGTCTTCATTTCCTTCCTATTCAATCTTATGCGACGTGAAGCACTTGTTATAAATTGGGAATCGAGGAATTGTAATGGTACTACAGATGTGGTGCAGGATGTTTCTCCCTACGTACTTGATTGGGCTATTGTTGTCGCCTTGCAGAAGGCCGTTCTGCCGTTTCATCTTAGTATCAGTATTAAGGTTTTGAGATTTGGAATTGATTGTTATGATGATTCGTGTGTTGCTATCGCACAGTATTTGTGTAATGGTAGGGCGCTTGCCTAAGCGTCGAGGCAGGGAATAACTGGAAATGAGGTTGTACTCAGTGCATGATTCAGAGATTCAATATTTTATGTCCAATGGAGGAAAGGTAATCGGACTAAGAAAGTTCAGGTTTGGGGTTGATGGAGTAACGAGACTTGGTATTTTCGAGTCAAATGGAATCTTCATCCGTGATGTGGTGTCGTTGCCCTTGCTGAATGTGTTAAGTTTGCCGGTGTTATGGTTTTCTTCAACTCGCCTTTGGGGCAGAGTACTGTAAATGGTGTCGGGGAAGCGGCTGTCAGAGGTCGCAGCGTGTTGTGGTCCAAAATCGAATCGGTGATCCTAAAGTTGATGGCTCAAGGAAGATGATCTTCAGGGAGGTTTAGAGTTGGCAGTGATCTGTTAGTTCAGGTGCTACAGAGATGAATTTTGATTTAAGGCAACTACGCAGCGAAGGATGAGGAAGGACATGTGGGAGGTGTCTTGCGGTGGTTAATCTTCTAGAAGGCCAAGTGTAAGAAAACAAAAGTCGAGTATTGCTTAAAGGAGAAGGGTTTGACCAAAGTGGGAGAGTGGCAGAGAATCATATGGGTTCTGTGGTAGGATAGCTACATGCCTTGAGAAAAGTTTAGGGTGATTTGGGGTTCATGGTGAACAGTGACTAAGTCTATGGGATTAATTTGGAAATATTGGCCACTATACGGAGGAAGGTTGGATACGACGGAAAAGGGTTTTCTTGGTATGAAGAAGGGATACAACATGACTTTGGATTGGAAGGTATTGTCGCATCTTTAGATTTTGTCAATGAGGAAGAAGGAATCTTGGTGGGCTCCGGGGCTATGTGATTGTAGCTTCAAGCTAAGTGGGAGAGCCCCACTGCCTACGACTGGATTGCATGGTTGTTTACTTGGGAGGTTTTTTGTTATCGGCATATTGATGGGTTATTACGGCTAAGGAAAGAGAACATCAGCGGTGATTTGAGAAAAGGATTTGAGGAATGTGTGCTATAATTGGCCTTATCAATACATGTTCAGGCTTTGGGAAGACTCAAGATTTATGCTTTGTGTAGATGTGATGTACAAGAGAGGTGATTCAGCTGGGTGCTTCTTTGAGAGGGCGTTCATGTGCTAACAGAGCTTTGGAGTTGATTATATTCAGGACCAAGTCAGAGTGGGTGGCTCTCTACAACGGTCCTAGGGGATTCAAAGTTAAAGTGCGGTGTCTAAAGATTTGCGAGTCCATAGTATAGTTAAGTATTGAGTTGTTGTAGTGGAGTATGAAAGAAACTTGGAATGTTTTATGTCATCATTGGGTATGTTGTGTAGTATTGGAGGAAGGAAAGAAGTAGCTTCGGATTCGCGGAAGGTCTTACAGAACGGGTATACCCGTTGGCGATGCTATTGTGCGCCCAAGGAGGGTATGATGTGGTTTGTGGGTTTTGAGACAGCATGGTCTCGTGAAATAAGGTCACTTAGGATGGGTGCGGATTTAGCGTCGTAATGTTTTAAATTGAGCTTTTACTATTCCTAAGGCAAGTCTAGGGTAATTAGAATAAGTCGGATCAGTTAGCAATGGTTGAATCGGCATGATGTGGCAACGATCGGGTCTTTCAACGTGTTAAGTTTTACAGGTGGTTGTGGCGGTACGTGCGAGGCTTGAGGGATGCCGTAATTTGATTTATTTTGAGGTATTCGGTTATTATGGCCTGTTATGAGGAGATGGATCCCAGAAGGGACATGGTGGTTTGGACCACTACGTGGGGTTGTATTTTCTGCGGTTATGGAAATTCAGTCACGTGTGGTAATGGTTCTCCTGAAATGAGTTAAATGAAAAGCTTCTATATGATGAAGTGTGTACCCTATTAGTGGTTCGAAAGTTATGATAAAATTCTTGTACTCTTGCGTATTGGTATGTTAGGCGTAGTGAGCGGCATGGGAATTGGAAGTTGAGGATCAAGGTTGCAGTTGAGGTCGACAAGAATGTTAAGAGCTCGGATAAGTAGTGAAGAATTCAGATGGTTAGAGTAAGCTGGTATTGTCTTTAGCATCATATGAGATCGGTGTCCTGTGTAAGAGGCTTTGTGTACTGATTTGCGGATTCTTGATTTGCTTTACAACATTAATGTGGCCGGCAGTATGGAGGTGCAGACTTGTTACTTGGTGCGAAAGGTCATGGGAGTGCATCCCACGAGAAGATTGTATAAGTGTGACATATAGTCACCTGATTGATTAAAGATTTAAAACCAAGTATGAAGATTATGGTACTATCGCTAATGTAAGAATTTATGCCTGAAGGGCGCTCGGTTCATTTGATTGTGAGTTGTGGAAGTTTGTTCCGGATTTGATGGTTGTTCTTGCGTGTCATGGGAAAATGGTCATTGTGTATCCTTGAGAGGTTATTTTCCCAAGCATGGTATGATCAGAATTGGTTTGAGGTCCGTTGATGGGTCCAAATGTGGATGTGTACTCTACACCAACCTAGGTGTGTTCATTCAGCATAGCATTCCTTATGGAAGAGTATTCGGGCGTGGGGTGTTAATTTCATCGCTGGCTTTTTCATGTAATATCCTATTGTGCCATGTGGGTTGTGAGACGGCTTGATTATTCGTACAATGTGTTGAGGTCCCACGTAGCGGTGCTATTATGTGAGCAGGATGGCTCTCGAGATGCAGATCATATATCGCACCTTAGTCGTGCTTGAGTTTTATCATGTATGACGCTACCCGTCTCCCCAGGATTTGTATTATGCACTTGGCGTGCTTATGGTTGATATTCGGGCATTTCATGAGTATAAGCGTTTCGGCTCAATGTGTATTTTCTTTAGATTATTATGTGTGGATCGAGTGGCACGCCGCCATGGGTATATGGTTGGATCGGGTGGCACGCCGCCACGGATATGTTGTTTGGATCGGGTGGCACGCCGCCACGAGTATCATGATTGGATCATGTTGCATGCCGCAGTGGTATCATGTGTGGATCGGGTTGCATGCCGCAATAGTATGATATTGAGTATAGTTTCCCATAGCTATTATTGTGTGTTTTGCTTCTCGCTTCCTGAGGAAGGTTCATAACATCTTTTCGGTTGTTTAAATTAGTTACGTGGGTTGAGTAGTTCTTTCCAGAGTTAATTTTCCTTATGTATCACATTCGAGTTTGTAGCTTGTTGGCACATTGTGGCATCATGTGAGATTTTTGGCAGTATCTAAGGTGGTTTATTGCCTGAGCAACCTATACTGGGTGAGACAAGATTATTGGACCTGGGATTAGTGCGACCAAATTTATATGAAGCATATTAAAGAGCAAATATCGTTATTTGGTTCATAATGAGGTAATGGTTCTTGTCAAGAGAAGAAACTCACTGATTTGTTGACTCGGAAGCTGGTTATGAATTTCTACACATCCCTTCCGTTGTGGCAACTTTGCAAGGGTTGGAACAGGACTTATATATGTCTTGATATATGTTGTGGGCATCAGATTCGTGAAATTTTGGCTATTGTTATCAGAGGGTATTACTTTAGTCATGTGACTTATGCGGTGCATGGTGTGAATTCAGCAGAGGTATGCAATCTGGTATTGGTGCATCGTGTAATGATTGATACAGTGTTTGTATGTTGGAAACAGGCCTGGTAGAGAATTCTAGATGTTGGAATTTGGGTCTAAGGCTTATTTTACTAAATAAAAGGGAGGATCTTCAGACTGGCTCAAGCTAAGGTGCTCAACTGGGTTGTAGTAGCACGGGTAGGTGCACGAGGTGTTAAACATTAATTTTGGACAACTCCGGAACAGTCTTAGCATGTTCAAGGACGAACGTATGTTTAAGTGGGAGAGAATGTAACGACCCGGCAGGTCGTTTTTGAGCTCTAGCACGTCACACGGCGGTTTGAGGCCATGAGTAGCTTCACTTCGGGTATTACGACTTGTACGCATGGTCAGAATTTAATTTCGGGAAAGTTCGGAGTCGATTTGGAAAGAAAACTTCTAATTTCGAAAGCCTTAAGTTGGAAGAATTGACTAAAGTATGATTTTTGAGTAAACGACCTCAGAATCGAAATTCGAAGGTTCTAACGGTTTCGTATGATGATTTTGGACTTGGGCGTATCCCCGAAGCGGGTTTTGGATGACCCGGGAGCGTTTCGGTGCCTATTATGGAAGTCGGCATTTTGGAAGAATTTCATAAATTTGGGTTGAAGTGTATTTCAATGTTATCAATGTCTGTTTGGGATTCCGAGTCTGGGAATAGCTTCGTATGGTGATTCTGATATTGGGAGAGCGTCCGAATGTGGATTTGGAGGTCCGTAGGTCATTTTGAGGTCATTTGGCGAAAGTTGAAATTTGAATGTTTTTGGGAAGTTTGACCGGGAGTGGAATTTTTGATATCGGGGTCGGATTCTAATTCTGAAAGTTGGAGTAGGTCTGTAATGTCAATAATGACTTGTGTACAAAATTTGAGGTTAATCGGAGGTGATTTGGTAAGTTTCTGCATCGATTGTAGAAGTTTAGAATTTCAAAGTTCATTGAGTTTGAATTGGAGGGTGATCCGTAGTTTTGATGTTGTTTGGCATGATTTGAGAGCTCGACTAAGTTTGTAATGTATTTTGGGACGTGTTGGTATATTTGGTTGAGGTCCCGAGGGCCTCAGGTGGATTCTGGATGGTCAACGTGGAGTTTTGTTGTGTTGCTGAAAGGCCTGAGTTCTGGTGTAATCACACCTGTTGAAAAAGGGTCGCAGGTGCGACGCCGCAGAAGCGGCAAGCCAAGCGCAGAAGCGGAGACTGGCCAAAAGGCTAGGGGCCGCACAAGCGGGCCCAAACGCGCAGGTGCGCGCGCGCAGATGTGCTTGAGGATCGCGGAAGCGGAAGCGCAGATGTGCTGCATGGGGCGCAAATGCGGGGGCTGTTGCGCCGAGCTTGAACCACACCTGCGATGGAATTTCTACAGGTGCGGAGCCGCAGAAGTAGTTGTTGGACCGCAGAAGCGAAAGTCGGGTTGGGCAGTGTCATTTTAAAGACGGGATTTGGCCATTTTCCTCCATTGTTTCTTTTGGATGGGCGATGTTTGGAGCTCTTGGAAGGGGGACTTTCGTCATCTATGTCAAGGTAAGTGGTTCCCATCTATTGCAAGTTAAATACATGGTTTGTATAAGGATTTAAGCATGGGAATTAGTAGAAATTGTGATATTTTTAGTAGAAAACCTAGAAATTATATTTTTTGATTTTGACCACGAATTTGGGTATGGAATTGAGAACGGATTATATATTTTAATTCGTAATGGTATGGGTAGTGTTTATCTTCGAAAATTTTTGGAATCCGGGCACGTGGGCCCAAGGGTGATTTTATCAAATTTTCGTAGCGGAGTCGAAAACTGTTGTAAATTGAATTATAATGAGTATTAGAGCATATTTTATGGATTTGCATATTTATTAAATAGAGTTGGAGCGATGGGCATCGGTTCGAGTTGTTGGAAAGGCTTTGGAGCCGGTTATGGAGCTTCAGAGTGAGGTAAGTCACATGTCTAACTCTATGAAGGGGTAATTACCCCTAAGTGTTGCATATTGATGTGTGCTACTTGTTGTGGGGGCTACGTACGCGCGAGGTGATGAGAGCATGTACGTTGTTACATTCATGTTATTGTCCGGGTAGGCTTAGGTTCACATCATGCTATAACTGTACTATTTGAGCAGTCTCTCGACTATTAAATTCCTATGTTTTTACATTACTACCTGGGACTAGAATTTCTATTGTAGAGACTTCACGAGTACATGATTTGTCACCGAATAATTTTACTCCTCTTACGAAATGCTTCCGTGATATATATAGTTCATTGAAAGTTTTTGTAAAAGAAATTACAACTCACACGTTTATTCGTGAGTGGGGTCAATGACCCATCAAAGCTTCTTATTCTAATGGGATCAGGCCATTCGCCTCGGTAGGATTTTATATTTCTTATTCTAATGGGATCGGGTCGTTCGCCTAGGCAGGATTTATGTACCACACTCTCATGGGAGCGGGTCGTTCGCCTCTACAGTTTAATATATGTATCTATGGTTCACGCCGTTCGACCCTCGGCAGTGCACAGTTTAAATTTTATGTTGGATCAGGTTGTACGCCTCGGCACTTCCTATATCATATCTTCATGGAATCGTGCATAATATTTGGCAAAAAGCTAGAGTATCTGTGAGTTTTCCCGATTTGGGTTATAAAAATTCTATCTGATGAGATCCACTATATTTATATATATGCTCCGGTTAAGGAGGGAATTTCAAATGGAGAGCTTGAGTTCCTCGTAAAGAGGGGTATTTGTACCACATGATCTATACTTGTTTATCTCATTTATTTTCTCTGCCTCATATTTACTTACCTCTTTACTGTACATGATATTATTGGACCACTAGTAAGTGTCGATATCGACCCCTCGTCACTACTCCTCCGAGGTTAGGCAAGATACTTACTGGGTACACGTTGATTACGTACTCATACTACACTTGCTGCATATTTTTGTGTAGGTACATATGTGACTAGTGGTCTTGTGAGAGCAGAGGCGTGTATGCATGCGGGAACTTACGTGAGCTGCATTCCATATTACAACCCTCAACCGGCAGAGTCTCATTCAGAGTATTTATATTTCTCCTGTCCAAATTTATATTCCGTACAGATGTTGTATTTTATTTTACATTCCTAGTTGATACTCATGCACTTGTGACATCGGGTTTTGGGGTGATTATGAGTTGTTCTATATTGAAATTTGTTAAAAAAATATTGTTATTTACTCTGTAAATTCCATCTTTTACTATTTAATTGAAGGAAATATGATTTCAAAAATATTAAAATGAGAACCAAACCAATATTTATTTTTGGCTTGCCTGACAGTGGTGTCCGGCGCCATCGCGACCTTTAATGGATTTTTGGTCATGACAGTATCATTATTAATTTCTAGAGTAATTTGTTGTCTACTCGTGTCAAAAGTCGAGCAGTTCAAGTGATTTCTTCAAAAGCACCAAATTTTGCTACTGAAGTTAGAGATGGCATGATCAAATCCCATTAGTCTCTTGTATTCCTCTATTCTATGAGAAATAGTAAAAGGTTCCTAGAGAATGACCATGTCTATCTTATGCATTCTGACTATTTTATCTATTCGTTCTGTGGAGCCTTTGGATATCATGCCTCTAATATTCCAGTTAATGATAAATCATTTGAAATATTTTAGGGTTGTGATTTACCTTGTAATTGATTGGCATTTGAGGATTTAAATTTTCCCTCTTTGCCATTGTGTTTCTTTTTCCTCTAACCTTTAGGATATAAGCCTTGTTTTTGGATAACTTTATATGTTTTTTTGATAACCAGTTCAATAGATTCAATAGGTCTGGGGCCAAAAGCTTCAGCAAGGCTGACGGCAACCATTTCCTCCTCTTCATCAGTCATAGCAAGTGAGGTTTTAGAGACTGCATCATCTGAAAATTCCCCTTCAATATGATCTATGTTGATATCCTCTCCCGACTCATAAATTGAGTCGTTGTCTATATCAGGGCCATATGTATTGTTCAATTCACCTTGAATATGGACTAATGATCCCAAATCCAGAATTATTTGGCCACCCTATTGTTTGAGGCATTGAGTGTCTACAGAGTAAGGAAATTCCATATTGGTATTGCAGTTACATCCACTGCTATCTGCTTGTTTGTCGGTATTTATTACCTGCTTGCCTTCAGGTTCTTTGTCTTTGTCCTTTTTAGCTCGGTCCTTAGAAATATCTTTAGAATGTCTATGTGCATTGATATTTCCCTCATTTTGTACGGCCTCCAAGATCCTTTCTTGTATCTTTTTTCGCTTTTGTTTTATCCACAACATGTTCTTCACCTATAGTAGTTTGGGAGCAGCCTTCTTGATTCTCCTTTTTTTGAGTTTATTGCCATGAGCTTTAGTTTCTCCCTGCCCTTCGTTGTTTCCTTTGAGAGTTGCTTCAGCAGTTTCGGTTTGAATCTTATTCTTGTCATTCTTTTGAATAGTTGTAACTGCATCTTTCTGTTCTGTAGAAGATTGAGCTTTCTTTTCTAGTTGAGGCCGATGATTGGCATTATTGGTGTCATTTTTTTGCGGAGCTCTCTGATTGAAGAGTTTTTTTTCCTCCTTCTACTTTTGCTTTTAACTTCAATAAATCCATCATTTTTCTGTTTGACAGTGTTTTGAACATGAGTTGTGTTGGTCATGTTCTCGCCTCTAGTATTGTTCTGGTACTGGATTAGAAGCTCTTTAGTTTCTTCTTTGGCAGTGTCTCTTGCAGCTCTGGCTTGCTCCCTTTTCTTTACTTCAATTTTGCATATCGAGATGTCGTGACCTTGTAATTTGAAGGTCCTATAGAATGCAGGTACTCCTTCATACTCTACATTTTTATCTCTTCCCTTTAGTCCAGAGCCATCTCCTTCAATACCAACAAACACTGAATCTGGAAGAGGCTTCATAAGGTCAACTTCAATCCTCACTTTTGCTAAATGTAGCCTGGTTCTTGACAGTGGCTATGTCCTCTTTCATAGGTGAGCCAATTTGTTCAATGACTTGTCTTAGATAATCCCATCTCAATACATAAAAGGGAAATTTTTGAAACAGAACCCAAATCAGAGCAAGAGAGGTTTCTTCATTTGGGTCAAAATCCGGTGACCATTTAAACATCCTCATAAGAGATCCATATATTCCCATAAATCTTTGAAAATAGACTGTATTGAAGTCTGATTCCGTAAAAATCAATAAGCACATGTCTGTAATCATAATGTAACACTCCGTAAATTTGGACTAGGTGTGGACATGTTAAATGAGTATTAATGTTATATTTTAGACATATGAAGTACTATCGGGATGATTATGGGTGGAATCAGCTGTTTAGAATCAAGACGGAGAGTGAGGTGTATAAGATTCGATAAAATCGACTAAGTTTATGAAAGGTCTGTCTTTCTGCTTGATTTCATGGATTTATATTAGGAACTAGAGAAAACGCAAAACTTAAAAATTGTAGCCCTTTGAAATATATTTCCAACTATATATTGTGGAGCCCGAACGGATTTCTAAGTAAACTTTTATGTGTATTTTACTAGAAAATGCGCAGTATGCATGCCCAGGTGCACGCCTAGATGGTCCCATGCGTGGCCGCACACTTGTGGCAATACTACTGCCCTGCTGTGTGTCCAGGAGCATGGGAGCGCACCCGAAGGGTCATTTTTAAAGTCCTACTTCGTCCCCCACACCCCCAAAATACAAAAACTTGCTTTGGAAAGGGAAGCTCTCAAGAACCTAACTCCTCAAAGGTCCCTCCACCATCCAAGGTGAGTTCTAATGATGATTCTAAGTTGATTTTAATTCCCCAACACTTATTAACATGGGTAAATCCTTCAAATCATTAGATATTCGATTGGGACATTAGTTTTGAGAGATGAAATCCTAGAACTCGATTCATGATGATTAAACGTCAAAAAGGTAATATCTTCACCCTCTAATTGATTATAGCTTTGGATTAATGATTATAGACTCTAAGTTCATGAGAAATGAGTTGATGGATTTGATAGAAAAGCATGAACGGTTATAGGTTTGGATTGTTGATTGTTGATTATTGATTAAGGGTATTGTTTATCTTATAGGTGATGAGGAATGGTATTGATTATAGCAATTTTAGATTTTTGAATTTATCTTGGAGCAAACAAAATGAGTTCTTGGGTGTAGAAACACCATTAATGAGGGGCTATGAAGCTTTATACCTACCAAGTATTTGATAAAATGCCTAAGTGGCCAAAACATGAGTATTATTGCTAATATGGAATCCCTTTGACTTGTATCGATATAGACTAACGATGAAAGGGTTGGCGAATGTTATTTTACACTCAAGAGCAGGAAGTTAAGGTATGTGAGGCTAACTCTCTGTGTTTGGGAATATTAATGATTTTCCCTACACTACGTTTCTTTTACAACATTACTACTTGCCTCAAAAATACAGTTAAGCCTAGTTCCTTGATTAGTTGCAAAACTTCTATTATCTAGCTTCATAACTCGTTCATGACTTTTATTTTGAACGTTATGAGCTCAGTGCGTAATCAATATAGACTTGGGTTTGATGCCCATGAGTCTCAGTCTAGATTACTCAGCATGTCATAAACAACTGAAGTTTCAGTTTTCATAATCAGTTCAAGAATACATGTCTCAGTCTAGTCCTATTTAGTATTCCAGTATCATGTAACTCAATATGATTCAGTATTTCAGCATCACATATTGTAGTATGATTCTCAGCTTCTGAATTTAAATCCCTAAATGTTGAACACCTGTATTGGACTTGTGGCCGTAGTTTATATGCTTTATGCATACTTGGGCCTGAGGCCGTAGTTTATGCTTTATGCATTTTTGGGCCTAAGGCCGTAGTTATGTATACATATACTTGGGCCTGAGGCCGTAGCTTATGCATATATATATTGAGCCTGGGCCCGTAGTTTATTTAGATAAATAGGTTGTTCATCATTCAGAAGAGGGAGTATTCATATCCTTACTTCCTTTGTTCAGTTCAGTTATCATTTCAGTTATCAGTTATCATTTCAGTTATCAGTTATCAGTTATCATTTCAGTTTTAGTTTTAACAGTTATCATTTCAGCTATCAATTATCAATTCTCAGTTATCAACTCAGTATAAGTTTCAGCATTTATATTTCTTTCTTTCAGTTGCTTTACATACCAGTGCAATTCAAATTTACTGACGTCCCTTTTTCCTAGGACCTGTATCTCACGATGCAGGTAATGATTTACTGGTTAACGATTCAGAGCGCTAGGATTCTCGTACCAGCTATTTGGTGAGCCCTAGTTCTTTCGGGGCATTATCATTACCTTACAATCTTTAGTATTTTTTAGATAGTCAGTGTTTTCAGTACTTCATTAGAGGCTTCATAGACTAGAGTAACAGTTAGCTACAGATACGTTTCATACTTATGTTAGTATTTTCGCACTTGATTTATATCATTCAGACTTTCAGTATATCAGCATGTGTTAGTTTATCTTCCGCATTCAGTATGTTATGATATTACATGTTGATTTCGCCAGTCAGTTAATTTGCTCGGTCACATGTAGTCAGGCACCGGGTGTCGTGTTACGTCCAGGCCCAGGTTTGGGGCGTGACACATAAGCACCAATTCTTACCTTTCACTTTAAAGGAGTTTGTTCTATGAATTTTGCCCTAATTGTTTCAATTTTTGGTCTTCCCATGGTAAATTTGCCGCCTAGTGTCCATTTACAGTCTTCTGCCATAACCCTATAACAATCTGGTGCTTTGAAGATTACCGTTGACTTTCCATTATGAGTCGTCTGCCTCGTGATTACCATCGATTTGCTCGAATTTAGGGTTCCAGAGATAGCCTTTACATAAGATCCTTTCGATTCAATGGCTTCCGTCTAGGCACTATACCAATGGGTGGGGGGGGGGAGGGGTCCTGTCTGCTATACGCGGCTGAATGTCAGTCGTAGGTGGTTCCATGGAGGTGTCGCGTGTAGGTACGTGTAAAGAATGAGAAAGTTATCGTTGAGAGGATATTTTTAGAGAGAGAAATTTTTTGTTCAAGTGTTAAAAAAGAGCTTAAAATTAGATTTCTCGGGCTTAACCATGGTTAACTATTTTTATATATCAACTTAATCATGATCAATTGAAATGTAAATATTTGGTGTGAGTAAGTTTTTATCCCCCTGCTTCCTTTGTCCATAATGTATTAATGTAAAAAATCTTTATGCAGCTAGTTATATAAGTTAAGTTTCATATTCAATGTGACTTCAGCTAAGACTTAGTTTAAAAGAAATTTTTTACAATACATAAAAAAATAATTATAGATAAAGTGGATACGTACCCTAATTAAATTAGGTAGATTTCCTACTACAATAAATTAAATTATATTAATTAGGTAAAAATATTTTACACTTAGTCAGTTAATTATAACCTGACTCTGAAGTTTTCTACTAGGTAGAGTGTTTCAAAAATACGTTAGAATACAGTGTGTGATAGTTCAATTCTACATAGTTCTGTGATCCACCTTAAGTCAATCTATCCAAAGAGTTTACCCTATAATAAATTCAACTAAAGCTGCGCTTGGTTTATTTCTCAATTATGAACACGAACTTACTACTTAAATCACAAAAGGCGCTTTTTCTCACTATTTATTCAATTCCAGTGACGGTGCAAGTGTATATAAGGTAAACCCCAGATATAAATACAAGATCAACCAAATAACAAGTGGGGCACAAAGTTAATTGTATTATTTCCTTATAGAAGTACATCTCTTTGACACACTAGTATATTTCACAATCAATTCCGGAGCAAAGGCAGAGCCATGATTTAATGTTTATGGATTTTAAATTTGCTGATAAACTCATAGCTCGTCTGTTATTGAGTTTGTAATTAGTATATAGTATTATTTAATGAATTTTCTAAATATAAATATAGTATCTAAGGCGCACAAGCTATTGACTTCGTCTGAACTCGTATCTAACATCTAGCTCTACCTCTATTCAGGAGTGTCTCAATTAGGTAAAATCTTTCTAGTAGCACTGTATCTCTTGCAGCTAGTATATCAGCACTGGAAACAACTCCACGGCATGCATCCTCAACAGCATTCTTAATTTGTGTCTATCACTTCGAAACCTCTTGCCGAGTTCAAGTTCGCTGCTGCAAACTTCTCACTTTTGTTACTAAATCTATTGTTTTTTGTTTGAACTTGGAACTATGTATGCATAAGCGAAATGAATTTAAAGTGTACTGATAAAATAAGAGCAGTCACTTTGAACTAACTAACTTCATATATTGAATTGCCTCACCCTTTTTTTTCAAGAGAATAATTTAAAACTATGAGTCTTAGAGGCTTCAATTACCAAACAAATAAAAGGGAATACAGAAAGAAGGAGATTCCTTTTTGGATTTTCCCTCAAACTACAAAGGCCACATCTAATAAGACACGACAAAATATGAGAACACCATATTCCACATAAGATAACAAGTTTAAGTTCTGAGCACTATGGTGCATGAAATGTATATTACAATCAAATTGCTTAAAATGCAATACGGACAATTTTAATTAAAAAGGTATTGATTGATAAGCTAAAATAATTTGTAACTAATCTGGGTTAAAATATACTCATAGTGGGAAAATATTACCTGAATCCTAAAATAATGCATTTTCTAGGAAGAATCGGATACTTAAATAGTGCATCAATATTAGCAGAGAAGGCAAAATGACAAGCTACCATACCATCCCAAGTTATACTTGGCTTTCTAGTATAAAACTTAAAGTTTGAAAATTTACAACTACGTGACATTTAAAGCAAGACGTAAACCTATATTTTAGTACTAGTTCTGGTAAAGAGCACTTCCCCTTTAATGGGTTTTACGCAGCGTGAATCTGAAAAAGTTGGTGTCCTAATGCTCGTACTGGACACCATGTGGAACTCATAAAAAAAAAGGGGGAGGACAATATATTGGGCAAGCAAGATATCAACAATTTTAGCACATAATAATTGGTTATTTTGCAACATATAAAAACTTTAGTTGATGGAAGACTACTTTATTAAGCAAAAAAGAAAGCTTATTTAGAGAAGGCCTCTAAAACTCACATTAACAAAGCAGGCATGGAAGTGAAGGCGAAGCAAAGAAGCTGCCATTCTCATTTCATCTTTGATCGCACTGTGGTCTGTGGACTTCTTAAGTAACAACTTTAAGTAGAGCTGGACATGCTTTTGCATAGAAATCAGTTGTTAATTGAGACTTCACTACTACAAATAGGATCGGTAGAAAATCACAAGATTGAGAAGAAATTATAATCAGTAATCGTGTGTTTTCACATGTCTGACAAAGCCACAAGTGACTGCATTTATACAATTCACAAAACAATCGAAAAACTAGGTTGAGTATGCTAAATGATAGCTTCTACAAATGACTTAGAGTTCTACTACATGTATGACTATTACATTGAGTTAAATACAAACTCTACAATGCAATCTAACTATTCTTATCTCGTGTAAGCTTATCCTTATCATGATCAGCTTCTTCAACACTTCCCCTCAAGCTAGTGAGGGGTGGAGTTACCACTCCTAGCTTGCTTCGAAAATCTGCAAACATCTACTTAGTCAATGCCTTAGTATGAATGTCAGCTAGCTGATCTTTTGATCTAATAAACCCTTGTGACAAGCTGACCACTAGCAACCTTTTCTCTAATAAAATGATAGTCCATCTCAACAAGCTTTGTTCTGGCATGCATTACTAGATTGACTGTCATATATAGTGCACTCAAGTTATCACAGAACAATGTTGGTGCAGTTTTTAAACGAACTTCAATGTCATTGAGAATATAGTTATCCATATCATTTCAGCTGATGTCGAGGCCAATGCTCTATACTCAGCTTCTGTACTAGACCTTGCCACTGTGTGTTGCTTCTTGGATGTACAAGATATGCAGTTAGCTCCTAGGTAGACATTGTAGCATATAGTTGATCTCCTTGTCATAGGACTCCCTCCCTAGTCTGCATCAGAGAAACCATATAACCTGAATGGTGACTGAGACAAGATACTTAGACCATACTTAGTTGTGCCCTTCACATATCTAAGGATCCTTTTTACATCTTGGTAATGAGTGTTGTTTGGACTTTGTATGAATTGACTTGCCAAATTTACTGCATGAGCTATGTCTGGCCTTGTGAGAGTTAAATACTGCAGACTGCCAACAATACTCCTGTATAGTGAAGCATCCATTGGATTATCCACAGCCTATTGTAGACCAGGCTTCTATGCTAAAGTTGTGCTTATTGGTTTAGCAAGTGCCATGTTATTCTTGGCAAGTAATTCTGCAGCATATTTATTTTGATTCAGATGAATGCCTTCAGTAAAGTAGGTGACCTCGATACCTAAGAAGAAGTGCAGAGGACCAAGATCCTTCATAGCAAACTCCTTTTCTAGTTCACCATTGAGTTATGAAATTAGTGCAGTGTGACTCCCAGTGACAATTATATCATCAACATATATAAGAAGCATGATTGTGGCTCTTTTACAGTGCATCACAAAGAGTAAGGAGTCTACCCTGCTATACTTAAACCCAAGGTTATGCAAATGTAGACTGTACCTGTCAAACCTAGATCTAGGTGCCCGCTTAAGGCCATATAGTGTTTTCTTTAGAAGGCACACACTGTCAGGATGTCTAGGATCTTTAAAACCTGGTGGCTAACTCATGTACACTTCCTCCTATATATGTCCATGCAGAAATACATTCTTTAAATCTAGTTGTCTGATACACCAGTGGCGACTCCCAGCTACTGAGAGAACTACTCTTATAATAGTTACTTTAACAACTCGACTGAAGGTTTCTTCAAAGTCTACTCCTTCAAGCTCTGAATAACCTTTGGCAACTAGTTTTGACTTGTACCTATCAATGGATCCATCATCCTTTAACTTGGTTTTAAACACCCACCTGGAGCCAACTATGTTCATACTAGGTGCCTTGGGCACCAGTGTCCAGGTTTTATTTTGGTGAAGTGTATTTATCTCCTCTTGCATAGCTGCAAGCCATTCTGGTGAGCTAAGTGCCTTATTTATAGTCTGTGGCTCCTTAGCTACTACCAGAAACATGTGTCTCACTAGCATGTGTTTTTTATTTCTATCTTGTCATCATGTGATGCTTATGTGCATTTGATGCATGCTCTGTTATTTCTGCATCATCAATGGATTCTGCTTATGTTGGTATAGCTTGTGTATCCTGATTAGATTCAGTGTTGAACCAAAAGAGACAAGTTAACTTCAAGCTGAATTCCTATGGATCATAAACTGAAAACACATTAGAGTCTGAAGGTGCATTGTCCTAAGCTGAGCTGTTTGATTCTTCACTTGATTCAGTGGACTGAGGTTCAGTTGGGGAATCAGTAGTGATCCAAGAAAAGCTAGGAGTTGCTGCAGTCATGTGATCATCTGTTCCTGCAGGAAATACTACTAAAGGCGATTCAATAGGCTCAGCATTGTAGACAGTTGTTGATTTAGGCTTAGCATTCTCATCAGGAGCATCACCAAGAGCATCAACTGGAGCATCAGGTATGGACCGATCACTTGCTGGTGGTGCATTCACATCAGTTGTGGGCTGATTACCTTGATCAATTAATGGTGATCCATTCAACACTTCCCCTGAATTAGAAGAGTCCACAACTAAGCCTGAGGTATTCTGCAACCTAGAGAAAAACTCATAGAATGTAGCAATATAAGTAGAGTTACGTGAACTGTCTAGTGGTGCACCTGATTACACATAGGGCAATGTGTTTGTAACGACCCGGCTGGTCATTTTGAGTATTACAACCTTACTTCCCCCTTTACTACTCAAATTGTACTTTACAGTTATTGTTTGAATTTTCGGAGTAAATGGTTTGGGTCCGGTGAGGTTATGGAATGAATTGGAACACTTAGTTCCAAGGTATAAAGCTTAAGTTAAATTAGTGACCGGATGTCGACTTATGTGTAAACGATCTCGTAATGAAGTTTTGATGATTCCAATAGCTCTGTATGGTGATTTTGGACTTGGGAGCGTGTTCGGAAAATATTTGGAAGTACGTAGTGGAATTTGGCTTGAAATGCCGAATGTTAAAATTTTGGAAAGATTGACCCGGGGTTGATTTTTTAATATCGAGGTCGGAATTCAATTCTGAAAATTTGAATAGGCCTGTAATGTGAAATGTGGCTTGTGTAAAAAATTTGAAGTCAATCGGACATGATTTGATAGGTTTCGGCATAGTTTATAGAATTTGGAATTTTGGAAATTTATTAGGCTTGAATCCGTGAGTAGTTCATATTTTTGAGGTTGTTAGGTATGATTTGAGGTCTCGCGTAGGTCCGTGTTATGTTATGGAACTTTTTGGTATGTTCGAACGGGGTCCCGAGGGCCTCGGGTGAGTTTCGGACGGTTAACGGATCAAATTTTGGACTTAAGAAAATGCTGGAACTGCTGCCTACTGGTGTGATCGAACCTGCGAAGATTTTGATCGCAGGTGCGAAGCCGCATATACGTGAAATAAGCCGCAGAATTGGCCAAGAGTGGGACTGGGTAGTGCTCGCAGGTGCGAGGAATTTTCTGCATCTGCGATGCCGCATCTGCGAAGGTGTTGGCGCAGATGCGGACTAGGGCTGGCCTGGGGCAAATGCAGGTACGAAGGATTTGCGCATCTGCGAGCCCGCAGATGCGAGAAGGGCGCCGCAGATCCAAGGTTTTGAAAGGTTGGCATTGTCCGCAGGCGCACAATTTGTTCCGCAAATGCAAATGCGCAGGTGCGAGCCCAGGCACCGCAGGTGCGGAAATGCCTAGGCAGTGGTTAAAACGAGGGTTCCGAGATCTTTTCTCATTTTGGAGCTCGGTTTGGGCGATTTTGGAGAGGAAATTTTGCACACAACTTGGGGTAAGTGTTCTTAACTCCCTTGTGATTATATTCCATGAATTAATCTTCATATTTGGTGTAAGATTATTGAATCTTCAAGAGAAATAAAAGGATATTTCTATAATGTCACAAAACGAATGTTTCAAGTTTGAATACCGATTTGGAGTCGGATTTGAGTGAAATTAGTATAGTTGAACTTGTAATTGAATGGGTTGTCGTATTTTGTAAGATTCGTCGGATTTCGAGACGTGGGCCCCACGGGTGATATTTGGGGCGTAATTTCGGATTTTTGTGGAAAATATTAGCATTTTGATATGAAATTAATTCCTATAAATTGTGTGGGCTGAATCAAATTAATTGTTACTATATCTGAACCGTTCGGGAGATGATACGCGCATAATGGGATTTCTAGAGCATTGTTTAGCTTGCTCGACATTGGATTCGACTCGTTTGAGGTAAGTAACTCTTCTAATCTTGGAGTTGAGGGTATGAACCCTGAATATATATATTTTGTGAATTGTTAGGAGGTGACGCACATGCTAGGTGACGGGCGTGTGGGCGTGCACTGTAGAAATTGTGACATAATTATTTCTGTGAAAATTTTATAGTCAAATAATCTTGGTATTTTCCATGTGGTTTTATGTGTTAAAGAAATTGAGCTTAAAAGGATATTAAAAATCATGCTGAGGCTATGTGCCAGTATTATTGGGACCCACAGAGGTCATATTGCTGTGAATTATTGTGTTAAATTGAAAATGCATACTCAGTCATATTCATTTCATTGTGTATCATATCTCAGTCTCTATTGTTATTTATTGATACATCATATCATCATTTTGGGCTAGTTTTCAAGACATTGTGAGCCCGAGAGACTTGAGAGATTGATGACTAAGTGAGGCTGAGGGCCTGATTTGTGAGGATATTTATAGGATTGGGTTGCACGCCGCAGCATATTTCATATTTATGGGATTGTGCTGCACGCCGCAGTATGTTTGACATCGGCCGAGGGCCTGATTGTGAGGATGAGTGTGGATCGGGGTTTGCCCGCCTGCAGCTTATTGATACTATAACATATGAGTTGTCCGTGCAGCACGTGAGTTATCCGTGCAGATTATAGTGCTTGGGCTGAAGGAGCCCCTCCGAAGTCTGTACACACCCCCAGTGAGCGCAGGTACCTGCTGAGTGCGAGTGCCTAGTGTTGAGTGACGGGGAGGCAAGAGTGATTGTGAGGTATGCCCAAGTGGCAAGAGTAATTGTGAGGTATGCCCGAGTGGCACGAGTGACTTTGAGCTTTCCCCGAGGGGCTGTATATGAGTGATGTTTTGCCCGAGGGGCTTTTTATGATTTTATCACTAAGTTGCATTGCATTGGCATGCACACATGACATACAAGCATAGAGAGATATTTCCTCATGCTGTACTACATCACATCATTCATGATGTCTCACACATTATTTTTACAGATGGGCATAGTGATGCATTTGTTTTACACGGGTTATCCGGAAGGGAAATGAAACATCTTATTTATTATTGAAAAGATTTTTGGGAGAAATTATTGTTTTCAAACTATTCATATTTTTGGAAACTTCGGAAAATGATTTGGGTTTTCACTAATGTATTTGAAAGGAAGAACTATTATTTTTGAAATCATGATTTGGCTGAGCATTTTATCTCTGAGTTACTTCTGGTATTATTTTCTTTATGTTGTTGTGGACTATTGGTTGTGGACCTGACCTTGGTAGAAGCTCGGTAGAAGCTCGTCACTACTTTCAACCTACGGCTAAGTTTGTTACTTACTCAGTACATGGGGTCGGTTGTACTGATACTACACTTATGCACATTGCGTGCAGATGTTGGCTGTTGTTGTTGTTGTGCTCGATGGTTGCGGGACTTGAAGATGTACCTGCGTTCCTGTTGTAGCTTCCTCTTGTTCAGGGTAGCCTTAGATTTATAAAAGCTCTGTTTATGTATTATTCAAACAGACTACATATTTATTTCATTTCCGCTTTGTATACTGTATTCTTATAAGCTCGTGATTTGTATTACCAGTTCTTGGGAATTGTACAAGATTTAGACCTTTATTCACTTAAATTGCTTTAATAATTATTATTGCAATTTGATAGTTGGTAATTGGCTTACCTAACGGGATGGGTTTGGTGCCATCATGACTAGTTGGATTTTGGGTCATGACAAGGTGGTATCAGAGCTCTAAGTTCATAGGTTCTACAAGTCACGAGCAAGTGTCTAGTAGAGTCTTGCGGATTGGTATGATGACATCCATACTTATCTTCGAGAGGCTATAGGGCATTTAGGATATATACTTCCCATCTTTCTTTCCTTATCGTGCGAGATTGATTCAGCTTGAGACATAAACTCTTTGAATTCCTTCCACGTATTCGTATGCGCACATGAGTGCTTGGTATCAGTTGTGCATCGCCGGCTTGTGATTTTATAAACGAGGTTCAAGATGTGTATTCTGTGTTTTGGTGATGGGCCAGTTTGGAGGACTTGAGGCCAGGTTTAGACCGCAGCTTAGGCTCGGTAGCCTTAGTTGTAACCTGTACATTTGGACTCATATGTCCGGTAATATCCCTATGAGTGGAAGTTGTGGCTCGATGAGCGGCAGAATGACTTTGTGATAAGTATGATGTAAATGTGGGATGTGTTAAGACGATTTGAATATGAAGAGAAATGTTTCCTTAAAATGTAAAGGAAAGGCCATTGGGTGCTTGATTTTCGAATTGATGTGACGTACAGTCTCTAGTATGAATGTTTTGAAGGGTCTTTCACATTGTTAAATTTTGGGGTAAAACTAAATTCTCACATCTGGTTAATGAGTTTGGACTCAGATAGACTAAGTGATTGCATAGTAATTGTGAATGCGAAAGGGTATAACAAGATACCAGATTAAAGCTAAGCAGGTGGATTATCCCCTGCGGAGTAATCTATGTAGGAGTATTCCTTATGATGTGAGTGGAGAGTTTCTTTTCTGCCAACGGGGTGCATGGGTGGAGATTTGAATCTGAATCTGAATCTAGTTGAGAAAGTTGACTTGTGTGTTAAGAGGATGAATATGAGCTTAGCGGATGATTGAGGTATTTTTATGGTTGGCGTTGTATGAACTTGGGAGGAAGTTTCGTTGGACTGACTATGTCATTATGGCAGTAAGAGAGTATTGGTATTGTGAGTTATGGAATGCTTTAATCTATGGATTTGAGCCAAGTGGGAGATTCTGCTATTGACAATTTGATTTCATGGTTAAGTGTTAAATTTTATGTTTGGTCGGAGGCATACTTGTGAGTTAGCTATGACTTGCAGAAGTTGAGATCGAGGATGACTCAAATAAGGAAATTCCTGATTAAGGATTATATTGCACGTATGAGTATATGAAATTCGTGGGATGAGTGAGTTGTTATTGGTGAATGATGTAGTGCGCACGGAGTATGAATTTGATTGGGGGTATTAGAGTAGAGTTACTTCTTTGAGTATTATTGTGCTAATGGGGCACGTGTCTTTTGACCCATTTGGGCGGTGCAATCAGATGTGAGCAAAGTGGGCGACTCCCGAGAAAATTCTAGTGGGTTTGAGAATGTTTCCATACTTGTGTATGGATTCTACATTTTTGTGTAAGGAAGGTAAGAAGAACAATTTCAAATTCACATAAGGTATTCTCAGAGTGAGTGTTATAGTTGTGGTATTTTTGAAGGTGCTTAAGAAGAATACAGTTGCTTATAGGCCGTAGGGCGTATGCTAAGGTTTGTAGGGTGAGTTGTGGTTAAAGATCGTGGTATTTTAGCAAGAAGAAGTATCAATCTGAACACAAATTCGGAAGGAACTCGGAGAAAATAGAACATATGGGTAGTAGGTTGGATCAGTATGGTAATGGATATGATCGGTTCTTTGGGTGCTTATGACGTGAGGGTTATCTACAGGTGCTTTGTGGAAATACACCTGGACTTGGCGACCTGTGTGGCTTGTCCGAGTTAGAGAGAGATTTAGTACTGATGGCTTGATTATGTGCAAATGGATTCCAAAGTATTCTTGATGGTTTCTACCGGTGTAGAGAACGTGTTGTGTATTGTGATTTCCTCCTGGAAAGAAGCAAGAGAAAGGTTTCTAACTAAAATGGTATGTAAATTATTGGTGACTCAAAGTTAATAATAAGATTCTTGATCTTTTCACATGATGGCAAGATCGATGTTATGTGTTGTACAAAAGCTAGATTTTCATGTACAAGGTGGAAGTACAGTCTTGAAGAGAAGATAACGAATGTTGGACAACATGGACGGTTTCAAATAACTAGACGAATACTATTACTACATGGTGGTATATGAGAAAGGAGCAAACTTCAGAAGGTGCATTGTATTTTGACTTACAGATGTATAAATTAGTATTGCGGTACTCACATAGTTGATAGACTATTGATATTCAAATTTTGTCAAGTAGTACGGAAGAACTTTTAAAGTATTTCTCGTGGGATGATCGTGTATGAGAGAGGTGTTAGGTGGAGATGGAATCAAATATGGTGATTCGCGAGTTCTATGGATTTGGAGATTGGGAGTTCTTAGGAGCAGATTGTTTCATGGTTGTGGACTGTGAAGTTGTGGCCGGAGCTAGCTAGATCATAGAATGTGTTATGATTCAGTCATTATGGATTTTCGGAAGAATTTTTATCTATTTGTGGGTAACCCGAGTTGATTTGGCGGTCCATTGGTAGGCCCAATTAAGATATGTATTCTATACCGAGCCAGAATGCTTGGCTCCATACTGCTATTGTTGAGGGATGTGTCATTCGGCTGATGTTGAGCTTATTCGTGTTCTGAGATGATCTGTGAGTTACTCCTTTATGCTACGAGGAGTTGTGATTCATTGGTTATGTGCAAAAATGGTGCGGTTCTATTTGAGCTTTATAGTGGAATTTGAGCGTGATGAGTATTTGGGTATTGCATGATCGATTGCGTAATGGTTATGTTCTTTCAGGTTTTATGGGGCATTTTTGTCATTTGCCTCTCCGTGGTTATTGATTTTGAGCAGGGTGGCTTGGGGTATATAATATGGACCAACATTTGTATGGGGACACCTATTGCAGCGGAGCTATGTTAAGGTATGAACCTTGTGTTAGAATCGAAAAATGGTTCTATGGTGTATGATGAATTTTCAGCGTTTTGTTGTGGCGGTACTTGTTAATCTTGCGAGGCAGTTCTCTCGTTTAAGTCATTTTCATGACTGAGTACATTTGAATTGTTGCATATTGGTGCACGGATGGCATGGGTTGTGGCTCTGAGTTATATTGGTGCGGCATGTCCGTGGAATAGTTGTGTTTAGTAATATAAGGTCATTAGACCTAGAATGGGTACTATCAGGTTCGATTACGATATGTTTGGAAGTATAATATTGAAAGTCAGTTCAGAAACGGATTATGGTTCTGGTTGGGGCGAGAGAGCTCCGTGACTTGTTGATCTGGTAAGTGGTCATGAAATTTCGCATGTTTCGTTTATTATTAACAGTATACGAAGGTTTTGGGATGAGATTTGGTTCGATATGGATTTAATACTAGTATGCGGTTGGTTTTGGAGTAGTCACTGCGATCAGGAACGGTGCTACGAGCATGCGAGTTATGTAATATGTTGGTTGATTATATCTATGGTTATAGTTATAGATCGATGCAACTTGTTCAGAATTATACGGTGTGTAAATATAAGATTTGTGTCTTGAAAGAAATTCAAAAGGTTGGAAATTAAATTCCAAGGTTTATGGGCTAGAGTTAAATTAATGAATTCAGTTGGATTGTTTTGTTAAGCCTATATGGAATAGGGTGACGTGGGTTCACCCCTGGGTACGTGTGTGGTAAGATAGAACAATGATTTGATGGCTTGGAAACAACTCTTGGCACGTTCGAGGACGAACGTATGTTTAAGTGGGGGAGAATGTAACTACCCGGCAGGTCGTTTTGAGTATTACAACCTTGCTTCCCCCTTTACTGGTCAAATTGTACTTTAAAGTTTTTGTGTGAATTGCCGGGGTAAATGGTTCGGGTCCGGTGAGGTTTTGGAATGAATTGGAACACTTAGTTCCAATGTTTAAAGCTTAAGTTAAAATAGTGACCGGATGTCGACTTATGTGTAAACGACCCGGGAATGAAGTTTTGATGATTTTAATAGCTCTGTATGGTGATTTTGGACTTAGGAGCGTGTTCAAAATATTATTTGAAAGTACTTAATGGAATTTGGCTTGAAATGCCGAAAGTTAAATTTTTGGAAAGTATGACCCATATCGGGGTCGTAATCCAATTCTACAAATTTGAATAGGTCCATAATGTGAAATGTGACTTAAGTGCAAAATTTGAAGTCAATCGGACGTGATTTGATAGGTTTCGGTGTCATTTGTAGAATTTGGAAATCTAGAAATTTATTAGGCTTGAATCCGTGTGTAGTTCATATTTTTGAGGTTGACAGGTATGATTTGAGGCCTCAAGTAGGTTCGTGTTATGTTATAGGAATTGTTGGTATGTTCGGATGGGGTCCCGAGGGCCTCGGGTGAGTTTGGACGGTTAACGGATCAAATTTTGGACTTAAGGAAATGCTGGAACTGCTGCTTACTGGTGTGGTCGCACATGCGAAGATTTTGATCGCAGGTGTGAAGCCGCATGTGCGTGAAATAAGCCGCAAAAGTGACCAAGAGTGGGACTGGGCAGTTCTCGCAGGTGCGAGGAATTTACCGCATCTGCGAGGCCACAGGTGCGAAGGTGTTGACACAGATGCGGATTGGGGCTGGCCTGGAGCGAACGCGAGTGCGAAGGAGTTGCGCATCTGCGAGCCCGCAGATGTGAGAAGGGCGCCGCTGATGCAAGGTTTTGAAAGGTTGGCATTGTCCGCAAGCGCGCAATTTTTTCCGCAAATGCGGATACACAGGTGCGAGCCCAGGCACCGTAGGTGCGAAAATGCCTGGGCAGTGGTTAAAACGAGGGTTCCGAGATATTTTCTCATTTTGGACATTTTGGATTTCGGTTTGGGCGATTTTGGAGAGGAAACTTTACACACAACGTGGGATAAGTGTTCTTAACTCCCTTAGGATTATATTCCATGATTTAATCTTCATTTTTGGTGTAAGATTATTGAATCTTCAAGAGAAATAGAAGGAAATTTCTATAATGTCACAAAAAGAATTTTTCAAGTTTGAATATCGATTTGGAGTCGGATTTGAGTGAAATTAGTATGGTTGAACATGTAATTGGATGGGTTGTCATATTTTGTAAGTTTCATCGGATTTCGAGATGTGGGCCCCACGGGTGATATTTGGGGAGTAATTTTGGATTTTTGTGGAAACTATATGCATTTTGATATGGAATTAATTCCTATAAATTGTGTGGACTGAATCAAATTAATTGTGGTAGATTTGAGCCGTTCGGGAGTTGATACGCGCATAATGGGATTTCTGGAGCATTGTTTAGCTTGCTCGACATTGGATTCGGCTTGTTCGAGGTAAGTAACTCTTCTAATCTTGGAGTTGAGGGTATGAACCCTAAATATATGTATTTTGTGTATTGTTGGGAGGTGATGCACATGCTAGGTGATGGGCATGTGGGCGTGAACTGTAGAAATTGTGACATAATTATTTCTATGGAAATTTTATAGTTAAATAATCTTGGCATTTTTCATGCAGTTTATGTGTTAAAGAAATTGAGCTGAAAAGCATATTAAAATCATGTTGAGGCTATGTGCCAGTATTTTTGGGACCCACTGAGGTCATATTGCTGTGAATTATTGTGTTAAATTGAAAATTAATACTCAGTCATATTCATTTCATTGCATATCATATCTCAGTCTCTGTTGTTATTTATTGATACATCATATCATCATTTTGGGCAATTTTTCATGACATTGTGATCCCGAGAGACTAGAGAGATGGATGACTAAGTGAGGCCGAGGGCCTGATTTGTGAGGATATTTATGGGATCGTGCTGCACGCCGCAGCATGTTGCATATTTATAGGTTCGGGTTGCATGCCGTAGCATGTTTGATATTGGCCGAGGGCCTGATTGTGAGGATGGGTGTGGATCGGGGTTGCCCGCCTGCAGCATACTTTATTATTATAGCACGTGAGTTGTCCGAGCAGATTATAACGTTTGGGCCGAAGGAGCCCCTCCGGATTCTATACACACCCCTAGTGAGCGCAGGTACCTACTGAGTGCGAGTGCCGAGTATTGAGTGACTGGGAGGCAAAAGTGATTGTGAGGTATGCCTGAGTGACAAGAGTGATTGTGAGGTATGCCCGAGTAGCACGAGTGACTGTGAACTTTGCCCGAGGGGCTGTATATGAGTGATGTTTTGCCCGAGGGAATTTTTATGATTTTATCACTGAGTTGCATAGCATTGGCATGCACAAATGACATACAAGCATAGAGAGGTATTTCCTCATGCTGTACTACATCATATCATTCATGATGTCGCACACATATTTTTTACAGATGGGCATAGTGATGCATTTGTTTTACACGGGTTATCCGGAAGGAAAATGAAACATCTTATTTATTATTGAAAATATTTTTAGGAGAAATTATTGTTTTCAAACTATTCATATTTTTGGCAACTTCGGCAAATGATTTGGGTTTTCACTGATGTATTTGAAAGGAAGAACTATTATTTTTGAAATTATGATTTGGTTGAGCATTTTATCTCTGAGTTACTTCTGGTATTATTTGCTTTATGTTATTATGGACTATTGTGGACTATTGGTTATGGAACAGACTTTGGTAGAAGCTCGTCACTACTTTCAACCTACGTCTAGGTCTGTTACTTACTTAGTACATGGGGTCGGTTGTACTGATTCTACACTTGTGTACATTACATACAGATGTTGGCTGTTGTTGTTTCTGTGCTCGATGGTTGCGGGACTTGAAGATGTACCTGTGTTCCTGTTGTAGCTGCCTCTTGTTCAGGGTAGCCTTAGATTAATAAAAGCTCTATTTATGTATTATTCAAACAGACAATGTATTTATTTTATTTCCTCTTTGTATACTTTATTCTTAGAAGCTCATGATTTGTATTACCAGTTCTTGGGGTGTACAAGATTTAGACCTTTATTCACTTAAATTGCTTTAATAATTATTATTGAAATTGGATAGTTGGTAATTGGCTTACCTAATGGGATGGGTTAGGTGTCATCACGACTAGTTAGATTTTGCGTCGTGACAGCGTTCTCATAAAAGACCATATGTCTTGAGACAAACACTCTCCTGGTAGGTGGGTGGTAGCACCTATAGCCTTTATGAAGGTTGTTGTATCCAATAAACAAACAAGGATAGGTCTTTGGGGAGAATTTTATTTTTTCTTTCAAGTAAGGAAAACACCTGCATTCAAAATCCTTTAGACTATTATAATCCAGATGCTCTCCAAAGAGCTTAAATAATGGAGTTACCATTTGTAACACTGATGAAGGCATTCTGTTAATTAAGAATACAGCTGTCAAGAAGGCTTCTACCCAAAGAAACGGTGGCAACCTTGCATGAAACAGCAAAGTTAGACCAATTTCTACTATATGTCTGTGTTTCCTCTCAGAGACTTCATCCTGCTCAGGTGTGTGAGGACATGATATATGTCTAACAATCCCACAGTTATTTAGATGTTCAACAAATGCAATGCTATTAAATTTACCACTTCCATCACACTGATAAATCTTAATAGTCTTTGTGAATTTTTTCTCGACCATCTTTTGAAAGTAAACAAAAGTGTCATAGAAATCAGATTTCCTTCTTAGTAGATAGAGCGAGGTATATCTTGTACAATAATCAACAAATACCACATAGTATTTTATGTGTTAAGATGATTCAACAGGTGTTGGACCGCAAATATCATAGTGAATTTTAAGCAAAAGTTCTTTTTCAATCTTATTTCTCAATTCAAACGGAAGCTTACATCCTTTTCCTAAGTGACAACTAACACAAACAGTAGGGAGTTTATTCCAGTACTTGACATCAATACACCTATTACTACTAAGAATCTTTAAAGACTTTAACTAGGGTGTCCTAATCTAGCATGCCAAATATTGTTTGTATTCTTATACTCCTTTGATGCAGATAGGGCATAGAAGTTATTGTCCTCCAGTCATATAGATCATTCTTCTTAGATCCCTTGGCCAGAAGTCTCCCTGAGTTCTTGTTCTTTACAAAAAAATCAGATTCATCAAACTCACGTATACAAGAATTGTCCTTAGCAAGCTTACTAACTGACACTAGTTCCTTTTTAATCTTAGGAACAACAAGATTTTCCTTTACTTTAAGTCCAAATTTTGTTGTATTGCCAATATGTGTGATGTTAAATTTAGAGCCATCCCCAACTATTATCTTATCAAGTCCATTATAAGTTTGAAGGTTTGACATATTACCTGCTGTGTTGGTTATGTGACTGCTTGCACCAGAGTCAATATACATTGCTTCATCTTCAGCCTGTGTATTCTGCAGATTATTAGTAGAAAAGGCCTGTGGAAAATCCTCTGTAGCCTGGTATGAATACTCCCACTTGTAGAAGCATTTTAAGGCCATGTGGTTGTTCCTTCCACATATTTGGAAATTTTACTTGCCTTTTGGTTAATTTAAATTTACAGTTTTCTGAGTAGCTTGATTAATCCGATTGTTACCTTGTCCTACAGGTCTAAAACCTCTTCCTCTTGAGGAGAAGTTTGAGTTTTCTCTTATGTTAGAGTAACCCCCAAGACCTCTTCCTCTTTGAGAAGAAAAGGCCATATTGTAGCCTTGTTAAGCCATTTCTTCTTCATCTTCTCTCATGTCAATTCCTTTAAGAGCATTGACAAACTGGTTCAGGATAGGATATGGAGTCTTTCCTAGCATGCCAGCCCTAAAGGTCTTGTACTTTTGTCACGACCCAAAACTAAACCCTGTCGTGATGGCGCCTATCGTGGAACTAGGCAAGCCGACTCATTTCAAAACAAAACGATATTTTCGTTTCAAAGATAATTTCAATACTATTTAACATAAAACCTTCATTTAAGGAGTTCAAATCAAAGAAAATAGAAGTGCGGAAAAGAAAATTCCGACATCAGGGTGTCACTAGTCATGAGCATCTACTACAATCTGTCTAACAATATCAAGGCTAACTCAGCCTAGAAAATAGCTAAATACAACTAGAGGAAGATAAGAGGGAGAAGAGCAGGGGCTGCAATCGCCAAACAGCTACCTTGCTATCTCCAAGAAAATCTACAACCAGAACACTCAATAACCGCAACAGTGTCCAGCTACACCTGAATCTGCACACAAGGTGCAGGGAGTATGTGAGTACGCCAACTCAGTAAGTAACAACAATAAATAAAGACTGAGCAGTAGTGATAAGCAATAAAGCATATAACGTTCATATCATTAAATCGTAGTAAAGTACAACATGCTTTAAAAAATAGTGTTTGAATCAAATCATCTCGTTTAAAGCCGGTTCCAGTAAAAATCATTTAAAGATATTTTTCCAACAGTTTTTCAAATAAAGGCTCAATGCAAAGGTGAGCAAAAATGATGAAATCATAAACAACCCCTCGGGCAAAACATCACTCATATACAGCCCCTCGGGCAAACCTCACAGTCACTCGTGCCACTCGGGCATACCTCACAATCACTCTTGCAACTCGGGCATACCTCACAATCACTCATGCCTCCCAGTCACTCAGCACTCGGCACTCGCACTCAGTAGGTACCTACGCTCACTGAGGGTGTGTACAGACTCCAGAAGGGCTCCTTCAGCCCAAGCTCTATAATCTGCACGGACAACTCACGTGCCATAATAATAAAGTATGTTGCAGCAGGGCAGCCCCGATCCACACTCATCCTCACAAATCAGGCTCTCGGCCTCACTCAGTCATAAACCTCTCAATCCACTCGGGCATTTCAGTAAAATAGGGCATTCGGCCTAAAACATTTATATGCATCAAAATAGAGTCATAAAATTGAGTTATGCGGTAAACAAGTGTAACCATGACTGAGTATAGATTTTCAATCGAAAACAATGAGAGGATAGTAAGAAAAGGCCCCTAAGGGTCCAAACAACACTGGCACAAGGCCCAAACATGGCATTCAGCCCAATTTACAGAAACTCTTTCTAAAACATATAAGTATCATATAGTTTCAACAAAGTATGCAACTTTACAGTTGCTACGGGACGGACCAAGTCACAATCCCCAACAGTGCACGCCCACACGCCCGTCACCTAGCATGTGCGTCACTAAAAATAGTAGAATGATACAAAATCTGGGGTTTCATAGCCTCAAGACTAGATTTACAATCGTTACTTACCTCAAACCGGTCAAATCTCTACCCCGCAATGGTCTTACCTTGGGACTCGGCCTCCAAATTCTCCAAATCTATTCACAATCAGTACAATACCATCAATATACGCTAATGGAATGAATTCCAATGGAAAAGCTACAAAATTAGACCAAAACCCGAAATTGGCTCAAACCTGCCCCCCGGGCCCACGTCTCTAAATCCGACAAAATTTATAAAACTAGAAAGCTCATTCACTCACGATTCTAACCATACCAAATTTATCAAAATCCGACATCGTTTGGTCCTTCAAATCCTTAAATTACTTCTTAAGAATTCCAAACCCTAACCCCCTACTTTTACTCCAAAATCCGACTAATTAATGATGAACAAGGCCATACATTCAAGAAATTTATACCATTATGGGTTAGAATCACTTACCCCAACGTTTCTCCTTGAAAACCTTCAAAAATTCGCCTCTCTCCCGAGCTTCTCAAATCCAAAAATCGAAAATGAAGACAAAACACACAAGTTGGGGCTTTCTGCCCAGCATAGTCGCACCTGCGGCCATATGTCCGCTCCTGCGGAACCGCACCTGCGGTCGAATCCTAGCACCTGCAATGACCACTTAAGCCCTCAATTTCGCACCTATGACCCCAGGTTCCACACCTGTGGGCGTGCACCTACGTAACACTTCTGCTTCTGCGGAACCGGCCCAACTCTTCCTTTCCGCATCTGCCCTCAACGTTTCGCACCTGCAGGCTCGCAGATGCAACCTCCAACTCGCATCTGCGCAATCTGCTTAGCCCATCATTTCTCGCACACGCGCACTCCCCACGCACACCAGTGGCCTCGCACCTGCGAGACTTTCTTCCGCAAGTGCGAAAATAGCAGTAGCAGCAACTCCAGCTGCAAATTCCAACTTCGACAAATCCGTTAACCACCCGGAATTACCCCGAGGCCCTCGGGACCTCAACCAAAAATACCAACAAGTCCTATATCAACATACAAACTTAGTCGAATCTTCGAATCACTCAAAACAACATCCAAACACCAAATTACCCTCGGATTCAAGCCTAAGAACTTTTAAATTTCCAAATTCGGCAACCGATGCCGAAACCAACCAAACCACGTCCGAATGACATCAAATTTTGCACACACGTCACAAATGACGCTACGAACTCATTCTAACTTCCGAAATTCCATTCCGACCCCGATATCAAATTTTCCACTGCCGACCAAAAATCGCCAAATTTCCAATTTCGCTAATTCAAGCCTAATTCTACCACGGACCTCAAAATCACATTCCGGACGCACTTCTAAGTTCAAAATCACCTAACGGAGCTAACGGAGCCATCAGAATTCAAATCCGAGATCATTTACACATAGATCAACATCCGGTTAACGTTTTCAATTTAAGGTTCTAAATAAGAGACTAAGTATCTTATTCCACTCCGAAACCACTCCGGGCCCGAACCAACTAACCTGGTATATCATAATATAGCTTAAGAGCATAAAGGAAACAGAAATGGGGGAAACGAGGCTATAACTTCCGAAACGACCGGCCGGGTCATTACATCCTCCCCCACTTAAACATACTTTCGTCCTCGAACGTGCCGAGAGTTGTTCCAAAAGCCAAGAAATGGCTGTGTAACTTTCCCATGCACCTACCCGGGTGTGATTCCACGTCACCCTATCCCATACAGGTATGATAGCACATCATAACTGAAATTCCTCAATTCAACCTAGCCCACAAGCCTTCGAATCAAATTTCCGACATCCGAAATTTCTTATAAGATGAAAAGTTTGCATCTACATACCGTGTAAGTCTGAACAAGATGTACCAAAAGACGTAACCATAACTCAAATACTCAAATTCAAATACCGCATAGCTCGAATGCTCGAAGCAATGATTTCAAATCACATTATAGACTCAAATCAACCCAGTGCTGGTAATAAACCTCATATCAGACAAAACCTCATTCTAAAACCTTCATACACTAACGATGAAGAAAGAAACATACCGAATTCATAACCATTCATTAGACCAGCAGGTCATGGAGCTCTCGTTCCTTCTACAAGAACTATAGCCAATTTCAAAGCCGACTTCCGATATTATCCTCCCAATTATACCACAATCAAATCTGATAGCATCCATTCTAGGCCCTATGACCTCGTCTCATTCAACATGACCACTCTAGTGACATGACATATCAATACAATCTAAAGCCACAACCCGCGCAATCCGTGTATCAGATAGCAACATTCAAAATGTATACAATAGTAACAATGGCCCAAACAGGAGAACCATTCCGCAAGCTCGACGAGTACCACCCAGACGCAATGCTAAGAACCCATCACACACCGCAGAACCATAACACATGTATCTTACACAAGGGATCATATTTCCACATAACTCTGCTGCAATACGCGACCCTATCAAAATACTGGTCCATATGAAACACCTCAAGCCACCCTGCTAAAATAAATAACCATGCGCAATTCGACATCAAGTACCCAAAGTGCATTACCATAACCACGGAGAATCAAACGACACCATGCCATATAAAACCCAAAAGAACATAACCAATATGTCATCAACCAAGCAATATCCAATACTATTCTCGCTCAAATTCCGCTATAAGGCCAAAATAGAACCGCACCATATGTGCATGTAACCAACGAATCACAACTCCTCGTAGCATAAAAGATTAACTTATAGATCATTTCAGAATATGAATAAGCTTCACATCAACCAAATGGCACATCCTTTAACAATAGCAGTATGGAGCCAATCAATCCGGCTTGGTGTAGAATACATATCCTAATTGGGCCTACCAATGGGCCCCAAATAAACTATGGTCAGCCACCAATAGATAAACAACCTCCGAAAGTCCACAATGACGGATTCATAACACCTTCTATCATCTGGCTAGATCTGGCCACAAATTCATAGTCCACAACCATGAAACAAGCTGCTCCTTAGAACTCCCAATCTCCAATTCCATAGAATGCATGAATCACCATATTTGATTCCACCTCCACCACCCGAATGCCTAACACCTCTCTCACACACAATCATCCCACGAGAAATACTTTAAAAAAAAATTCTTCCATGCCACCTGGAAAAAATTTGATTATCAATAGTCGATTAACCAGGAGAGTGTCGCAATACCAGCGAAGTACCCATAAATCAAAACACACTGCCCCTTTCTGAAACGTACACTCTCATCAAGATATACCAGATAGTAATATCATTTACCTAGTCATCGGAAATCATTCATGCTGCCTAAGAAGGTTGCAATCTCCTAGTACAGGTTTGGCTACTAGAACACTTTCAGAGGGCAAATTATCGCTAGGAGCTCCTGCGTAGGCCACTGAATGACTATATAGCCAGTCATCATCCAAAGAACTTTACATTCTGTCCTTCCCTTCAAAACTGAACTGTGACCTTGTACACGTAAATCCTATTCCCGCACAACACACCACATCTATTATGCCATCATGTGACAAGCATAAGAATTCCATTATTAACTCTGAGTCACTAGGAAATTACATACCTTATTAGTCAGAAACCTCTTTCTTGCTTCTTTCTAGGAGGAAATCATAACACACAACACGTTCCGTACATCGGTAGAAAATATCTGGTTCAAACCATGGTAGAATCTATCATAAACACTTTGAAATATATTCTCACATAACCAAGCTATGTCGTGATTTTCAAAACAAACCGATATTTTCATTTCAAAGATAATTTCAATGTTATTAAACATAAAAACCTTCGTAAAGGAGTTCCAATCAAAATTAAAGTGCGGAAGGAAAAGCCCGACATCAGGGTGTCACTAGTCATGAGCATCTACTACAATCTGTCTAACAATATCAAGGCTAAATCAGCCTGAAAAATAGCTAAATACAACTAGAGGAAGATAAGAGAGAGAAGAGCAGGGGCTGCGATTGCCAAGTAGCTACCTTGCTATCTCCGAGGAACAAACTATAACTAGAATAATCAACAGCCGCTACCATGTCCAGCTACACCTGGATCTGCACACAAGGTGCAGGGAGTAACGTGAGTATGCCAACTCAGTAAGTAACAACAATAAATAAAGACTGAGCAGTAGTGACGAGCAATCAAGCATATAACGTTCATATCAGGAAAATCTCATTAGAGTATCTCATACTTTTAAAATCAGGATTTGAATCAAAACATCCCGTTTAAACCCAGTTCCAATAAAATCATTTAAAGATATTTTTCAACAGTTTTCAACAGAGGAAAAAAATGCAAATGTGAGCAAAATGACAAAATCATAAACAGCCCCTCGGGCAAAACATCACTCATATACAGCCCCTCGTGTAAACCTCACAGTCACTCGTGCCACTCGGGTATACCTCACAATCAATCTTGCCACTCGAGCATACCTCACAATCACTCATGCCTCCCAGTCACTCAGCACTTAGCACTCGCACTCAGTAGGTACCTGCGCTCACTGGGGATGTGTACATACTCCGGAGGGGCTCCTTCAACCCAAGCGCTATAATCTGTACGAACAACTCACGTGCAATAATAATAAATTATGTTGCAGGCGGGCAGCCCCGATCCACACTCATCCTCACAATCAGGCCCTCGACCGATATCAAACATGCTGCGGCGTGCAACCCGATTCAATAAATATGTAACATGTAGCGTCGTGCAGCCCGATCCCATAAATATCCCTAAAAATCAGGCCCTCGGCCTCACTCAGTCATAAACCTCTCAAGCCACTCGGGCATTTCAGTAAAATAGGGCATTCGGCCCACAACATTTATATGCATCAAAATAGAGTCATAAAACTGAGTTATGCGGTAAACAAGTATAAACATGACTGAATATAAATTTTCAATCGAAAACAATTAGAGGATAGTAAGAAAAGGCCCCTAAGGGTCCAAACAAGACTGGCGCAAGGTCCAAACATGGCATTCAATCCAATTTACAGAAATTCTTTCTAAAACATATGAGTATCATATAGTTTCAACAAATTTTACAACTTTACGGTTGCTACGGGACGGACCAAGTCACAATCTCCAACAGTGCATGCCCACACGCCCGTCACTAGCATGTGTGTCATTAAAAATAGTAGAATGATACAAAATCCGGGGTTTCATACACTCAGGACTAGATTTACAATCGTTACTTACCTCAAACCGGTCAAATCTCTACCCCGCAATGCTCTTGCCTCTGGACTCGGCCTCCAAATGCTCCAAATTTATTCACAATCAGTACAATACCATCAATATATGCTAATGGAATGAATTCCAATGGAAAAGCTACAAAATTAGACCAAAACCCGAAATAGGCTCAAACCTGCCACCCGGGCCCACGTCTCGAAATCCGACAAAATTTACAAAACTAGATAGCCCATTAACTCACGAGTCTAACCATACCAAATTCATCAAAATCTAACATCGTTTGGTCCTTCAAATCCTTAAATTTCTTCTTAAGAATTCCAAGCCCTAACCCCCTACTTTCACTCCAAAATCATACTACTTAATGATGAACAAGGCCATAGATTCACGAAATTTATACCATTATGGGTTAGAATCATTTACCCCAATGTTGCTCCTTGAAAACCTTCGAAAATTCGCCTCTCCCGAGTTTCTCAAATCCAAAAATGGAAAATGAAGACAAAACACATGAGCTGGGGCTTTTTGCCCAGCATAGTCGCACCTGCGGCCATATGTCTGTTCCTGTGGAACCGCACCTGCGCTCGAATCCTTGCACCTACAAGAACCACTTAAGCCCTCAATTTCGCACATACGACCCCAGGTTCCACACTTACGGGCGCGCACCTGCGTAACACTTCCGCTTCTGCGTCTGCCCAGGAATCTCATATTTTGCCCATTTTCTGGATATGCCCCGTGAGTCTTTAGTATCATCCGTACATGTATCTACTCCTGTGGGCGATACTATTATTGTAGACCGCGTATATCGGTCATGTGTGGTGACTATTGGGGGTCTGGAGACCCAAGTGGACCTTTTGCTGCTCAGTATGGTCGACTTTGATGTGATATTGGGTATGGATTGGTTATCTCCATGTCATATTGTTCTAGATTGTCACGCTAAGATGGTGATGTTGGCTATGTCGGGAATTTCGATGGTTGAGTGGAGCGGTTCTGTAGATTATGTACCAAGTAGGGTGATTTCATATTTGAAGGCTCAGCGCATGGTTGAGAAGGGTTGCCTATCTTATTTGGCTTTCGTGAGGGATGTTAGTGCAGAGACTCCTGTCATTGATTCTGTTCCGGTGGTACGTGATTTTCCGGATGTGTTTCCTGCAGACCTGACTGGCATGCCGCCTGATAGGGATATTGACTTTGGTATTGATTTGGTGTCGGGCACTCAGCCCATTTTTATTCCACCGTATCGTATGGCACCGGCGGAGTTTAAGGAATTGAAAGAACAACTTCAGGAACTCCTTGATAAGGGGATTATTCGGCCTAGTGTCTCACCTTGGGGTGCACCGGTACTATTTATGAAAAGAAGGATGGTTCCATGAGAATGTGTATTGATTACAGGTAGTTGAACAAGGTCACAGTCAAGAACAAGTATCCTTTGCCTCGTATTGATGATTTAATCGACCAGCTACAGGGAGCGAGGGTGTTCTCAAAGATTGATTTGAGGTCTGGTTACCACCAACTGAAGATTTGGGATTCAGACATTCTTAAGACAGCTTTCAGGACCTGATATGGCCATTATGAGTTCTTGGTGATGTCTTTTGGGCTGACCAATGCCCCAACATCGTTCATGCATTTGATGAACAGTGTATTTTAGCCCTATTTGGACTCATTCGTTGATGACATCCTGGTGTACTCTTGTAGCCAGGAGGAGCACGCTCAGTATTTGAGGATTGTATTATAGAGATTGAGGGAGGAGAAGATTTATGCAAAGCTCTCATTCCATGAACGCCCATGAGAAGAACTATCATGTCCATGATCTTGAGTTAGCAGCCATTGTTCACTCCTTGAAGATTTGGCATCATTATTTGTATGGGGTTCATTGTGAGATCTATACTGATCACCGGAGTCTGCAGTATCTGTTAAAGCAGAAGGATCTGAATTTGCGTCAGTGGAGATGGTTGGAGCTTCTTAAGGACTATGATATCACTATTTTGTACCATCCGAAAAATGCCAATATGGTGGCCGATGCTTTGAGTCATCGGGCAGAGAGTTTGGGGAGTTTAGCATATCTTCCAGTAGTAGAGAGACCTTTGGCATTGGATGTTCAGGCCTTAGCGGGCCAGCTTGTCAGATTGGATATTTCGGAGCCTAGTTGGGTATTGGCTTGTGTGGTCTCCAGGTCTTCTTTTTATGACCGTATCAGGGAGAGTCAGTATGATGACCCCCACTTACTTGTTCTTCAGAACAGGGTTCGGAGAGGTAATGCTAGGGATGTGACTATTGGTGATGACGGCGTGCTGAGAATGCAGGGCCGGATATGTGTGCCTAATGTAGATGGGCTTCGTGAGTTGATTCTTGAGGAGGCCCACAACTCGCAGTATTCCATCCATCCGGGTGCCGCGAATATGTACCAGTATTTGAGGCAGCACTATTGGTGGAGGCGGATGAAGAAGGATATAGTTGGGTTTGTGGCTCGATGTCTCAATTGTCAGCGGGTTAAGTATGAGCATCAGAGACCGGGTGGCTTGCTTCAGAGATTGGAGATTCCAGAGTGGAAGTGGGAGCGTATCACCATGGACTTTGTAGTTGGGATCCCACGGACTTCGAGGAAGTTTGATGCTATTTGGGTTATTATGGATCGGCTGACCAAGTCCGCACACTTCATTCCAGTTGGTACTACTTACTCTTCAGAGCGGTTGGTTGAGGTTTACATCCGGGAGATCGTTCGCCTGCATGGTGTCCCAGTTTCCATCATTTCAGATAGGGGTACTCAGTTCACATCGCAGTTTTGGAGGGCTGTGCAGCGAGAGTTGGGTACTCAGTTTGAGTTGAGCACAGCTTTTCACCCTCAGATGGACGGGCAATCCGAGCGCACTAACCCGGGCCCAAACCAACTAACCCGGTATATCATAATATAGATTAAGAGTATAAAGAAAATAGAAGTGGGGAAAACGGGGCTATAACTCCCGAAACGAGCGGCCGGGTCATTACAACTTTGGTCCAAGTCCTCTAGAAAAATTGATCACTTTGATATCTTCATCAACATGCTTGTGTATGGATGAAAGACCATCACATATTCCTTTTAACTCTTTCAGATATTCATCAAGCCTTTTGGTTTCTAGCTTGATGTTATGCAATTGCTTAAGTTGAAATTCATGATCCTTGGTTGCCTGCAGGTATGCTTCCTCCAGGCATTCCCATATTTCTATGGCAGTTGAACATCCCACAATGAGATGCATGCTTTCCTCAGTCATTTTAGCTGAGATCCAACTCCTAAGGAGCATATCATTTTCCTCCCAGTCAGTGTTGTCATCACCTTTGTCGACAACTTTATCAGCACCGACAGAAGTAGATGTACTGCTTGTGTCTGGCTTGCCTTCCTTGATCATATTTGTCACCTTCATTACCTAAATCAACTGGAGTATTTGTGTCCTCCAGATTAAGAAGTTCGATGGTTTCAACTTAACCGGACAGGAGGCAATCGGATGATACAGGGAAGCAGGTGATAGACACAAAGAGGTTGAGGGTGTTGCTATGGCCATGTTTGATCTGGTTTCTAGTGTGGGCAGCATAGCTTCATAAAGCTCTGATACCATGTAGAAAAGCACAAGATTGAGAAGGAATTATATTCAGTAATCGTGTGTTTTCACATGTCTTACAAAGCCACAAGTGACTGCATTTATATGAGTCACAAAACAATCGAAAAACTAGGCTAAGTATGCTAAGTGATAGCTTCTACAAATGACTTAGAATTCTACTACATGTATGACTATTACGTTGAGTTAAGTACAAACTCTACAATGCAATCTAACCATCCTTATCCCGTGTAAGTATGATCAACTTCTTCAACAGGATCACCAAAGTCAGAAAGAGAGAATACAAAGTAAAGTTGCATGGCTACTTCATGTTTCAGAAGTAAAATAATTCTAATTAACGGATAGAAAACTTAGCACTTTTGAACGAATAAAGAATGCATGGTGAACTACTATCAATCTTAATTTATAATATTTCCACTTCCCACTTTATGTGAGGCGATTTTGAGTATAAGGTCAAACAATCTATATTTTTTGTGTGAATTCGAGTATAGAAGGTATGAATAATAGGTATGAATAATTTAACTTAAAATATATTATAAGTTAAAATATCAAACAAATTTAAAATATTTAAAAGGTATGAATAAACAATGGTCAAAGGAAAATTCATTTGACTTTCCAAATATAATAACTCAATCACAGGAATAGAAGGAGTAGTGTTTAAGGGCCATTTAAGGAATATACTATCTAAGTGTTGTGATGTATGGCAGCTCCATTTTATATTATTACTCTAAATTTAAGTGGAGATAAATGCATGTTGTTATACTTGAACCCTAATTTATAATGGACTTTTCTTTATTTATTAAAAGCCATCACCTAGGAAAGAATTTTTGAGGTATTTGGCTTGACTCCTACCATGCATATAGAAGGTAAAAATAACAAGAGAATGGGGCAATATACCTAAAATTCCATATACACAAGACTGTAGCTGAAACAGCTAATCAATGATTCACAAAACTCTTTTGAGTATGTACTTTTGACTGGCATGGGAGAACCAACACGTTATGATGAATCCATGCAAGATACTCACAAAGATTAGTGTGTAAAAGTCATAGAAGATAAGATGAAGTCTCTCCATGAGAATGTCACATATAAGTTAGTGAAATAACCGAAAGGTAAGAGAGCTTTATCAAACAAATGAATTTTCAAAGTAAAGCAAGATCAACATACCTATGTGCTTAGGTACAAGATGATGTTAGTTGTTAAAGATTTTGGCCAGATGAAGGGATTTGGATTTGATATAATTTTCTCCCCTGTTGTGAAGATGTCTTCTATTCGTATTGTTCTAGACTTAGCTGCAAGTCTAGATTTAGAGTTTTGCAGATTGATGAGTTCTACAAAACATTGGCAGGCATGAAGCATGTCAATAATTCCTCTACTTGATATACATTTAGCCCCTTGGCTGAATAGGGAGTTTGTTGGGATCATGCCCATGTTGTCCAACCAAAGGCTTAATGGCCTAATCCTATTCTATTTGATTTTTATTCCTATTTGGAATTGGATTTATTATTTTTCCTATTTGGAGTTGGTTTTCCCTTTAATAAAAAGCACCATTGATTATGTATAAATAGAATAACTTTGGAAAATTATTCTAGGATCGTTGATATTAGTGTTTGAAAGACTTTAGGACTTTAAGAGAGGTTTTAGAAAGCGACCACTTTGTGTGAAAAAGAGAGAAAATATTTCTTTGCTCGAGAATTTTCTGTGCATACCAGCCTTCTCCAAATTACAATTATGCTTCGTTCACTATTGGATCGGACTGAAATTTTAAATGAGTGTTCCTAACATCTCGATCTTGGATATAAATAGTGGAAATTGAATTTGGAGGCTTTTAGCTTCAGATTTCGGGTGTGAACAGTAGCTTCATTTTTGGGTGATTTCTCTTCCTTTTTTTTAATTGGTTTCTTGTTGCTATTGTTGCTCCGTATTTGACTCTTATTGTGTAGCCAATTTTGACAATATATGTAACTCTCTTATTGTTTTTTTGGTAAGAGGGGAAACCAGCAGCCGCTACAACCTCTTCCACAGTCTCTGTCCTTCGGGTGAGCACTTTGTGCGCACTGGGTAAACTCTCTTATTGTTATAGTGGAGTTTTTTGGATCTTTGTGATGCTGTGATTTTTACCTTTGGTTTGAAGGCTTTCCATATTAAAATTTGATGTTCTTTATCATTTCTATTTTCGGATTTGCCTCTTTCTCAACATAACAAGAACTTGGATTACTCTAACTCCTTTATCCAAAATATTATGTATTTAGGATTCACCACCTTAGCAGAGCCAGGGATTGAGCTACTCAAGTCTCGAACAATCGTTATGAAAATGTTTAAGGCTTACCAACAAAGACGAATCCAAAATCTAGCGACAATGGTTCAATTGTTCGAGACTTGAGTAATTTTATTGTATGAATGCTCTCCTTTTTTCCTTAATAAGATGATTAAATCCAAATAAATATCTAAGACATATTTTAGACCACAAGTTTCAAACATTTTTCTTTCTTTCTTAAATTTGTGTCAAGTCAAATTGTGCCACATAAAGTGGGACAGGAGAGAATATTAATTTCCAATTGTTGTTTTTAGTTTACAGTTAAGTACATAGTATAGTGTTGTCCCACATTGGAATATGAGTAGTATGTCCTTGTATAGTATAACTATAAATAAGGACATCTTGTATTATATTGAACATACAATATCAATAATATATTTTCTCTCGTGCTTTCTCACATGGTATCAGAGCAACTGTGAGAGATTTATCACTGTGCATAAATTCCAGTGATTCCCGGAAGAGAAATTAGCCATCGAAAGTCCTTTTCCAACGACCTTTTTTAAGGCTGTTTTGCGTCTGCTTCGTCTCCGTCAGTGTTGTGCAAAATCCAACACTACCATAAGAGTCGTCACTGTCCGATGACCAAACCCCAGTGAAAATCTCCGGCAGCAGCCTCCTCATGCGCCTCCACAAGCCACCAGAAGCTCATGCGCGTGAGCTCACGTGTCGGGGCGCACCACCACTTCCAGCCATTTTTTGAAAATCTTCCTTCAGAACAGTTGGGTTGCCTGGTAATTTCGATCTTACCCTTACTGTTTTCATTTTATTCCGACCACTTTGAGTTTTTTTCCGGCAGCTACAGTAAGATTCCGACAGCTACAGTAGGATTCTAGCATCTACAGTATTTCCTTATTCTATTTCTATTTTTCGTTACTCTGTTTCAGTGGATTACAATTGATTCTTTTTCTTATTTGGTAATAATTTGCAACCATGTCTTTGGGATTTAATATTTTTGGGTCTAAAAATATGGGTTCTGGAAGCTCTAGTATTATGATTACCTCGGAACCCTTAATGGGAAGTTCAAACTACTTAGCTTGGGCTTTATCTATCGAATTGTGGTGTAAATGCCAAGGTGTTCAAGATGATCTAATCAAATAGTCTAGCGAAGGAGATGAAAAGGAGATAGCAGTTTGGGCAAAGATCGATGCTCAATTATGTAGCATCTTGTGGCATTCTATTGATTCCAAGTTGATGCCTTTCTTTTGTTCATTCCAAACATGTTATTTGATTTGAGAAAAGGCTCGTACCTTATACACTAATGACATATCTCGCTTCTATGATATGATATCACGGATGACAAACTTAAAGAAGTAGGAATTAGATATATCTACTTACTTGGATCAAGTACAGGCAGTCATGGAGGAAATTGAGAAGTTGATACCAGTTTCTGCTAGTGTAGAAAAACAACAAGAGCAGCGACAGAAGATGTTTCTAGTTCTTACCCTCGATGGACTTCCTAATGATCTTGATTCAGTACGAGACTAGATTTTGGCTAGTCCGACTGTCCCCACAGTTGAAGAATTAATTATTCTCTCGATTACTCCACCTTGCTGCAGCACCAAGTCACCCAGTGATCTCATCATAGATACTTGATTCCTCTGTTCTTGCATCCCAGACAGTGGATGTTCGGGCGTCTCAAAGTATAGAGAACAGACGAGAAGGAGGTCGTTTTGGGAGATCTAGACCAAAGTGTTCTTATTGTCACAAACTTGGACACACTCGTGAAATGTGTTATTTCTTACATGGTCGTCCACCCAAAAATTCTTACGTTGATCAGACCGAGACTACAGGTAACCAGGGTTTTTCTTTTCTGTATCTAAAGAAGAATATAATGAGCTCCTTCAGTATCGAGCAAGTAAGAAGACATCTCCACAAGTAGCCTCGGTTTCCCAGACTGATACTTCTGTTGCTGGTAATTCTTTTGCTTGTGTTTCCCAGTCTAGTACTCTTGGACCATGGGTCATGGGCTTAGGAGCTTCTGATCACATCTATGGTAATAAATCACTTTTGTCGAATATTGTATATTCACAGTCTCTTCCCACTTTTACTTTAGCCAATGAATGTCAAACCAAGGAAAAAGGAGTTGGACAAGCTAACCCCTTGTCTCCTATCACCCTAGATTCCGTTCTTTATTTCCCTGGCTGTCTTTTTAGTCTCGCATCTGTTAGTCGTTTGACTCGTGACCTTCATTGTGGTATATATTTTACTGACAATTCTTTTATTATGCAGGACAGCATTACGGGACGGACAATTGGTACGATACGTGAATCAGAAGGCATTTGCTACCTTAACTCACTCAGTCCTTCCACAACATGTCTAGTTACAGATCCTCTAGACCTAATCCACGGATGTTTAGGACATCCGAGTTTATTCAAACTTCAGAAGATGGTGCCTAGTTTATCCAGTTTGTCTACATTATATTGTGAGTTGTGTCATCTTGGGAAACATACCCGAGCCTCCTTTTGGCATAGTGTTGCGAGTCATACAGATTCTATTTTCTCCTTAGTTCATTTTGATATATGGGGTCCTAGTAGAGTCAGTTCAACCTTGGGATTTTGTTATTTTCTTAGTTTTATTGATGATTACTCAAGATGTATTTGGCTTTTCTTAATGAAAGGTCATTCTGAGTTATTCTCTATATTCCAGAGTTTTTGTGCTAAAATCAGAAATCAATTTGGTGTTTCTATTCACATTTTTCACAATGATAATGTCTTAGAATATTTATCTTCTCAGTTTCAGCAGTTTATGGCTTCTCAAGGAATTATTCATCAGACATCTTATCCTTATACCCTTCAGCAAAATGGGGTTGCATAGAGAAAGAATATGCACCTTATTGAGACTGCTCGTACACTTCTAATTGAATCTCGTGTTCCATTGCATTTTTGGGGCGATGCAGTTCTGACATCTTATTATTTGATTAATCAGATGCCTTCATCTCCAATCAGGGATCAGATTTTGCATTCAGTATTATTTCTCCAATCAGCCTTATACTCTTTTACACCTCGTGTTTTTGGGAGCACGTGTTTTGTTCATAACTTAGCCCTTAGGAAAGATAAGTTAGCTCCTCGTGCTCTCAAGTGTGTCTTCCTTGGTTACTCTTGTGTTCAGAAGGGATATCGTTGTTATTCACATGATCTTCGTAGGTACCTTATGTCAGCATACGACATATTTTTTGAGTCTAAACCTTTCTTTACCTTTGCTGACCTCCATGATATATCTGAGGTCTTACCTATACTGACCTTTGAGGAGTTTACTATAGCTCCTCCCTCACCTTCTACCAGAGAGGTTTCACGCATACCAACCGTTGAGGAGTCTAGTGTTGTTCCTCCTAGTTCCCCAACCACAGGAACACCATTCTTGACTTATCATTGTTGTTTGCGCCATACATCAGGCCCAACTGGTTCTCGTCCTGCACCTGACCCTACTCCTACTGCGAACCCTGCTCCTAGTACACCGATTTCACTTCGAAAAGGTATACGGACCACACTTAACCCTAATCCTCATTACGTCAGTTTGAGTTATCATCGGCTGTCATCTCCCCATTATGCCTTTATATCTTTTTTGTCCACGGTTTTCATCCCTAAGTCTACAGGTGAAGCGTTGTCTCATCCCGGATGGCGACAGGCTATGAGTGAAGAGATGTCTGTTTTACATACAAGTGGTACTTGGGAGCTTGTTCCTCTTCCCTCGGGTAAATCTATTGTTGGTTGTCGTTGGGTTTATGCAGTAAGATTTGGTCCTGATGGCTAGATTGATCGACTTAAGGCCTGTCTCGTTGGCAAAGGATATACTCAGATATTTATGCTCGATTATAGTGATACCTTCTCTCACGTAGCTAAAGTGGCTTCAGTCCACCTTTTTCTATCCATGGTTGCGGTTCATCATTGGCTCCACGATGATCTTGAGGATGAGGTTTATATGAAGCAACCACCTGGTTTTGTTGCTCAGGGGGAGTCTCGTGGCCTTGTATGTCACTTGTGTCGGTCACTTTATGGTCTAAAGCAGTCTCCTCGAACCTGGTTTGGTAAGTTTAGCACGATTATCCAGGAGTTTGGCATGACTCGTAGTGAAGATGATCACTCTGTGTTTTATCATCACTCTTCTTCAAGTCTCTGTATTTATCTGGTAGTCTATGTTGATGATATTGTTATTACTGGCAATGATCAGGATGGTATTACCAATCTGAAGCAACATCTCTTCCAGCACTTCTAAACTATGGATCTAGGCAGATTGAAGTACTTTATAGGTATTGAGGTTGCCTAGTGTAGCTCAGGTATTGTTATTTCTCAAAGAAAATATGCTTTAGACATTCTTGATGAGACATGGATGATAGATTGCAGACATGTTGACACTTCGATGGATCCGAATTCTAAACTTGTGCCAGGACAGAGGGAGCCGCTTAGCGATCCTTCTAGCTATATGCGGTTGGTTGTTAAATTAAATTATCTCACAATGACTAGACCCGAATTTCTTATCCTATGAGTGTTGTAAGTCAGTTTATGAATTTTCCATGTGATAGTCATTGGGATGCAGTTGCCCGCATTATTCAGTATATAAAATTGGCTCCAGACAAAGAGTTACTGTTTGAGGATCGAGGTCATGAGCAGATCGTTGGATATTCAGATGTTAATTGGGCAGGATCACCTTCTGATAGACGTTCTACGTCTGGATATTGTGTTTTAGTAGGAGGCAGTTTGGTGTCCTGGATGAGCAAGAAACAGAATGTAGTTGCTCGGTATAGTGTAGAAGCAGAATATCGAGAAATGGCTATGGCAACATGTGAGCTAGTCTGGACCAAACAACTGTTCAAGGAGTTAAAATTTGGTGAAATCAGTCTGATGGAACTTGTGTACGATAATTAAGCTGCCCTTCATATTGCATCAAATCCGGTGTTCCATGAGAGAACTAAACACATTGAAATTGATTGTCACTTCGTCAGAGAAAAGATACTTTCAGGAGAGATTGCTACAAAGTTTGTGAGGTCGAATGATCAACTTGAAGATATTTTCACCAAGTCTCTCACTGGTCCTCGTATTGGTTATATATGTAACAAGTTCGGTACATATGATTTGTATGCACCGGCTTGAGAGGGAGTGTTAGTTTACAGCTATGTACATATTATAGTCTTGTCCCATATTGGAACAGGAATAGTTTGTCCTTGTATAGTATAGCTATAAATAAGGATCTCTTGTATTGTATTAAACATCCAATATCAATAACATATTTTTTCCCGTGCTTTCTCACAATTATTTCCGATTATTTGGTATACCTATGTGGGGAAGTGGAGAACATCATACTTTACCCAGCCATCTCGTCGGTTGAGAAGGTACATTCCCATTCTCTAACTTTTTGAGAAGCTTAAGCAAAAAAGTCGAGGTGTGTGCATAAGCTTTACGAAAATTATACTAAAGTTATCATTGATACTAATTAATTGCTTGTTGTTTATGTTGCCTAAACCTAAAGTGAAACAAGATATCTCTTTTGTCTCCAACCAAATGCTGAAACTATTTATTTATGAAGTTATATTTTGCCTAACCTGAGATGATAATAGCTTATCTAAAATGTTGAAATCACCAAGTGAAAGCTAGCAGTAAGGATGTGTATGTACTTTTACCTCATATTATAGCACAGTAAAGTAATAGCAACTTGCAACTACATTGTTGCATAAGTAGTTCTATATTGAACTATAGTAGCTAATGGCAATCGTCTCTGCTTCTCATAAGGAAAAGCTACAACTAACAGAGACATCTTTTGCCAATCGATGTCATGTTGCAACCCCTGATTTCCAATCAGGAAAAACTACAACTAACCGAGATGTATTTCATCCCACAAATATCATATCTATACAATACTATAGCTATATTTGCCTAAGAACCTATCTGCTACTGCTGTTGTTTCTGATAATGTTTCATCAATAATTGAGCATATAGTAGCTCATTCCAAGTGTCCGGTACACCAGGAAGGCACCAATGGCTGCAATCTTGGTACCTAATCGTCGTCCTCCTCTCTTCATCTGTCATGTTTGGCTTCCTGTATATCGATGGATGTCCATCCTTGCGGAAATCTGACATTATGGTAACATTCAAATAGTAGACTGGTGTTTTCATCCACCTTATCACATCCTCTAACATTCCCATTATTGGAGGATACAGAGAAGGTGACAAATCTTTCTCATCCTGAAGTGGCTCTGTATCACTATCACATTTTCCACCAGCATACCACTCACCTCCACTGCAAAAAACACAAACAGCAAAAGAAATCTTGATCACTTCTGAATCATTTTCCTTGAATGTTTTGATAACTGAGAAATCTGCGAGGGTCAGTTGGTGCATGATTTGGTGGATAAAAGTCTGTCCTATTATTTTCTACTATTAGGCTTTTGGTCCATGCGTGTCAACTCGTGACATGTATCTATTCCACACATCATCCGTTGCACTATTACTAGTGAACGAAAGTCTTGCAGGCTTTTCTTGAATGTTATTAAGAGTATTAGAAAGTAAAATAGAGACATATTTGAAGTTACCTGAAATGAGAGACTGAATAACCTCTAAAGAAAACGTCAGTCTTCAGAGGATCCACATTGGTCTCAATCCATCTTGCCCATGTTGTCATTGCCTTGCGAAACGCCTCAACAACGTTTAGTTCACCATAAACGTGACTACCTTCTTGATAGTAACCCTTCCTAAAAGTTTGTCCATACATAGTAAATTAGCTTTCTAGAATGAAAATCCAAATAAACATGCTCATCTATTTCACTCTGCCAAAAAAGATGCAGACAAACATGATCGAATGTAGAAACGGACGGAGATATATACCCTTCGGATGTTTTCTCGTGAGTCCACCAATGCCCTGTGTTAAAGACAAGGATATCAGCTCCTTTGTATTTGTCACATGACCTTTCTACCAGATCTAATCTGAGTGTTTCTTTAGTTGATCCATTTCCATCTGGCATTTCCCATTCTTGAACCAGAAAAGTAGAACGGACAAACTCCACTGAACAATTATAGTCCTGCACAAACATTCAACGATCAGCAGATTGTTTCAAGGAATTAATGAAACTACATTGGTACCTAACTATGTAGTATTTCATTTTCCTTTTTCAAAAACCTTGTCAACTTTATAAGGAAACAACAAAGACCAAGGAAAACTTTGGACATATATTGCAAGAGCACTTCATATGTTTTACATATCATTGCACCATTTGGAAGGGGAGCCTTGGAGCAACGCTAAAGTTGTCTCCGTGTAACCTATAGGTCATGAGTTCGAGCCGTGGAATGTCACGGATGCTTGCAGCAGGGTAGACTGCCTACATCACACCCTCTTGGGGTGGGCCCTTCCCCAGACCCCGCGTAAACATGGGATGTTTCGTGCACCGAGCTGCCTTTTTACTTTCTCAATCCAGCAATTTAGATGCACCACATTACCTTCATCTTCATTGTTCTGTTTAGACTGTTAATATCCAAAATTTTGCTTCCAGACGCGATGCAGATGCACCGTCTAGAACAGATAAATCCTTAACCTTTTACTCTTTCCTCCAGTCCTTTCACCTCCTTTTACTAAAATGCAACAACATTTTGTTGATAATCTGACATTAATGTAGATGAAAAAGATAAGTGAAACGAAGAAACATACCGCGAATATAAAAGAATAAGCACCCTCTTTCTTGAAATCTTCTCTTCCAGATACCTCAAAAACTCTGCTCTTTTCTTCAACAGAACTTCTGAGGAGACAAACCATTGATTCCCACATATTCCTGTTCAGAGAGTCACCCACATAGACTAATCGCTTTCCTCTCAAAAGTTCCAACATTTCTTTGGCATTCAACCTGAAAAAGTAAAGTAATACTATTTCACTAAAAGAACATTCTCACAATTAAGCCAAAAATTCCTATTATACGCCACCAGGTCTGCCGGACTATATTGGGTTTACTATAAGTTTTTTTTGCATGAAATTGTTTTTGTTGATTAAACATGTGACCTCCTACTCAAACGACAGCAACTATACCGTGAACCAAGGCTCCCCTTCAAGCTTACCAATGCATTAAAAATACAGGTCAGCCTGATGAACTAAGCTATTTTTATGTGCGGGGTCTGAAAAGGGTCGAACCACATTAGCTCTATTGTACAAAGTCCTACCTTGCATTTTTGCAAGAGACTGTTTCTGCAGCTAGAACCCGTGATCTCCTTTGTCACAATACCGAAACTTTATGTCAAGACTCCACTTCCAGCCCAGAAATGCATAAACAAGGGCAGCCCAGTGTACTAAACTTTCACTATGCGTGGGGTCTGGAAGCGATGGACCACGTTGGGTCTATTTTACTTTACGTAGCCTTACCTTGCATGCAAGAGCTTGTTTTCGCGACTTAAAACTGCGACCTCCTAAACACATGGCTACAATGTTTACTGTCGGACCACATTGGGTCTATTTTACGTAGTCTTACCTTGCATTCCTGCAAGAGTCTGTTTTCGCGACTTAAAACCGCGACCTCCTGAACACACGGCTACAACCTTTATTGTTGCGCCTCTACTTCAAGCTGAGTAATGCATATGCAATAAATAAATAAAAACAACAACATCATCAGAAGTAGCTTATTACCTTGGAATGTTACAGTGCTTAGGCTGCCATCTAAATTTCTCATACCCATTATCAGGCCTTCCATTTTTATAACAATCAAATGGCTCATCAATAAAAGGACAAGAACCAGGTTCATACAAAGGGTTAGCATCATCTTTCACCCACTCCCCATCAAAAACATCACAATGGCTCATCACTTCCCACCAAGGCTCATTCTTTTGATTTTCAGTTGATGTTTCATTTCTCACAGAAAATGATGAGAAATTCACCTTTTGTTTCTCTTCCTCTCCATTTTCAGAGTCATTCATTTGGCTAGGCGATATTGAAAAACCATGTTGATCAGAAAGAGAATTAGAATCATTCAGTTTCCCAAAAACCCCATTTGTTTTCCTGTTAAATGGGAGAGAATAAACAGTAGAGTTGTGATTATTTGAAGAAAAATAGTGAGAGAAAAAGGTGGAGAACTGTGATCTCTTATTCAGAACTTTCTTGAAAGAATGATTGATAGAAGGATTATTGAAGACAAAAAAGATAGCACATGTAACAAAACAGAAAGTGAAAACATAAGCCAACAACATGGATTTTTGAGACTTGGATGTTGGTGTCCTAATTGTTGGAGTTCTCAATGAATTAGGTGAAAATAGACTTTTCTTCAACTCTGACATTGAAGGGCTATTTACCCTTATCTTTAATGGTGGTGGTGGAAATAGAATTTTTCTTGTTGTTGGTAATGATGGTGGTGAATCTGCCATTTTAATTGACGAGGATAGGAGATTGATATAGAAAGTTTATAAGATCTAAAGATAGAAAGAAGAAATATATGCATGCAAATTCTATATATTTGTTTTTGTCTCAAAATTGCATGTTTTGAGATTTAAGGGGTGGGGTATGAGCTCTATATATAGGTACTTGATGGGCTGATTTGTAAAACAATGTGCCTTGATGGGCTGATTTGTCAAAAATGTTCTCCACCTTTTACGTTATGGAGTCAAAATGTCAATTTCATAATTTCTTTATCTTCTTTCTCCAACATATGATATTTGAACTAACTTCAAAAATTATAATTTCATAATTGTCCAACATATCATTCATCGTAACCCCCGTAGTCCGTACCAATATTCTCAATTAGTTGCAACTTGCAAAATGTCATATTAAAAGGATTCATCACGGAAAGACATGTTTTACGTCGGACTATTACAATATTCCTTCTTTATTCACGCTTGAAATTGGTAATATAAGCAAGTTCATCTAGACTAAATTAATTTAAAGTGCCATACAAAGGCACCGAGATCAAGCTACAAAAATGAGCCTTCTGCTCAGGGTGAAGCTACATGTCTTAAAAGGTGGTCAATTGTGGGAAAATTGCACTACCTACCTATATAGGTAATTAAAATATTAGGGTCTAGAGGTTTATAACATATATTGATAATTCTTAGTTTCGTCACTGCTTCCGCTTATGAAAATTGAACTAATATATATTACATAGGTTGATATTTCATGTTTATTAGAAAATACATTACACTTGGATGAGTGTAAAACGTCTGAATTGCGTTTAAAACATTTTTTAGTTATAATCACTTAACAACCATTTTTAGAGTACATGTTCCTTCTATACTTTGACTTTTTAGCCATATCAGTAAGAGTTTAACTTTTTATACGCAACAGTTTAAAATGTAAAAGTTGCAAGCGAGCTTATGTTTTTACAAGTTTGCTCTGTAAGCAGAAGGTTGAATTGTGCAGTCCAAAGAGCATTAAATTGGTATATTAATGGTACATATACATAGAGTTCAAAGCATGTAATAATAAAAAAAAACTTATTTGAAATAGAAAAGCATTTGGTAGGTCCAGATTTGGTCAAACATTCATTAAAAGGCATGATTATATAAGGTGAATAATGCAATGGCCTCCTATGAATTCTCTCCACTGGTTCGCAATCTTACATAACCTCAGAACTTCTTTTTACTATTTTTGTAGCTTTTACGCATCCTGTGGTTATTATTAGAATGTGTTGATTTTTAGTCAAGGATTTAAGCTTTGTATATTGACACTGTAAAAAGTTTTTATTCAATTAGTATATTAACCTTTTGTAGAAAGTTAATAGCCTTTTGTATTATTGGTGAGATTTACTTGTGATTATCTTATAAAAAAGATTTAATTGTGGAGATATTTGTACGTGGTAACTTAATATGTTGGTGTGGACTAGGGGTGGCAATTTGAGCCCAAACTCATCCAACCCGCCCAGAGATTAATGAGTTGGGCTACAACATTTTAGCTCATGGGTCTATTTGGGTTGAGCCCAAGTTAACTCATTATTTTTTATAACTCATTCTGACCAATGAAGTAGCCTAAATACAACTCATGAAGCTCACCCCAAAATAAAGGTATTTCAACCCAACTTATCTAAAAATTTACTTAGTTGCCACATCATTAATTTTTGTATCTAAGTTTAAAAATGAGAATTAAGGTATTTAAATTTTAGGGTATGTTTGGTATTACCCCATTTTCCACTGTTTGGTTGCACAAAATAATTTGGAAAAATTTTTTTGCACCACCCACCTCCCGCAAAAAAAAAAAATCTTTTTTTTTATATTTTCAATTTATTTATTTTTTGGTTTTTCTGAACCACCCACCCACCCCAATCACCACCCCCAAAATAGCAAGGCTGGAAGAAATTTTATATTATGTCGGATGTTAAAAATGTAATTCAAATGCTCAATAGAAGAATGACTTCTTGTACGTGTATAAATACAGGTAGTGAAGATATTTGGCATCTTAAACATTATCTGGATGTTGTTAATTCCTTTTTATGTATATTGGTAGGAAGCGACAAGAGTGGGTTGCTCTAGTGGTGAGCACCCTCTACTTCCAACCAAGAGGTTGTGAGTTCGAGTCACCCCAAGAGAAAGGAGGGAAGTTCTTGGAGGGAGAGAGCCGAGGGTCTATCGGAAACAACCTCTCTACCCCAGGGTAGGGGTAAGGTCTACGTACACACTACCCTCTCCAGATCCCACTATTGGGATTATACTGAGTTGTTGTTTGGTAGGAAGCGTAATATGTAGTCATAGGCTAGCAAAATTCGTCATGTTTCTAGTGAAAACATATCAATGCTGCTAGCTCTAGGTACTTTTTTCTTAATTGTGGTGTCCGGCCTAACTTGCGTGTATTTTAACTAATTTCACGAGACACGTACCATCTTCCACCAGTAAGGTACCAGGTCACTATGTTCATCAAAGCTTGAACATATGGGAATAAATCACCTAAAGCAGTCCGATCTTTTCGTTTATAGATATTGATATATAGGAAGTGTAATACTTGTAGTCATAGGTTAGCAAAATTCGTTTTTTCTCTAGTGAAAGATGTCTCATAGTCATGAGTAACATATTTTATGGCTTGTAAGTGAGGCTGCTAGTGCCATTTTTATAATCGTGGTATTCGGGTCAGTTTGCACATACTTACTATTGAGCATTTGTTACCTCTTATCAGCACAGGTATGAAAAAAATCCCCTTAGAATCTAAGGTACTTTTATCTAGTTTCTTGGCACCAATTGGTTACAACTACTTAGTTAATCAATTAGTACGGTGTTACCTATCAGAGGCTTGGAGGTAAGGTCCATATCCCCCTCCTTTATACTTGATTTTTTGTTTTATATATATACATGGTAGGGGTCCCTTCAGACCTCTCACTGTTATTTTTTCTAACTGGTACACAATGGTATTTTATATATATATATATATATATATATATATATATATATATATATATGTGTGTGTGTGTTTGTGTGTGTGTGTGTATGCGTATGTGTGTTAACTATCTTTTTACTGCCATAGGAATATGTTTCATCTGCAAATTCCAGATATAAAGTCATTTTCTTGAAACCAAACACAAAGTTTTGAAAATAAATTCTTCATTAAAAGGGGAAAGACGACTTTCTTCGCTTATGTGTTCATATGAGATAGTTTCTAAGTTACAAAGAGTGTTGGATATATAGTGAGACAAAATTTCTTCCGGAAAATATTTCCCTTCGTACAAAAACACACCCAGCTATATAGAAATTAAACTGTTAATAAAAACTTGTTTGCACTTAAACCGAACTCCCAATTGTTTCTTTTCCTTAGTGGTTTTGGTCGTTGACACAATACAATATTTCTAAGATATCTAATTCACTCACCACTATCTCGATCAAATACTAAAGTTATAGTTCCTACTGATTCTTTTTCATATTCAACAGCAGAACATGATATCTCTACGGGACAGAAAACAAAAGAAGAACCAAAAGTGCTAACTCCCCAATCTAATCATAAACCAGCCAGTTTTCATCACAGCTAATAAGTCCATCATGTCTTATATCTGTTAAAGAATTCCCATCCCTTCAATAAAAATCTGTAATATAAGAACATAAACAGAAATTCTTTTCTAATTAAGAACTCAATGATGAGAATTATAATTTTTTTTTTAAAAAAAAAGTAATGAGCGAACTGGAGAGGTATGCAATGTCTTTTTTTTTTTTTTGTGGTCAAAAAGATACTAATATTAGTATCTTAAAGGTTGAACCTATAGAGTTTAAATACTGGATCAACCTCTAGCTCCGTTGCTTGTGTCTAGCTTGTCTTTCACTCTTTTTGACCTGTCAGCATTTTTATATTCTATGGCTTTTCTGAAGGTATGACAAATAAGAAATATCATTATTCTTGAAGTTTTCGTTATTCCTATTTAACTATAGGTGACATACTCCAAATTGAAAAACATCCTGCCAATTGAGATAACTGTTTACCATGATTAGAGTTGCTCTCATCTTTCAGCCACATGAAGCAAGCCATATGGTGATATTGGTTCTCAAAGTTTTTTTTGGAGTATAATGCATTTCACTCCAGAAATCTATAGCCACCTTACATTTCAGCAAAGGCCCATAGTGTCGGCTACGGTTCGGCCAAACCCAGTAGCTTTGGTTCAAATCATGTATTTGTCTTAAAATTTTATTAAATATATACAAAGTATTAATTTAAAAACTAATAACTTAAAAGGATTAGAATCTCAAACCCATAAGCTTGAAATCCTGGCTAATACTTGACAGGTTGGCTATTGATGATACTCTATCAAAAAGATATTGAGCTGTTGGTATACTAGTATGAGAGGACATCCAAAAGAAATTTGGAATCTTTCTACTCCAGTTAGTTGAGACAGAGCATCCTATTTTGTTGATTCTCCTTTCTCACCGCCTCAAGCTCTCGCTTTTAAGGTGGATACGCATTTTCATATCAAGGAAAACCCTATTTCCTCTTTCAGGTTAGGCACCCTTTGCTCGAATGAAAGAGGGGTCCCAAGTACTCCATCTCATAGAGAATATAGAAAGTAAAGAGGAAAAGGCATTTTATCTTGTTCAAAGTGTTCAATCTCCATATTCAATTAAAATTATGTCCTTGATATCTTCTTTCCATACGCTTTTTTCATTTTTTGGCATCTAAGGATATTATTATTATTATTAACAATAACAAAAGTTTTGGTACAAGGTGATGCTTGTTGAAGCACACGCATTATATTACAGTTTCATGGTAGTCTCCTAGCATATATACAGAGTTCCTCGTTTGTTTGCCTCCAAAATAACCAAAACATACAAAGGAGGAACTTCCAAAATGTTGATATTACTATGCATCATAGTTCCATTCTTTGCCAATACATCTGTCACTCAATTTTGTTCCCTGTAGATATGATCAAGCTGCGGGTCTCCAACTGGCTAATCAATGACCTGCAATCATGAATTAAGTTAGATCTACCACTCCATTCTTTCCACACAATCTACGTACTACTATGCTTTTTGATGGAATTTTGCAAATGCAGTGCACTTCTTAGTTGTTTATCCAACTCTCCTCTTCTGCATATCTTCAGGAGAACGTATTGTTCAGTTATCCACATTAAGCCATTTGTTCTCATATGGGACTGGACTGATCACTCTAGAATAGACGTCACATAAAATCAATAGTATGAGTCATGCAACATACTGCTTACTTGCTAATACACTCGCTCGGATGTAAGATTCCAGCCACTGATATATGTCCAATGCCACCTTTCACGAAGAATTCTATTCGAGAATGAATGAATTGTGATATAGTGCCGAATAAGACACTCATTGCCATTATCAAATTGATATGAGATCTCCTTCAAATCTACCACATAAAATTTTCAAGTTGTATTTCTTAAGTATTGTTTATAAACACTCGTACAGAGGAATTTTCTCCCCTCCTTACTTTGATTAATTCTTCTATCACTTAAGGAGGAATTGACGTGTTCCAATCAAAGGATACTCATACCTTCCCGAAATCTAGTCATAATTTATTTCTGAATACTCCAACAAAATAAGAACTAGTTTTCTCTAACTTCAACCATATGAAAGCATCAAAAGACTCTGTAAAATTGATAGTAAGATTATAATTTTTACATGGTGATCAAATTTTAAGCCCTTGTAAATTAAATTTATAGAACCAGACTACACTTATTCCTTTGCAGCTCCCAAATTAATGTGGACAATTTACCATATAACCATGGTTTAGATGTTATCAACAAAGAGTAACAATGAATAGTAGCTCAACCAGCATAACATCAGAGGCAACTCTTGCATAATTGCCTGGTATTGTGGAAACTAGCCGAAATGAATGATAGGTTGAATAACAGAACCACCACCACCCACCCCACCGCCAAAGAAGGGGCAGATCCATGTGGAGGGTGTGGGTTCACATGCACATATGCTCCCCTCCCTAATTAAACCATGTATAACACTACTATATCTCTTCAAATTTTACGTAAATATATGTGTGTACCCAAGGTCAAGGAGTCATATGGTGCAATGGTTATGTGCACCTCTAATAATGTGCTCAAAGGTTCAATTCCCATGCCTGCTTCTTCTCTTGTCTTTTCTTTTTCTTTGTTTTATTTTTTCAAAATCCCTAAGTCCGAAACATTGAAATTCTAGTTCTTTTGTCACTGTAAAATTTTATAATCAATTAAACCAAATGTTTATGTTAAAACTAGTAATAGTAGAGGATGCAGCATAAAGTCAACGGGCGGATTTAACTGAATTCAATATTTTCGACATGGAGTATAGCTATATATCTATGAAAAATTACTACGATTTTAAATTTTGAACCCATAATTTCTAAATATAATGGATTTAATGGTAAAAACCTAAAGGTTGAACCCCGTCAAATTTAAATCCTGAATTCACCTATATGTAATAGTGCGCCCATCTTCTTGAAATCCTGAATCCACACCTGCCCCAAGCCCCTAAAAGCTAATGGTAAGATTATGACGCACTTCAAAGCTAAAATCATCAATCAGTGGCAGAACTATATGACTTGGCAAAGTAGAATCCTTACCATTACAACTGCGACCACAAAACATGTCGAAATATCACCCTATGGAATACTATATGACTCGAGAGAGCTAGAACCCTTTGCCATTACAACCACAACACAACATGATGGACCTTAAGCAAATATGCAAGAGCAACAATCTCAGTTTTCTTTCGGTGCAAAAGAGCTACTTTTCAAGCGTGTTTGGAATGACGGAAGTCATTTTCCATTGAAATTGTGTTCCTAAAGAATTGTTTTTCATGAAAAATCTTTTCCTAGAAAATTGCTTTACTTGGTTGACATGCAGAAGATAATTTTCAAAAACAAAGTATATTAAAATTTACAGATTAATAATAATATTAGCAAATTGGAGAGTGGAGGACTAAAAGATTAATAATAATGTCTCTGTCAGTAGAAGCAAGTGATATGAAGTTAGAGTTAAAATAGTTGTAATGAAAAATGATTTCCGCCCATAAGTGATGGAAGTCAATTTCCCCCTTTTGATGGAAGATGTTTTCCTTGGGTAATAATGACTTCCTTATGCAAAACATTTTCCTGAAAAATGACTTCATCATGCACTTTATAAAGAAAACAAAAAAAAAAGAAGATATAACTGACTATGGACCTTTCATCCTGACTGCTTCCAAAAGATGGTTTAATTTCGAGTGACAACTAGTAGAACCCTAATAAATGGCCTGAGCTAATAACTAACAGATCTACAAGGAAACCCTAATGATCAAAAGCAACATAGCAAGATAGAACTCAAAAGAGTGATCACAAGGCAGAAAAGTAAATCCAGGATATCGATTCCATATATAGCTAATCTGAGCGTAGCTCCATAGGTTACCATATTCTTGAATCTTAAGCCTTTGGCCTGAAGAAGTTCATGTTTTCAGGGAGAGTATAAGTTTACATATATGGAGAAAACGAGGAAAAGAGACCAGCCTGGTGTTGGCGAAAAATCACTCACCTGCATGATGAGTACAGTTAATGCTGGACAGCAAATGGTGAAAAGACCGACTAAGATCCCACTGCCTACGTGAGCAAATAAAAGTCACTGGCTACCCTGACACATAACTTTCCTGTCAAAGAGATACAATATACAAAGCTGAAACAAGTGAATCAGCAAAAACAAGCTACAAGAAGTTTAATACAACTACGCCTCAATACCAAACAAGTTGGATCGGCGATATGAATGTCCACTTACCGCATTTCTCCATTTAAATCATCTCAGGCCAACATTATACAAGCCATAAGAAGTTTAATATAACATAAAAATAAAAGAAGGTAGAAGCTGTACTTGAGAATGTCCGGAAGAGAAAAAAATATAAAAAAGCATTGTCCTTCCACATTTATAGAAGCAGAAAATAATATTTGAAATCCTAGGTGCAATGGTGCATGATGAAAAACAGTTCATGAATCCAGGAGTTGATCCGTCACAGATACAACTGTTAGCATATTTAGGCTCAAATCTACTAAAATACTTAAAAACAAGTGACTTCATCCTTTATCAACATGCAATAACTTAATTTACATTTGTTGTTGTCATGATCTTCTTTTTCTTTTTTCGTATCAGAAGAAATCCTGTGCGCTTCTTGCCCAACTTAAGTCAGATGCACAATTTCAAAACTAGTGAAACATCCCAACTTAAACACAAGGCTTTGTCTGCGGCCAGGTTCAAACCCCCGCCATGCACCTAACTCAGATCACGTGTTGTGTCCTTACCATTGAACAAGCACTAGGGGCTTGTCACGATTCCTTTCCCTGACATACTTCTAGCTTTGTTAGATAAACACCAAAACTGATGTACTCCCTCCATCACAATTATATGATAATATTTTTATTGGAACACTCAAAATGTTTGACGTCATTCCTATTCTAAAAAGGGCAGCCCGGAGCACTAAGCTCCCGCTATGCGCGGGGTCCGGGGAAAGACCGGACCACAAAGGGTCCATTGTACGCAGTCTCACCCTGCATTTCTGCTAGAAGCTATTTCTACGGCTCGAACTCGTGACCTCCTGCTCATGTGGCAGCGTCATTCCTATTCTATATAACTTTTTTCACAACATTCAAAAATTCAAATGCATTAAATTAATTCGCAGTTTGAACTTTGATACTTCATCAATATAAGAGAGATCAACTGTATTACATATAAACTTTATTTCCTACTAAAAATTAAATCCTTTTTGGCAAAATAAGAACACATTCATTTTCAAGATATAATAATTCCATTATAGATAAAATCATACCCAAAAAAGAGAATATTTACAGGTATACACGTTCCTCCTTTGATATCATCATGCATCAACCATCAGAGTATCCCCATCTTCGTCGTGCATTTCCTCAAGATCCCATCCCCTAAACTCAGCATCATCATCATCATCACTAACTTCCCTCGATTCTAAGGAATGCACGAATTGTAGAACAACACGATTCTCCTCAGTTTCTCTATCAATTTCTTCTTGATCTTCTCGAGGCAACTTATGCCGGCAAAGTGGACATGTATTACTCCGATTAAGCCAAGGAACAATACAGTCATTATGAAAAAAGTGCTTACAAGGCAATTCACTCGCTTCCGAATCAACTTCGAATTCCTCCATACAAATCGAACAACAGCAGCTTTTTAACGATTCGATAATTTTGACGCTGGGGAGCGAGCCGAGGAACGATTTAAGAGTCGGTGAACGGAACTGTGTTAACTCAAAGGAAAAATCATCGGAGTTGTTGTCAGTCCAATCTGAATCGGAATCGGAAGAGTAAAAAGTAGTAACGGAATTGGTGGCGGAGGCGGTGGGAGGGGTAGAATTGGAGTTAGGAGATTGAGGAGGAGGAGTAAAAGTGGCAATGGTGTAATTAGGTAGGAGGTGGCGATGGAAGCAACGAGGGCAGCGGAAGGAGGATCTGGCGGCGGAGGTGGTGGTGGTGATGTGGAAGGCGTGGTTGCAGTTGTAGCACCGGTATGAACGGCGGTTGGAAGCAGCGGAGACGGTGGTGGGGGTGGCCTCCGCCGACATGACGGGACTCTTTGGTATCTTCTTCTACTCGGTTTTCGCTAGGCACTTTTGAGTCAACGTTTCTTATTTTTGGTTTTGTTTTCCATTTAATTTATATGTATTTGACAATATTTTCATAGAATTCTTATATCCTATTTGGGCCGGCTGTAAAAATAAACTTATTTTGAGAAGTACTCTTTTTCTCAAAAATACTTTAGGTGATAAATAGTTTGTGTTTGGCTAATTAATCTGAAAAGTATTTTTGAGCGAAAATTAATGTTTGGCCAAACTTTTAAAAATTGATTCTAAATGTATTTTTCTCAAAAGTGTTTTGGGAGAGAAGCTACTTTTTCTGCTTCTCTAAAAATGTTTCTATTTCTCTGTAAAAGTATTTTTTTTTTCTTCCAAAACCTTGACCAAACACATCAACTTTTTTTCTAGAATTTGAGAAACTTAGCCAAACAGGCTATTACACTTTAAGTGATTATAGTAAGTTATTTGTTTCATTTATTTGATTGCCAAATTATGTATTATAACAATTATGAATTCGTGAAAAATTAAGGTAACACTTTAAATATAATATTTATAAGGTTACTTTGGAAATAATAGACTAATCTTCTCTTGAACTCATAAGCACGGTAAGATTTAGCAACTCATTACAAACAACAACAATCTAGTAAAATCCTACAAGTGAGATCTGAACAGGGTAGAGTGTACGCACCTTATCCCTACCCCAAAAAAATAGAAAAGTTGTTTCCGAAAGACCCTCGATTTTTTTTACAAGTGGGATCTAGGGAAAGTAGAGTGTACCCACCTCATTAGCTTTTGAAAATATAGGTTTTAAAAAAGGCTTATGGAAAGTAATGTTGGAAAAGAATTGCAAGTTTGAATTGTTTTTGCGAAGATATTTTTATAAAAATAATTACTTTATTTTTTGTATGAACTATCTTTAGAGTTATTTTTCTTGATACTCGGGCGATAAATCGATTTACATTATGTATTTTATATTGAAATATTAATTTAAATTATTTTTCGAAAAGAACATCTAATTTTACTCAAATGCTTTTGAATTTCATTTTGCCAATTATTTAGAAGAATTATTCTAAGATGACCGAACGAAGTCCGAATATGCCTCATTTTATTGGGAGCGATTAAATCATGAAAACGAATTTATAAGGCTATTATCCTAGGCAGATTAAGGATTTCAAAAAAATGGGTGCACTGCTACCGACGAAAGAAGAGGGACGAGCAATGGCGGATGCACTTTATTTTATAACGAGTTCGTCTAAACTGAATAGTTTCGATGCATAGCATAACGTTATATGTAAAATTTCACTAAATTTATAATAAATTATATTTGAACTCATAGTTTAAAAATATAATAAACTCGGTACTAAAACATAAAGGTCGGAATAGTTAAGTCATGATTCCACCTTTGGGAATGAGTCATGAAAATTGGAGTGTAGGACTTGCAATTTTGGGGATGGCAAGCTAAGGTTTGAAAACCACTAAGATAGAAACAACAACAATAACCCAGTATAATCCTACTAGTGGGGTCTAGGAAGGGTAGTGTGTACGCAGACGTTATCTCTACCCTAGGATAGAGAGATTGTTTCCGATAGACCATCGGCTCCCTCCCTCCAAGAACTCTCCACCTTACTCTTGGGGTGACTCGAACGCACAGCCTCTTAGTTGGAAGTGGAGGGTGCTCACCACTAGAGCAACTCACTAAGATAGAGTTGGACGAAAAAGGAAACACAAAAAAAATTTAAAAAATTCAGAAGAATTAACTTTATACATGAAATGTGTAAAGATTTTTTATTATCAAGTTATATGTAGATAATTGATTAGTAGTAATATAGAAATATCTTAAGCAACTTGTGATAAGAGAATAAACGAAATGAAATTTATGAAAATTGCTCGGCGCATGTTAACCATTGCTCTCGTCGCACAATAGCAAGGAATGCAATTGTGATCGAAAAACGATGGTTCGTCGCCGGAAAAGCGTGCATGACACCAATTTGTAGACGGGAAAGCTAATTACTCCAGAGAATGGTATACAGAGAGAATTACCACCACTCACATTTGGAAATTTTCTATCGCAAAAATACCAATCCATTAAGGAAGTTCACGAAACTAGTAGTTCTGATGGCGATGTGCAACTTCAATCTGTCAAGGCGGAAGGAGCAACACTACAGGCAGCTCGGCCATTTCAGCACTCTAAATCAAGCGGGTGGGTCGGAGAACCCCAACTCCTACAACAACTGACCTTGTACGTGGGAATCGTAGCTCACAAATGGGTAAACCCTTATCCTTTATTCCTTCAATTGATAGAGATGGTAAACGAATTGTTAAATTGAATAAAGAAGACCTACAATCCCAAGCAAATTATTGGAAAACCTCGTTAATTGGGTATATAATTGGGGAGAATCCTTATGAAAAAGCCATGGACAATTTTATTACGAATGTGAGGAACTTTGTCACTAAACCTCAGATCTTAATTCACTCTGAGGGATAATTGTATTTTCAAACTTCACAGTCGGGGCCATACACTTACAGGAACAAACCAATGATGCTGAGGCTATGAGAAATTGATTTTTCTTATACTAGAGACATTCTAAGCATAGTGCTAGTTTGGGTGAGATTTCCTGGGTTACCAGTAGGGTATTGGTCTACGGAGACATTGAGCAAAATGGCTAGTGTGGTAGACAAACCCCTATACACAGATAAATTCATAGCACACTATGAGAAGATATTATATGCTAGGGTTCTTGTGGAGGTGGATGTTGTATTTTCTCTTCCGGGCCAGTTAGAGATAGAGTTACCATTTGGACCTTTGATACAGCAAATTGCATATTATTGAGGCATGTCTTCTGCAATGATTGTCTGAAATTTGATCATGACAACTCTGGGTGCTGGAATAACAAAAGTTGTGTTGAAGGGGAGGATAACCGGGAAGGAGGAAGACCAAAGAGAAAGAGAAGAATGACTAGGAAGCAGGCAAGGACTATAAAGCAAGAATGGTTGGTGAAAAAGCCAGTAGAGTATACCGGTAATGCTGCAGTTTCACATGGTGATGAAATCTTGAAATCGGGATCAAATAACCTGACTGAATGCACTATCCTTGCTAGCAACAATCTGAATTTTGTATCACATGCTTCCCTTTTTCCTTGCCATGGCAAAGAAGGGGAGATCACATAGAACACCATATGCTGCAAAAACAATGATGCTGGTGATGGGATGATACAATGCAACGACGAGAGAAGATAGTTGTTGAGCTAGAACATACGGGGAGAAGAGGACAGCAGGTGGATCCAGGCCCAACATGTTCTTCAAAATGCAACCCCCCATGATTATTGCCACATGTAATACCAGGGGCCTAAACCAGGCCCATAAGCAGAAGAAGGTAAAACTCTTTCTGGCTAAAAATAAAGTAGATATAATGGGATGAGTTGAAACCAAAGTCAAAATACATAAGGTAAAGAAAATACAAAAAAAGATAGCACATGGGTGGAATGTTTGTTGTAATTATCCTCATGCTACTAATGGTAGAATTTGGATTCTGTGGAGAGCACATGTTCAGATTCAGATAATTCAAACTACAGATCAATTCATTCATTGTCTGGTAGAGGATACTAGAACTCAGTTCACATCATATCTTAGCATCATATATGCCCAGATCTACTGAAGTACCAAAGGCGAACGGGGCTCCCAGGCCGGAACGTCTGGCAGAATGCTTGGCTTCCTGCACTGGAAGCGAGGCCCGAAGAGTGAGCTTATGGCGGTTTGCCAAAAAGGGAGACCTTATGGAAGGATCTTAAATAGCTAAATGTTCAGGCTCATCTTCCATGGCTACTTAGTGGAGATTTCAATAATGTCATATCATCTGAAGATAGAATAGGACCCTCTGTAACCATTGTAGAAACACAGGGGTTCAAGAATGTGATTTACTCATTGCAACTTACTCCTCTTAGAGCTAAAGGGTGGCATTCACTTGGAGAAATAAATAAGTTAATGGATCAAGAGTATATAGCAAAATAGATTGGACCCTGAGGAACTATTAATAGATCCAGCATTATAGTCATGTGGAGGCAGACTTCTTAAACTTTTCAGTCTTTGTTCACTCTCCTATTCCAATCAAATGTAGTGGACAGAAACTGTTACATCCTAATCCATTTAGACTATAATATAGGATGTACGAGGGAGAGGATGAACTAATTTAGGATTACGGCAAATATAGTCTAACAATAGCTATTTGTTTTCTGGTCCCTCCAACTTGTTTTTAGGGTTACACATGAATTACAAAGAAGAATTGAAAAAACTATAAAATAAAAAAATTAAAATTAAACTATCTTTAACCTATCTAAATTGTCTTATTTCCGTATGCACGATACTGAAATAATTGATTAGTTAAAGTATTTACCCGTAAAATGGTACAGTTAAATTTATACGTGATTTCTGGATAAGTGAATTAATTTGATCCTGAAATAAATAAATAATTGAAGAATTATGCAACACTAAGCCTTAAGATATAGATGAAATAACAGAAGCAACAATTCCGGAAACAAGGTTTCCGGGCACAACAACAAAAGAATAGAGAAATAAGAAGCTAAGATTGGATTGAGCTTTGTATAAAATATAGTCTAAATTTGCCAGAATAATCGTGTCCCTCTACAATAAAAACTGAGCTCATTATTTATAGCTATGAAGAAGGTCCTAGAGTCGTGCCCTTCTTTAATGTCAATTATGAGGAGCATTGATGAAGATGCAACGGTGAACATAAATGCCAAATTTCCCGTAACGGGTAACTACTCTTAATGCCATAAATATTCTCTACTGAATGCTACCGGGAGAAAAGCATTTATCACATCTCTATGAGCATTATTCTTTCCGGTGACAAACGAAACAGTTATTTTTAGTCTTCAGTCATCCCCGTCTTGGGTTCCACGTATCCCTTTCTCGGATGACCACGTGCCATAACATATTTTACCCAATACAGATAGTCCCCCTACTTTCCAGTGACATAACTTTGTGTTACTGGAAAGTTGGTAAAAATACTATTTTGGCAGAAATTCCTATAATTCCCTCTTAAGGCTATTGACGGTTGATTAGACGCATGTCTCTCCGCATTTAATGTCTCGAACACACGGCTTCCCATGATTCAGTACATCTTTTGCCAATTATCGAGGTTGTAACGACCCGACCGGTCATTTTGAGCATTTATGTTCTTTTAACTATTTGAAGTCTTGAATAGATTCATATGATGTATTATGACGTGTGTGAGTCGTCGGTTTTAGTTTTCATGTACTTCGGAATTAGTTCGGAAGAATGAATCTCATGTTTGAAGCTTTAAGTTGGAAGAGTTGACCAAATTTAATCTTTTAGTATTCGACCTCGGATCGGAGTTTTGAAGATTCTGTTAATTCCGGATGGTGATTTTGGACTTGGGCGTATGCCCGAAATTTTATTTGGATATTTCTAGAAGGTTTCGACACCAATTGGCGAAAGTTAAAAATTGAAGGTTTGGAATATTCATAAATTTTGGGTTCAGATCGTAGTTTCGGAAATTTCAGTAGCTTCATTATGTCATTTATGACTTGTGTGAAAAATTTAAATTCATTCCGGATTGATTTGATACGTTTCGGCACGAGTTTTGAAAGTTGGAAGATTCAAAGTTCATTAAGATCGATTTGAGGTGCGATTCATGATTTTGATATTGTTAGGTGTGATTTGAGGCCTCGAGTAGGTCCGTATTATGTTACGGGACCTTTTGGTATATTCGTACGGGGTCCCGAGCGACTCGGGTGTGTTTCGGGGTGAATTTTGAACGAGTTTGGGCATTTCAGCACTCTAATGATGTTCTGGGAACAGTTGGAGTGCGGGGGCACATTTTGGAGTGTTGAGGCAAAGCCTCATGTGCGGACCTTAGAAGAAAATTATGGACCACAGAGGAAAATTGCGGACCATAGAGGAAATATACGGACCGCAGAAATCCTCTTGCGGCCGCAGAAAGGAGAATCTGCAGGTTCGATGGTCTGACTTCGGAAGCTTATATCTTTTAATCTACAAGGAATTTGAATATGATCCAAAAACAAAAGTTGTAGCCCTTTGAGTCTAGTTTTCATAAAAGTAAGCCAATCATCATTTGGATATTTGTAGTGAATGTTATGATTAATTTACCGAAGCCTGGTAGTGCAGTCACTGCTGGACTGCGACCGCACAATTTGGGTTGCGGCCGCAGAGACTTTAAATGTGCGGACCGCACAAAAAAATGTGCGGTCACCACATTGGGAGATTACATTTTGTACTATATGAACGAGGGTTAGAGTATTATTTCATATTTGGACTTTGGGAGCTCGGTTTATGGCGATGTTTCATGGGATTTTTATGAAATTCATCGGGGTAAGTGATTCTAACTCGGATTTGGTTAATATACATGAATATATCATTATTTCCATCATTTAATTAGTATTTTGAGATGAAAATTTGGAAAAAATTGTAGAAATTTCATAAAATGAATTTTTGGGATTTGATTGTCGATTCGGAGTCGGATTTGAGTGAAACTAGTATGGTTGGACTCATAATTGAATGGGTTATCGAATTTAATAAGTTTCGTCGAATTTCGAGACATGGTCCCCACTGCCGACTTTTCGAGCGGAGTTGAGAATTTTTATAAATTGTTAAATTGTAAGTATTGAAGTATATTTTGATTAATTTGCACGTTGTTTGACTAGTTTCAAATCGTTTGGCTTGGAATTGAGGAGATAGGAAGGCGTTCAGAGGTTGTTACGTGTGGAATGGAATTTCTAGAGTATTGTTTATCTTGCTCGGTATTAGATTTGGCTTGTTCGAGGTAAGTAACATTTCTAAACTTAGAGCTGAGGGTATAAACCCTGAAAATACGTGTTATATGATTTGTTTGGGGGTGACGCACATGCTAGGTGATGGGCGTGTGGGCGTGCACAGTAGAAACTATGACGTAATTGATTCCATGAAATTGGGTAGTCATCATGTTTAGCCTAATGTCGCATGTCTATGTGTTTTAACTCTTACTTGCAATTTGTGCAACATGCTTAGTTGAATTACATGTTTCCTTGATTTCGTATTCAGTCTTTAACTATAGGATTCCTTACTATAAATTCATCATTCCATAAGTTATGAGTGACATATTTAGTTTTGGGACTACGAGGCGGTACCTCATGAGCTCCCTGTTGCATATTTATTTTTGGGACTACGAGACAGTACCTCGGGAGCTCCCCTGTTGCATATTTACTTTTACTATGAGGCGGTACCTCGGGAGCTCCCCTATTGTGTATTTACTTTTTAGGACTACGAGACGGTACCTCGGGAGAGCCCCTGTTATTTATTATCCAGATAGTGATACTATAGCACGTGAGTTGTGTGTGCGGATTATAGAGCTTGGGCTGAGGGAGCCCCTCCGGAGTCTGCACCCCACACAGTGAGCGCAATTGATTTTATATTTGTGGGATGGATCTCCCTGGGCATGGATCTTACCCCAATCATTTATTATATTTGGGATGGAGTTCTCTTGGGTGGATTGGCCCTATACAGTACTAAGTGACTGAATGTCAGTTATATGTGTGTGTGTATATATATATATATATATATATATATATATATATATATATATATATATATATATATATATATATATATATATATATATAGAGAGAGAGAGAGAGAGAGAGAGAGAGAGAGAGAGAGAGAGAGCTAGATTGGTCATATAGAGTATTGTGAGATTGAGTACTCTGAGAGTGTGAGTACATGAGTTCATCATTGTGATGCATTGCATTAGACATGCATACTTGATATGTAGGCGTAGAGAAGTATTTTTCCTCATGCCATCTGATAATGAGATTTCTTATCTGTCGTTAAACGTTTTTGAGAAAAATCACAGATTTTAGGCTTACTCATTCTTTCGGTCATTTCGGCAAAAGATTTGAGTTTTACCGTTAAACTTGAAAAGAAAATATTTATTTTCCAGAATTGTAAAGGAGTTGAGCAATTATTATTTGAGTTATTTCTTGTACCATCTTTATTATATTGTTATGAACTGTTGCTGGTTATTGGAGTTGGACTCTGCCTTTGTCCCATCTCGTCACTACTTTCAACCTAAGGTTAGGTTTGTTACTTATTGAGTATATGGGGTCAGTTGTACTCATACTATACTTTTGCACCTTGCGTGCAGATTTTGGATATTGATGTTGTTGTACATGGTGGGAGCTGGATCAAAGATGTACCTGCTTTCCAGTCATTGCTGCCTCTTATCATGGTAGCTTTAGAATTTTAATCTGTTCCTGTATATTTCAAACAGATGACATATTTTTATTTCACGCCAGTTTTTTAATTCTAATCTTAGAAGCTCATGATTTGTACTACCAGTCCTTGGGGAGTGTATTAGAGTCAGTTAAATATTAATTGAATCAGATTATTATTATTTGGCTTACCTAGAGGGTGAGGTTAGGTGTCATCACGGCTAGTTGGATTTTGAGTCATGACAAAGGTAATCATGGCCATGAATTTAGCCGCCAAAACTTTTACTTATACGTATCAACTTCCACCATTATACTTCATAACTTTTCAAACTTCCTTCATCTAATCTTGCACATTGTTTCTTCATCTTTTTCCTAATTCTCTTCTAACGAAAAACCCTTTCTTTTCTACAATGGCCTCTTCCTCAAAACGTATCAGTTCCTCAAAAAGCAAGAACAAAGCTGAGGACTTTGCTCCTCCAACAGTGGGCTCCTTTATCCCTATAAGTCTTATTACCACAAAAGACTTCGAAGAGAAATTTCCTACTGTTAATTCTCGTACATGGGCCATTAGCAGGTATCCTTCTTCCATACGTCCTTCGAGCACTCCTGCTGTGAAGGAAGAATGTCGCTGCCATGACTTAGAAATTATCGCTCCCGGTCTATCGGAGCGAGTCACCCTTCCCAAGGAGGTTTTTACATATGTTTACACGTATCCCTTTACTTTGGGTGTGTTTTCTTTGAGCGGAGAGCTTGACTCCGTGATTGCAGAGTATTGCCTCCATTACCAGGTGTGTTTGGCACAAGTAAGTCCTGTGTGGAGGACGGTTGCTTGTCTTCGACGTTTGTGCCAGGAAACTGGGGAGGAGCTAACCTTAGACCACATGATGAATCTTTATTCTCCCAAAATCTTTCGTGGGGGAATGATAAACCTTTGCAAGGATGGCCACCATGCCTTATTGTCTAGCATGGATGATGACAACGATCGTGGGTGGATGGAATGATTCGTTGCAATTGCCACCGACAATATCATTCCATTAACGGTTTCATCCTTTCCGGCCGCTTAGAACCGCACTCGTAAGCTCTTTGTTTAGTATTTCCTTTTACTAAAACATTTTTAATAGCCGTATTGATCCTCCATCCTTTGTTTGTTTCAGCAACTCGATGGGTCCCACCGGTGATTGAAGGTTTGTGTAAGGCCCCGTAAAATTTTGTAAAGGAATTTAAGGTTTTGTGGTACCGAGGTAGGCTTACGTATTTGAGGATTGTAGCTCGGACGTTTTGGGTTGATCAGTGCGTTGGGAAGTTGAAAACAAAAAATCTTCGGAAGTGTAGAGCATTTCAGCGGTTCATTCTGCGACCGCAGAATCACTCTGCGAGCCACATAACTACCGCAAAGTGAAGCAGAAACTTGAGCTAAATTTTAGGACCATTGTGCGGTCCACTATACGGCCGCATAACCGTTTTGCGGGCCGCAGATACCATCACAAAACCAACATGAGAAATTTTTTAAGAAGGTTTTGCGGTCCATTATGCGACCGCAGAAGTCAGAATAGGTCTGCGGACTGCAGACCGGTCGCAGAGTAGGGCGGTGTTGCCCAGTTACGGAGGGCCATTATGCGGCCCATTTCGTGGACCGCAAAAGCATTATGCAGTTGCATATGCGACCGCCGATCCGTGTCGGGGCTTTATCTTTATGATTTTTATAACCCGATCATTTTTAAGGGTTTCATCTAATATTTTTAGAGAGAGGTGAGAGTATCTTAGAGAGAGAAAGAGAAGACCTAGCCATTTTGTTCATCAATTCTTGCTCAAGGCTTGAAGATTTCACAAGGATCTTGCTAGGGCTTCAAAGAGGTAAGAATTTCTTTTCCCAATTCTTCAATTTTGAGTTTGGGGTAAAAGATGGGTGATTGGGAGTATGATTCTTGGGTGTGAGAGTATCATGTATACATGTTTGTACTAATAAGGTTTGTGGGAAGATTGTTGAGCTCAAATAAGTAAAGATTGGGTTGTGGAATGAAGGAAATCTTGTAGAAGAACCTTGTAGCCAAATTTGCACACCTAGTGTTTGATAAAATACTCAAATGAGCTGAAACCATGAATATCTTCCTAATTTTTGTTCAAATCAAGGTATGTTGGCTAAACTCTTCTCTTAGAATTAAACCCCACATTACCCTTGTAAGTTCCAAGTTATTCATCACAAATCGACTATTCCAAATAAGCTTTGTGACAAAAGATATATGTTTAGTGCGTGTTCCAAATCTTATTATTATGTTGTGTTCCTATTTTGAGAATGTGTTCAAAGTATGGATTGCATATCTAAATGTTATAACTTCAGGTCATGTTTCAAATGAAAGCTATGATGCCGCTTTGTGTAGAGTTTGTGGTATTGTGATTACACCTCCACCCGCAGACATTAGGGTGAGGCGGCGGGGCCGCTTTGTGTAGAGTTTGTGGTATTGTGATTGCACCTCCACCCGGAGACATTGGGGTGAGGTGGCGGGGCTGTGTAGAGTTTCTGATATTGCGATTGCACCTCCACCCGCATATATTGGGGTGAGGCGGCAAAGCCGCTCTGTGTAAAGGTAGTTGTAGAGGATCCCCGACTTGAAACTTATAAATGTTATTGGAAGTTTTTAACAAATCTGTTTGACTTTTATGGCTATCTAAGCCCTATGATTGTTACCATGATTCATCATTTTCATGTTGTATTTCCAAGTCCTTGAATAGATGTTTTGGTTTTCATTCTAGTACTATTCGACATGTACTAACGTCATTTTTACCGGGGGCACTGCATCTTTAATGGATGCAGGTGGCTCCATAGAATGAGGCATTGACCAGTGATAGCGGTACTGTCACGACCCGAAATTCCCACCTTCGGGACCGTGATGGCACCTAACATTTCACTTGCTAGGCAAGCCAACGTTACAATAATATTAGCCTTTTTTAAACAATTATAAATTAATTAATAACAAAGAAACAAATGCGTAAATAAAGTCTGAAATAGAGTGAATAATCCATAATAATAGCGATGTCTAAATACCATCCCAGAACTGGTGTCACAAGTGCACGAGCTACTAGAATAATACAAATAAAGGTTTGAATGAAAATGAAGTTGTCTGAAAGAAATACACAGCTACGATAAAGTGGAAGGGGACTTCAGAATTGTGAACGACATACAATTATACCTCAAGTCTCATGCGAATAGCTGAATCCGAGAAAATCTATTGTACGTCACTGGGACCAACTCCGGTATCCGCACAAGAAGTGCAGAGTGTATTATGAGTACAACCGACCCCGTGTATCCAATAAGTGTCGAGCCTAACCTCGACGAAGTAGTGACGAGGCTAAGGTAGGTCACTTACATTAACCTGTACGCAATAACAATAACAATAACAATAACAATAACAATAACAATAACAATAACAATAACAATAACAATAACAATAACAATAACAATAACAATAACAATAACAATAACAATAACAATAACAATAACAATAACAATAACAATAACAATAACAATAACAATAACAATAACAATAACAATAACAATAACAATAACAATAACAATAACAATAACAATAACAATAACAATAACAATAACAATAACAATAACAATAACAATAACAATAACAATAACAATAACAATAACAATAACAATAACAATAACAATAACAATAACAATAACAATAACAATAACAATAACAATAACAATAACAATAACAATAACAATAACAATAACAATAACAATAACAATAACAATAACAATAACAATAACAATAACAATAACAATAACAATTAACTCATTTCAACAGTTGAAGCCTACTTGGCAGTCATAACTAATTATTATTTCAATCAGTTTCTGTTGCTGCGTGCAACCCGATCCCACAATATATTCATATTCAATTTCGTTGCGGCATGCAACCCGATCCTCAATATATCTTTTCAATCAATTCTATTGCGGCGCGCAACCCGCTCCTCCAATATATTCATTTCAATCAATTTTGTTGCGGCGTGCAACCCGTTCCTCCAATATATTCACTTTCATATCTGTTCCGGCGTGCAACTCGCTCCTCAAATAATATAATTTACCAATTCTTATAAAAGAAATTACTCCAATAAATACAATAATTAATATGAAATTATAAGACAACAAGCATACAATAATTATGATTTGTTTAGAAATAAGTGATGACAAATAGCAATTAATTGTGGAAATTAAGGAGGAAATATGCAATTTAATAATTAGTATGCTAAATGTCAAGTAGCAATTACGTCACACAAATCAAATAAGCATGTAGCAATTATAGCATGGATTCAATGTATAATATTGAGCAACAAATATGAGAGAAATAATTAATATAATAATTAATTCATGATTTAAAAAAATTTATGATTTTCAAATAATTATGCAAACAATTAATTTGACGACAAATAGACACTCGTCACTTCGCCTATATGTCGTTCACATGAATTTCACATAACAAATAATTCAAGGATTTTATTCCCTCGAGTCAAGATTAACCACGACACTTACCTCGCTTCGCAACCAATTTCAAGATTCCAATAAATCTTTGCCTCACGAATTCGTGTCCGAAAGCTTCAAATCTAGTCACAAACAATTCAATATGCTCAACACGAATCGTAGGAATTAATTCCATATGAATTTACTAATTTTTCGGATTAAAATCCGAAATTCATTTTAAAAATTGACAGTGGGACCCACATCTCGAATCCCGAAAAACTCACGAAATCCGAACACCCGTTCCGATACGAGTCCAACCATACAAAAATTATTGAATTCCGACATTGGATTGTCTTTCAAATCCTAAATTTTTGTTTTTTTCAAATTTCTTCCATCTAAATCCGAAATAAATGATGAATATTGACATGGATTTATGAAATACAATCACTTGCAGATAGAGAATACTTACCCAAGTCAAATTCGTGAAAACCCCCTTTGGAATTGCCCAAATCCGAGACTCAAAACTCAAGAATGAGTAAAAATAGCAAAACTCCCCGTTTTATGGGGGTTTTATGTCTGTAGCGCCACAGGTGGCATGGGGCGCTGCCTGTGGCGCCGTTTCTAGAATTTCCAAAGTCCCAGCGCTAGGGATAGCGCCCCACGCTACCCTGAACGCTCACGTCGTTGGAAAATATTTCCCGACATGGAAATGGGCATAACTCTCTCATACGATGTCCGAATTCAACGATTCTTTTTGCTATGGCTCCGAAATTTCAATATGGATCTAGTGCTTCAATAAAACTTAATTTGGAGCTCATTTTATTAATGTTATACCACTTATTCTTGAAGAAACGACGTCAAAACATTCTAGAATATCCAAATTAAATTCCGTCAAACATTCGAAATCCACCCGAGGCCCTCGGGACCTCAACCAAATGTAACAACAAGTCCTAAAATATCATACGAACTTACTTGGGGTCTCAAATCACGTCAAATAATGTCAAAATTGCAATTCACATCTCAATTCGGACTTATGAGTTTCAAACTTTTTCACATTACAAAACCTGTGCCGAAACCTATTAAATGAATCCAGAATGATTTTAAATTTGGCGCACAAGTCATAAATAACATAACGGAGCTATTCCAACTTTCAGAATCTCAATTAGAGTCCGATATCGATAAAGTCAAATTCACGGTCAAAATTTGAAAATCTTTAGCCTTTAGATTTCTAGTTTCCGTTAAATGCCGATAATTCGAGGTAGGGACCTTCGAATTCGATTCTGGGCATACTCCCAAGTCCCAAACCATGATACGGACCTAGCATAACTTTTAAAATATTGATCCGGGTCCGTTTGCTCAAAACGTTCACCGAAGTCAACTCAAATGAGTTTTGAAGCTCAATTTCACATTTTAATCAATTTTTCATACAAAAACCTTCCGAAAAAATTTACGGACTGTGCCAGCAAGTCAAGGGATGTTGAAGGGTCCTATTCGAGATCTCATAATATAGAAATGAATGTTTAAAATTAAATATAATATATTGGGTCAACACAGGTTCACTCTTTTCCCAGCTGACGTGGTGAGCCCCACTTCATTCCGGGGTTGTACATCTTTTGTTTCGTGTGTATTATGTTTTGAGGTATATTCGGAGCCTTGTTGCTGGCACTATCATTATACTCTTTTATATATATTAGAGGCTTCGTAGACATGGTGTGGTTATGTACTGGTTGAGAAAGTCAAGATAGTAATGTTGTATGTGTGTTAAATCTTCCAATTCAAACTATGAAAGTGTGTGTATTGAGACTTTACAAATGAAGTTTATATTCTCTCTATTTATGGGTGAGTTGGGTAGAAGAAAATCTGGCAGGCTTGCTCGGCCGGGTTATCTCAGTTGAGCGTCGGTCGCGCTCCCTGAGGTTGGGGCGTTACAAACTTGGTATCAGAGCCTAAGGTTTTAAAGTATCCTAGGATATCTCGGAGCCGTGTCTAGTAGAGTCCTTCTTAGCGGTGTGATGTCGACCACATCTATAATTAGGATGCTACTTGGGCATTTAGGAATAATTCCTTTCTTTCATGTTCTCGATCGTGCAATAGAGTTGATTGTAAGATTGTTCCTCCTTTAACTCGTGCTTTGCTCTAACTTTCAGTACATGGCGCCTAACAAGAAGGCAAGAACTGGCCAAAGAGCCAATGTCACCCCAGGAGTGGCAGTTGATTCTATATTTGATGATGTGGGTGATTAATGTGTTGGGCAGTTGAAAAAAAAGATCTTCGGAAGTGTAGAGTATTTCTGCGGTTCATTTTGCGACCGCAGAATCACTCTGCGGGCCGCATAACTGCTGCAGAGTGAAAAAGAAACTTGAGCTAAATTTTAGAACCATTGTGTTGTCCACTATGCGGCCGCATAACCGTTTTGTGGGCCGCAGATCCCATCGCAGAACCAGCATGAGAAATTTTTGAAGAAGGTTTTGCGGTCCATTATGCGACCGCAGACCGGTCGCAGAGTGGGCCAGTGTTACCCAGTTCCGGAGGGCCATTATGCAGCCCATTTCATGACCGCAGAAGCATTATGCGGTCGCATATGCGACCGTAGATCTGTGTTAGGGCTTCATTTTTCTGATTTTTATAACTCGATCCCATTTTTATAAAAAGGCTTTGGGGGTCATTTTTAAGGGTTTCATCTGATATTTTTAGAGAGAGGTGAGAGTATCTTAGAGAGATAAAGAGAAGACCTAGCCATTTTGTTCATCAATTCTTGCTCAAGTCTTGAAGATTTCACAAGGATCTTGATAGGGCTTCAAAGAGGTAAGAATTTCTTTCCCCAATTCTTCAATTTTGAGTTTGGGGTAAAAGATGGATGATTGGGAGTATGATTCTTGGGTGTGAGAGTATTATATATACATGCATGTACCAATAAGGTTTCTGGGAAGATTTTTGAGCTCAAATAAGTAAAGATTGGGTTGTAGAATGAAGGAAATCTTGTAGAAGAACTTTGTAGCCAAATTTGCACACCTAGTGTTTGATAAAATGCTCAAATGAGCTGAAACCATGAATATCTTCCTAATTTGTGTTCAATTTTGTTATGTCTCAAAATAGATTGGGTTCGCTACGATTTTTTGAACGTTGTAGTAATTTAAGGAAAGCTCAAATCGAGGTATGTTGGTTAAATTCTTCTCTTAGAATTGAACCCCGTATTACCTTTGTAAGTTCCAAGTTGTTCATCACAAATCGACTATTCCAAATAAGCTTTGTGATAAAAGATATATGTTCAGTACGTGTTCCAAAAGTTATTGTTATGTTGTGTTGCTCTTTTGAGAATGTGTTCAAAGTATGGATTGCATATCTAAATGTTATAACTTTAGGTCATGTTTCAAATGAAAGTATGATGCCAAATTATGTAGAGATTGTGATTGAGATTACACCTCCACCCGCATACATTGGGGTGAGGCAGCGAGTCCTCTTTGTGTAGAGTTTGTGGTATTGTGATTGCACATCCACCCACATACATTGGGGTGAGGCGGCGGGGCCACTTTGTGTAGAGTTTCTGGTATTGTGATTGCACCTCCACCCATATATATTGGGGTGAGGCGTCACAGGCGCTCTATGTAAAGGTAGTCTTAGAGGATCGCCGACTTGAAACTTATAAATGTTATTGGAAGTTCTTAACAAATCTGTTTGATTTTTATGGCTACCTAAGCTCTATGATTGTTACCATGATTCATCATATTCATGTTGTATTTTCAAGTCCTTGAATAGATGTTTTGGTTTTCATACTAGTACTATTTGACATGTACTAACGTCCCTTTTGCCGAGAGCACTGCATCTTTAATGGATGCAGGTGGTTCCACAGCAAAAGGCATTGACCAGTGATAGCGGTACACTCTTTTCCTAGCTGACTTGGTGAGTCCCATTTCATTCCGGGGTTGTGCATCTTTTGTTCCGTGTGTATTATGTTTTAAGGTATAGATGGAGCCTTGTTGACTAGTGTTCGAATGCGAAGAATGCGAATTGAAACACTGGAATTTGTGCTCGTGTATGATTAGATAACCTTTGCTCAATAGCAAACTTAACTTCCTGGTGGGAATTTGCTATAGAGCAAAAGATTGTCTAACCAGCCCCGAGTGGATGTTTGCTTGTGTGCCTTGCTATTAAAGGTCTTATTGTTGCTGTCTTCGTAGTATGCTTTCTGTTGTTGCCACGTTAAAAACCTTGCCAGAAAAATCCAAGTGGAACAAAAAGTGAACGAAGGAAAAAAGAGTGCAGCACCTACTTTCTGATTGGATAATATTTATGAGCAATAATATCTTTTGAGGTGTACCACGTTCCAATTTCTGGGCAATATTTCTCTATTTTGTTTTTCTAACTCGTATGAACCTTTACCGGTGATAGCTGAAACCCGGTAGGGGCCTTCCCACATTGGACCTAGCTTCTCGGCGTTGAGATCCAGGGTATTGTGAGTTACTTTCCTTAGGACCAAGTCACCTACTTTGAAATAACAAAGGTTGGCTCTTCGATTATAATATTGCTCCATTCTTTGCTTTTGAGCTACCATTCTTACATATGCCAATTCCCTGCGTTCATCGAGCAGTTCTAAGTTGACAAACATTGCTTCGTTGTTCGATGCATCTTCTTCCATGAAGTATCTCAAGGTCGGTTCCCCTAACAATTCTTTATCTTGCAGTGATCGATTATTCCGACTGCGATTGGGAACCTGTTTGCTGTCCGGAAATCTCTGTTGCGGCCTACGGTTCGTTCATAAGGCAAAAACCGGCCCCTAGAAGTTCGCTTGTCCGCGTCATAATCATCCTTTGATTTTTCCTTATTTTTTTCTCGTCCTTTGGTCGACGATGGAAAACCAACGTGATCATCTTCGATCCTTATTTTTGATTCATACCTGTTGTGGACATCCGCCCAAGTCGTTTCTTGAAACTCGAGTAGGCTCTATTTCAATTTTTGGGAAGCATCTGAACTCCTCAGATTCAATCCTTTGGTGAACGCCTCATCCTCCCATTCATCCGGGACAGCCGGGAGCAACATTCTTCCCTTATGGAATCGGGTAACGAATTATCGTAGCAGCTCGGACTCTCCTTGCGCTATCCTGAATATGTCGCACTTTCAGGCCTGTACTTTCCTTACCCTGGCATGAGACTTGATGAAAGAATCAACAAGCATTTCAAAGGAATCTATAGAATGCTCGGGTAATAGCGAATACCATGTCAAGGCCCCCTCGTGAGGGTTTTCCCAAATATTTTCAGCAGCACAGATTCAATTTCGTGAGGAGCTAAATCATCCCCCTTTATTGCTGTTGTGTAGGTGGTAATATGCTCATAAGGGTCTGAAGTTCCGTCATACTTTGGCATTTCAGGGATTTTGAATCACTTCAGGATTAACTATGGTGCCGCACTTGGCTTGTACGGCAATTGAGTATACTTCTTCGAGTCTGGGCCTTCAGCACTGGTGGCGCCCGGGGATCTGGTCCATATAGGCGTTTATTTCCCTCATGAACTGTACAAGTTCATTCTTGAAAGAATCATTCTTGTTGTTGAGACCGGATTTGTTCCCCCCTGCCCCATCGGAGCCAATTTTACTCCTGGGAGTGTTGTTGTCGATCCTCTGCGTTGTTTGATTCGTGGGAATCCCACGAGGGATCGGATCTCGTATGTTTGCATTATTTGATGCTTCCGACAGCTCTCGCTTCAACTCCGTCATAACTTTATCATATCGCGTGAGGTGGCCTAGAATGATCGGTTGTTTCTCTTGCAAGACCCTTACCACGTCGACAACATGCTCTCCATCAGCGTTATCGGGAGTGGCCCCCTGAACATGTTGAGGATACTGCCTGGCATGCACTAGTGTGGCGTCACTCCCTTCGTTATGGGTGTCACTGATTGAGTCTTCGTAATGAGGCTGATCCCCTCGAAACACGTTAGTAAAAAAGGCAAGGATCAATTTCATTATACGGCTATCTACGCCCCACGGTGGTTGCCAAACTGTTTTATCCGTAAAATAGTATAGTTAAATTTATAAGTAATTTCTGGATAAGTGAATTAATTTGATCCTGAAATAAATAAATAATTGAAGAATTATGCAACACTTAGCCTTAAGATATAGACAAAACAATAGAAGCAACAATTCCGGGAAACAAGGTTTCCAGGAACAACAACAAAAGAATCGAGAAATAAGAAGCTAAGATTAGATTGAGTTTTGTATAAAATATAGTCTAAGTTTTCCAGAATAATCGTGTCCCTCTACAATGACAACTGAGCTCATTATTTATAGCTGTGAAGAAGGTCCTAGGGTCGTTCCCTTCTTTAATGTCAATTATGAGGAACATTGATGAAGATGTAACAATGAACATAAATACCAAATTTCTTATAACGGGTAACTGCTCTTAATGCCATGAATATTCTCTATTGAATTCTACTGGGAGAAGAGTATTCATCACATCTTTATGAGCATTATTCTTCTCGGTGACAAACGAAACAGTTGTCTTCAGTTTTTAGTCAAAATCTACAGTTTATCTACAACTTGAATATAATTTTTTGTACAGAATCCGGTAAAAAATTACAATATACGTACACATTTTATACAACTTCTATATAATTATGTTAGTTGTATATATATTTTGTATGTCGTTTCTACACCTGAAATACAAAATATATACAACTTGTTTAAGTTTTCTTCTTCGACTTTCGATCTGAAATTCTAACCAAAACAACCTCAAATCTTCATCAAGTTCTCTCAAAATTAAGATATAAACTTCAAAGGATATTCCCAATCATTTATACACACCCAATCCGAACAAATAATAATTTCACAAATTTTAATTTTTTGAATTCAGAGCTTCGGAACTTTTTAATGCCTATCAATAAAATTTTTAATTGATTAACAGGATTTTCAATTCAATCTACTCGCTTTTGATTAATACTATTTAGTTTATTAATTTCAAAAAGCTAAAAGAGACCTACTTAGAGAGATTAAGCTAGCATCATAGAATTAAACCAGCTAATCTGTAGAGTACAATAAACAGAGTGTTACAATTTAAAAACAGAAAGTCGATTGAGCTGAATTGCGAATTGCAATGCTCTAACTTCTCCGTTTATATAGTACAATTAATTTTGTTATTTAGCATTTGGATTAAAAAAAAGATTTGATCTTTGTTTTACTTCGAGGATGGTTGATTTCATTTGAGTTGGAATAATAAGCATACTGTACTTTTTAATGGAAAGAGAAGTCCATTGTCCGCAAGATGAATTGGAGATGCCCAATGGTATTTGCAAACTTTTGTATATAAATAGTAAATTATCTATGCTAATATAATTAAGTGATAACCTCTCTAAGAGGGGTAATAAGTTTATAATGTGGTATAGATAATTAAAAATTCCTTAAAAAAAGGATTTGCGTAAGCTTTTCAAAGAAAATCAAGATACCTTTTACTTCTTGTTATTCTTGGTTGACCTTTGAAATTGAAAGAGATTATGGAGTCCAGAATCTAAAAAACTACTTTTTTGACTCAAGAGGCCAAAATAGGTGCATAAAAGAATGGGGTATCGTTAGCGTATAGCACATGTAAAATATTCGTTATACTGGATATAATGACTACGATGATAAGTAATAGTATAATGCATGTAATACATGCGCTATGTGTATAGCTCATGTAATACATGTGCTATACTATTATTTCACGTACCTAAGAAATTTATAGTTGCTTACTTAAAGTCGAATGTTCATTCTTGGAAAAATCATTCTTGAGTGAATTTGAACCAATTTACTTTTGTTCTTCAGCATCCTTTATACATCACTTCATATTTATCAATATATACCTTTTTATTTTTGAACTTTGCTACAATGTCTGATGAGCGAAAAATTAGGGTTGCATTATATTGAGGCGGTGAGGCTGTGCGGGAGAATAACTCGGTACACTATAGTTGTTCTCCCCAGTGTATTGTTAAGTTGCCACTCATATTCAAGTACCTCACGTTGGTATCTCTAATTTGTAAAAGGATGAGTGTGAGTAAACGTTTGGTTAATCTTAAGGTAGCTAGAAGATATCCGTATTCGCTTACTCCACAGGGTATGGCTTGTTATGCGAGTTTAACATCGATGACGATGAAACTCAACAAGATTTTTTGAGGACTCCGGATGAACACATGGATGTTCTTGTGTTAAGCATGCTAGAAATGTACGTAAAGTCCGAAAATGTCAGTAGGACTGATGCTCCACAAACTACGGCTACCACTTAACCATCTAGTAGTGTTTTCAGAGCTGTTTTATTCGAACAGGTTCCTTATAAAAGAGTCTAGCATGATCTAAACTTATCTCCACGGGTTAACAAGAAGAAAGGATACAACTTCTCACCAATGCAGCAGCATGGAGGGTCGCCAAGTTTATATAATGCACACGCCGAGTGGTAAATTGCAATTTATATTAATGTAGTATAACTATTTGTTTTAAGTATAATAATAGTAATAACTCTTATTTATTTCGTAGGGGTTACCGGTCATATATAAATTTTATAAGTTATGAACGAACCAACAGTGGGAGTCTACCTACTTTTGGAGGGCTGGATCATGTTGGTCAATCCTAGATTCATCAGCAATTTGATAATATGCATCATGGGCTATCTACAAATTATGAATGGTATGTTTAAGCATTAAATTTAATAAACTATATTGAGATATACAAAATATTAATTATTTGATTGGTTGTGCAGAGAAAATGAGCAACATGACGGTCTTGTCCTTACTCAGTTGGGAGATGATGATATTTTAAATCAGGATATAGTAGATGTACAGAGTGAGGAAGATGATAGTGATTATGGCAACAATGCTGATGAGTCAGGTGTAGAAGCACCCTTCTCTGATGAAAGCGATAATGAGGAACTACACATCACATATGAGAGTGACAATGAGCAACCAAATTTGACGATGGAGCATGATGCCCCCACTCAGCATGCTCAGTATATGTAAAATCCACCTACCGTTAGACTAGCAATGTACGAGTCGCGTGTACCCTTTCATTCAAGGGTGATTTCCTAACTTGAACATTTTCCAAGTATAGCGTGTGTGGATGCCCTCACAAGGGATCTTGATGACATTCGTACAGCAATGTGGGATGAAAGTAGACCATCGGAGCGCTACAAAAATATGCTTTTTAATGACAAGGCTCGCCTCAGTAGGCCAGTGCAAATTTACAGCATAAAAAACTGTCGTGAGATCGAGCTTGTTGAGTCATCTAAAAAAATATATAAGGTGATTTGTCATAGATGGGACCAAGGTTGTAAGTGGATGTTGCGTGGGAGAAAGTTAAAAATTAATATGTGGGTGGTGGGGAAATACATTGGCTAGCATACTTGTAATATGGACACATTCAATGGAAATCATTTTAACTTGAACATTAATTTGATTTTCCTTGTCTTGATTCCATACATTGAATCGTTAATAAGGTACAAGATGAAGGAGTGCATAACATCAGTTGCGCAGGTATATGGGTGTACCATTTTCAAAAGAAAGGCATTTCTCAAGCGTAAATGTGCGGTTGAGATTGTTTATGACAACTGGGATAAGTCATTTGAGGCTCTACTAAGGTACATGGCTGCTTTGCAACTCTTTAATCCCGGGAAAGTTGTTGAATGGAAGCACGGACGATGTCCTGACACACCAGAAAACATATTCAGATATGTGTTCTGGCATTTAAACCATCCATTGATGGTTTTGTTTATTGTGGCCGGTAATCTCCTTAGGTGACACACATGTGTATGGAAAGTACGATATAAAGATGTTGATTGCCGTTGTGGTATATGATAATGGCCAAATATTTCCCCTCGCGTTTGCCATTTGTGCCAATGAGAGTCAAGAGACTTGGACATGGTTTTTAAACTACTTGAAGGAGCACGTTGTGAGAAAATGTTAAGGTATTTGTCTAATATCCGATCGACACATAGTATAATCCGCTCGGCGTGGTCATAGGCATATCAACATAATCCACCCGAAGTAGTCACAGGCATAATAACACAATCCGCCTGGTATGGTCACAGGCATCCAGTCCAAACATATCACACTGGACCAAATAAACAAGAATACATGTATGTGATGAATGAAAAACAGATCTCATGCTCTTGAACTGGTATAAATGACATGCTAAAGTGTATGCATGTGCAAAGTGTGCTATTATAGCTCAAATTGGCAGTTTCATCACAGCATAACATTTATCAAGTTCATTCAGGAATTAAACCTCTATGTAGCCTCAAACATGGCTCAAATAGTTTACAACAATATTACAAATATGAGGAACATCACAGCTTAAAGCTTAACAGTCAGTTCTAGGCATATCAAAGCCAAAGAACAACCCGAGCATGGATAAATCACATGGGCTTAAATCCCATACATGTGCGCACCCACAACACGCAGATATCAAAAATAATTAAGCCAACTAGTGCCTCAACCAAGTTTAGATAAGATACATTCCTCAACCAACCCAAATCACTCCGCTAACAAGCCCTTCCCTCTAGTATCAACCTCCGGAAGGCTCGAATCTAGCCAAAATAATATAATACTATCAATAAAAGCTATAAGAAATGATTCCCAAAGATAAAGCTAAGATCTTCAACTCAAGTCAAACAGTCAACCCAAAACTTGCATTTTGGAACCCGATAAAATTTAATAATTCTGAACACCCATTCAATTACGAGCCAACCATACAAAAATCATCCAATTCCAATCATAAACCGCCCCTCAAATCCTCAAATTTAACTCTCCAATAACATAGTTGAAAAATCCCTAAATTCTAACTTAGTTTCATGTATAGGTGAAATAATCAATAGGTATTCAATATTTAAGGACAAGTGATTAAAAGGCACTTACCTCTTCAATATGGGTCGAAACATCTCCAAATATCGCCCTAGTCCGAACTCCAAATTTCCCAAAATGAAAGAAAACTCAACTCTCGACTTTTAAACAACTACCCGCGATCTAGTTTCTGCGGGCTCAACTACTGCACATGCGGTTCCGCTTTTGCGGAAAAAGGCTCACTTCTGCAAAAACAATTAAAATCCCAAAAAATGCCGCTTCTGCGAGTCTGCTTCGGCGGTCCTACTCGTGCTTCTGTGAGTCCGCTCCTACTGAAGCTATCCGCATCTGCGGTCCCAGCCCCTCAAGTCCACAATTTGCTTCTGCGAAACTCCATCGCAGAAACGACTTCCCTTCTGCGGAACTTCTGCGCGAAAATTCCCTAAGCCAAGCCATATTCCGTACCTACAACCCTCTAGCCGCACATGTGGCTTCGCATCTATGGCCAAATCCACCGTAGATTGGTTACACCAGCAACCAAAAATCTTTGACAAGGCTTTAAGTCCAACTCTCGATCCGTTAACCATCCGTATTTCACCCAAGGCCCTCGGGCCTCAACCTAACATACTAACAAGTTCTAAAATACAATACGAACTCGCCCGAAGCCTCAAATCACATCAAACAACATCAAAATCATGAATTGCGTCCCAATTCAAACCTAATGAAACTAACGAACTTCTAACTTCTTAACCTAATGCCGAATCATATCAAACCAACTCCGATTGACCTTAAATTTTACACACAAGTCATAAATTATATAACGGACCTATTACAACTCTCAGAACCAAAATCTGAGTCCGGTATCAATAGTGTCAACTCTCGATCAAACCTCTCAACCTTCCAAAACTTTAACTTTCCAACTTTAGCCAATTCAAGCCAAAATGACCTATGGACCTCCCAATCAATATCCGGACATACGCCTAACTCCAAAATTACCATACAAATCTATTAGAACTATCAAAACTCCATTCTGGGGTCATTTATACATAAGTCAATATACGGTCAACTCTTTCAAGTTAAGCTTCCAACCTTGGGACTAAGTATCCCAATTCACTCTAAATCATCCCCAGAACCAAACTAACCACCCCGGAAAGTCACGTAACCACAAGTGAATATAAAATAAGAAATAAACAGAAGAACGGGGCTATAATACACAAGATGACCGACTGGGTCGTCATATATGTAGAGTAGAATACTGATATGTGTGCTAGTTAAAAAGATGTTGAAACTGAGGAATAAGAGGAAGCTGCAGAAAACCATATTCGATGAGCATGAGTTGGTCTAAATCTGGTGAGAGCAAATATGGATAGGAGGAGAACGGAGAATAATTAACCAAAGAGGATGAAGATGATCTACCTCTTTCTAAGAGGGTGGATGAACTGACAAACAAGGCAAAGGCTGCTGGTGCAAAATTCTCCAAGAAATTCAAGCATATTTACAAGAATAGGTGAGAACTTTGCTTAAGAATATTGGCAGAGCAATTGTCCCTGATGGAAGTACTCCTAACACTAGGAATAGGAGGAAAGCAGTACTTGAAGAGGTTGCTTTAGAAAATAAGAGGAGATGGTAGGAAAGAAGTAATTTCAGGTTCTCTGATAAACATAATGAGAAGCCAATTCCCGTTGATGATGATGAATAGGAGGAGGAGGAAACGTAGGTTCCTTTGTAATGAAAGAAGAAGTTCATAGGACTGTTAGAAAAAGAAAAGGGAACCAAGAAAAAAAAAAGACTAACCCTGATGAGGCAGGAACCAACTCGAATAAGAGAAAGAAAATCAAAGTTAAACTAGCATTCATTGGGAAGGACATGTAGTTCCACTCACAATTCCTACTAAAAGGCATGGTAATAGACCCTAAGATTACTGAAGAACTAGGTATGAAGGAACCTCAGGAGAAGTTAGAGTTTTAGAAGTGGACACACTTGTTCTTTCGTCCACTCTAAGTACTACATGAAGAATAAGTCTTATAGTTGTACATTAACTTCTCACTATTGGAGGAGAATACAGTGAGCACTATAGTGGAAGGAGTGGACCTGGTGTTCAATGCTGAAAGCTTGGGTGAGATTCTATATGTTCATGTTAATGGGTTTGACATCTATGTGAAAAGAGAGTGTCCAATGGTTCGCGAAAAGGAAGATGATAAGTACTTGATTGTCAAGTACTCACAAGGGAGAGAAATTAAGAAAGCCAAGAAGATGTATAAGGCTGATATGAAGGCAGTTCACAAACTGTTCTTTGAGTTTGTGAACATTTATGTGTTGCCCAGATCTGAGAAGAGGCATGAGGGCACATACATAAACATGTCTACTGAACATACCTTCTATGATGATCAAGCATTTTGCCAAGGTGGTCGATCCATCAAAGGGGGCACATGCACTACCTAATGGATATTTGCTCTCTGTGTTGTTTGAGCATTATCGAGTTCCTTTGAGGGCTGACACGAAAGAAACTAGGAAGGACATATTTGACAAAAAAGACATTGTAGGAGTGTGACTGTCTTCCCATGAAACCATGTGCTACTAGCAATAGTCTGATCACTCAGTTGTTGAATATACTCTACTAATTTACTATTTTTGTGTCACGTTGAAACATGTTCTTGTAACCTTTGTTGGTTTGGTCTTAAGAGGTTTAATATGGTGCATAGGTAAATTTTTCATATTTATTATTTGTTGTGTCTTATGTGTCATTGAAGCAGATTCTTGTAACTTTTGTTAGTTTGGGCCTAAGAGGTGTAATATGGTGTATATATAAAATTTTCATATTTTTGCTTTGAGCTCTTGATTTTTGTGCATGTTAATGTAGTATTTATTTAATTTTTCACTTTTTCTAAGTTGATACTTTGTTTTCTAATAATGCCAAATGAGAAAAGTTAAGGATGTGAACATATATTGATCAACGAACATGATCCCTACATTATAATTATATTGTTGACTGTTGTGCCTGTGTTCAAAAGATGTTTGCAGGAAAGTGTTGATGATTAATCTAGTTAAACTTTTTTTTTATCTTCAGGGTTGCAATAAATGGATTGCAAAAAAGTGGTGGTATTTAATCTGGTTCTTATGTTAAATTTGCACATAGGTTTGTCATCATCAAAAAGGGCCAATTTATTGAACTGAACTTAAATATTTTGATGATTAGAAAAAGTTTTCAAAGAATTAGGTCTCTTGAAGATATTTATTGTACTAATAAACAGGGATGCAACAAGCAGAGATCAAATGAACCAGGTTGTTCGAGTACGATGATCAAGAGCTACGAACCGATTCTTGATGTAAGTTAAATTTCTTGAAGAATTTATTCCGTGAGCTGCAGGCATTGTATCGACGGTAGGAGTTCGTGGTCAATAAAGATTAATTAATTGTTATACTTATATAAAAGTAAATGAGTATAAAAATTGCCGATATTTAAAGAAACTAAATCCTAAAAGGATTATTTTCCTTAACCGAAATATTCTAGGTTTTGGAGCAAACAATGAAGAAGGTATTGGCCAATCTCGCTCTTATATAAAGTATCACGTTGCTGATATTGACTCTTATGCTATTGTGACAATAGGTCGTTTTGAGCACTAGCCTTTATTTTTGTGTTATGAGACCTCTCGTAGCTTAATTTGGTAATTTATTACTTGCGTGCGTAGTCCGCATCGATTTCTAGATAGGTTATGTATGAAATTTCAAAAAACAATATGATTTTTAACTTAAACTAAGGTTTGCGTTGACCACGATTAACGGTTTTTGGTAAATGACCACGGTTCGGTATTTTGATGATTTTGGTAGGTTCGTATGATATTTTTGGACTTGTACTCATATTTTGTTGGGGTCCCGGGTGAACCGAGGGTGTTTCAGTGCATTATGTGAAATTTGACAAAAAATGAGTTTCAAAGTTAAAATTTTAAGTTTTGATGATCGATTCTTGATATTTGATATTATTTTGATGGTTTGTGATAGCGAGCAAGTTTGTATGATGTTATTACACTTGTGTGCATATTCGGATTGGAGCCCGAGGGGATCAAGTAAGTTGGGGATCAATTTTGGTTGATGTTAGAACTACTGAGGCATAGCAGTTGCTGGTGTGAACTTGCAGGTCTCGCAATTGTGATGACCTGATCGCAATTCCGAGCCTTGCATTTGTGATGTCAGGCTCGCAAATGCGGGCCCGGGGTTAACGTTTATTGACTTTTTGAAATATAATCAAAATTGAATCTTTTTCATTGGTGGGTATTTTTTAAAATTTATTTTGAATTATTTAACCGATTATTGGGTGGATTCGGTTAGTTTGGAGGCTTGTTCGAAAGGAAAAGCCATTGTTGATTGTTGATTTTATTGCAGAATGAGGTAAACGCCATGGTTAACCTTGAATTGAGGGAATTAGGGTAGAATCGAGTCTATTTGCTATGTCAACTATGTGTTGGGGCGAAGTATATGCGAGGTGACGAGTGTATATACATTAGCCATGGGATAAGCATCTAGGTGGAATTTGCCTTATTTGTACCATGTTGTTTCATTTACTATGCCTTCCAAGACTTAGATAGATCATTTATTCTATGATTTCGCTTTAGTGTTTATTGCTTATGTTGAAATTATTGTGATATTGGATGTTGAGTTCCCGGAAGTTGTTGATCAGTTGTTGGTACCAATCGTTGAAAGTTTCTCATATGACGAGTTGTATTCTAACACTATTGTTGAAGTTGAAATTTTCTTCCCACCTTGCTTGATATTTATGTTGTTGTTGCTGCTTGGTGAGTAAGAGTGAAGAGCGCGAAGGGTGTTATTGTGCCTCATTTGCTTACCGATATCACTGATTGAGTGAATGTGAGGATAAAAGCACGAAGGGTGATGTCGTGCACATGCTTATATATCATGAGAGGTTAAAACACAAAGGGTGATATCGTGCATATACATTTTTATTATGATCATGTGAGGATGAGAGTAAAAGTACGAAGGGTGATGTCGTGCACTTGCATTTATCTGATTTGGTGAGGATGAGAGTAAAAGCACGAAGGTTGATGCCATGCGAGTTTGTTGAATTCATTTTTTACTTGATATTTGGTAGTGTGGATTTCGACTTGGTGGTTTTGTTTCCCATTTTGGAAAGAGGCTTACTTCATGATTCTTATTTACTGTTCCGTCTATTGTCCCCTATACTTTCCCCTATCTCATTGTTTCATTTAACTCTTTACTATATTCGTTATATATATATATATATATATATAAATTGTACAAGTTTATTTTAGGTGTCTTGTCTTAGCCTCATCACTACCTCGTCGAGGTTAGGCTCAATACTTACGAAGTACATTAGGTCGGTTGTACTCATACTACACTTTTATACTTCTTGTACAGATCATCGGTACCAGCGGATCCTCGAGAGGTGCTTAGCAGATACTACGCTGGTGATTCGAGGTAGAGTTGTATCCCGTCCGCAGGCCTTAAGACATTATCTTACCTCTATTATGTTGTTTCCACTATATTCGGACAATATTACATTTCTTTCAAAACCTTGTATTTAGTTGGATCTAGAATCTCATGTACTTATGACACCAAATCTTGGGATGGTTTATGTTAGTTGTTGGTTTTAGAACTTTATTAAGTTATCACCGAGCTGTTTTTATGATATGTTATTGATCAGTGGTCAGATATTTATAGCTTTTCTTTTCGTATTATCTGTTGTGTTGGCTTGCCTAGCAAGCAGTGTTAGGCGCCATCACAATCCTGATTGGTTGTATTTTTGGGTCGTGACAAGTTTGTATCAGAGCCCTAGGTTACCTAGGTCTCACGAGTAATGAGCAAGCTTAGTAGAGTCTTGAGGAATGGTACAAAGACATTTGTACTTATCTTCTAGAGGATATAAGGCTTTAAGAAATTTCACTTTCTTTCTATCTCTATAGTGTGATTTTATTCTATCTTTGAGTTTGAATCATTCTAATCTATATTCTCTCACAAATGGTGAGGAAACATACAACATCCACAGCTGATCAGGAGCCGGAGCACCAGGTTGCAGCCACTCAGGGCCGCAAGAGGCCGGGGCCGAGGTAGAGCCAGAGGTAGAGGCAAAGCAGCAGGATGATGAGATCCTTGTTCCGCCAGAGCTAGTAGTTCCATCTCAGGTCCCAGAGGGGTTCATTGCTTCAGAACGCTCTAGTCCGCTTGGTCGGACATATAGAGAGTGTGGCTTAGTCAGGTGTATTCCCTATGGCACCAACCGTCTCTGAGGCTAGGGGAGGTGCCCAGACTCCCGCTACTCACACTCCAGAGCAGATGGTTCACCGGTATCAGACTCCGGCAGTTCCACCAGTTAGAGCAGTTCAGCCTGTTATTACTACATAGTCCGGGGAGGGACCCACAATGTCAGCTGAGGGGGTGACGAGGTTGGACAAGTTTACCAAGTTGTTTCACCTTCGCTTTGGCGGTACATCTTCTGAGGACCCCCAGGATTACATAGACCATTGCCATGAGATACTGCACAACATGAGTATAGTGGAGTCCAACGGCATTGACTTTATAATGTTTCAGATGTATGGCTCTGCCAAGAGGTGGTGGCAGGAGTATGTTCGGGACAGACCAGTAGGTTCACCTTCTCTCACTTGGGCTCAGTTCTTATAGTTATTCTTGGAGAAGTTCATCCCCTTGACTCAGAAAAAGGACTTCCGCAGTCAGTTTGAGCACCTCCAGCAGGGTAGCATGACCGTTACTCAGTATGAGACCAGATTTGTGGACTTATCATGCCATGCAACTATATTGATACTTACTGAGAGGGAGTGGGTGCGAAGATTTATAGATAGCCTTACTTATGGCATCAGGCTACATATGTCTAGAGAGACTGAGGATGATATTTCTTTCACACGAGTTATAGAAATCGCTAGGCAGATCTAAAGGATTCGTGCACAGGGTAGAGAGGCACCATTTAAGAATAGGCCTCGTCATTTCGGTGGTTTTAGTTGTGCCTCATCTGGAGGCAGAGGTTCATTTGATAGAGGCCATTATATCATGCCGGTTCAGTCAGCGCTTCAGGTATCATATGGGGCTTCAGGCAGTCGTGGTTGTTATGGGTCTCATCCTGAGCAGCTAGTATTCAGTGCACCTTTAGCTCCAATCAGTGCACCACCGATTCAAAGTTATCACACTAGTTATTTGGACCGTAAGGGTCAGTTATAGGGTCAGTAGTATCAGTCGAGGGCTTGCTATATTTGTGGGTACCTGAGGCACGTCGCAAGGTTTTACCCTGGGTCACAGAGCAACATACCATAGTAGGGTACTCATGCCATGATTCCGGCATCAGTTGCTCCGCCACCTACCCAGATAGCTAGGGGTAGGGGTCAAACAGCTAAAGGTGTAGGCCATCGCATGAGAGGTCGTTCGAGAGGTGGAGGTCAGATTGGTGGGGCTCAGAACAGTTGCTTTGCATTTCCATCTAGACCTAAGGCAGAGTTGTCCGATGCGGTCATAACAAGTATTATTTCGGTATGTCATATAGATGCATCAGCTTTATTTGCTCCAAGTTTTACTTATTCGTATATGTCATCCTATTTTATTTCAAAATTGGATATGTCACGTGATTCTTTGAGTACTCCTATTTATATGTCTATGCCCGTTGGGGATTTTATTATGGTGGACCGGGTCTATTGTTCTTGTTTTTCACCGTATCACGCTATCTTAGATTGTCATGACAATACTGTGACATTAACCATGCCAAGGTTGCCTCGATTGGAGTGGGGAGGGACTCTTGGTCACTCCACTAGCAGGGTGGTTTCATATATGAAGTCTCGGCGTATGGTCGAGAAGGGGCGTTTGGCGTATTTGGCTTATATCCGTGATTCTAGTGTAGAGGTTCCTTCCATGGATTCGGTTCCCGTGGTGAGTGAGTTTCCATAGGTGTTTCCTACATATTTGTCGGGTATGCCACCCCATATGGATATCTACTTTTGCTTCGACTTGGTTCCGGGCAATTAGCCTATCTTAATTCCACCATACCGTATGGCTCTCGTTGAGTTGAAATAATTGAAGGAAAAGTTGTAGGATTTGACAAGGGATTTATTAAACCTAGTATCTCACCTTGGGGGTGCTCTGGGTTGTTTGTAAAGAAAAAGGATGGATCGATGAGGATGCGTAGAGACTATCAACAGGTGAACAAGTTCAGTATCAAGAATAAGTATTTGTTACTGAGGATTGATGACTTATTTGACCTGTTTCAGGGTGCCAAGGTGTTTTCCAAGAATGATTTGAGATCTGGCTACCATCAGATGGTGATTAGGGCATCGGATATCCCTAAGACAGCTTTTCGGACGTGGTATGGTCACTACAAGTTCTTGGTGATGTCATTTGGCTTGACCAATACCCTAGCAACCTTTATGGATTTGATGAACCGAGTATTCAAGCCTTACCTGGATTCCTTCGTGATCGTCTTCATTGATGATATTTTGGTTCACTCTCGCAGTCGAGAGGAGCATGAGCAGCACCTACAGATTGCACTTTGGACATTGAAGGATCGTCAGTTATATGCCAATGCCTTGAGCAGGAAGGCAGAGAGCATGAGTAGTTTGGCATTTTTACCGACAGTGGAGAGGCCATTAGACATGGATGTTCAGGCTTTGGCTAATCGGTTCGTGAGGTTGGATGTTTCGGAGCATAGCCGGGTTCTTGCTTATGTTGTGGCACCGTCATCATTGTTGGAGCATATCAAGGCTTGCCAGTTTGATGATCCTCACTTGTTAGTGTTGAAAGACACGGTGTAACGGGGTGGTGCTAAGGAGGTTGTGATTGGAGGTGATGGTGTTATGCGGCTTCAAGGCCGGATTTGTGTTTTGAATGCCGATGGGTTGAGGGTGTTGATACTTGAGGAGGCTCACATTTCGCGCTATTCCATTCACCTAGGTATCACGAAGATGTACTGTGACTTGAAACATCACTATTGGTGGCGGAGGATAAAGAAAGATATTTTCAGTCATGTCTTTCGGTGTTTGTATTATCAACAGGTAAAGTATGAGCATCAGAAATCGGGTGGGTTGAATCAGAAATTGGTAATACTGGAGTGAAACTAGGATCGTATTACTATGTACTTTGTGGTAGTCTTACCACAAACCTTGAGGAAATATGACACTGTTTGGGTTATTGTGGATTGGTTGACTAAGTCCGCACACTTTATTCCTGTGGCGACTTCCTATTCTTCAGAGTTGTTGGCTCAGATTTACATATGGGAAATTATCCGCCGGCATGGTGTGCCCATTTTCATCATTTCTGATCAGGACACATAGTTCACATCGCATTTTTGGAGAGTCGTGCAGTGTGAGTTGGGCACGCGAGTCGAGTTGAGTACCGCATTTCATCCTCAGACGGATGGACAATCCGGTCACACTATTTAGATATTGGAAGATATGTTGCGGGCATGCTCTATAGATTTTGGGGGTCAGTGGGACCATTTTTTTACCTCTAGCGGAGTTCGCCTACAACAACAGTTATTAGTGGAGTATCCAGATAGCTCTGTACGAGGCCTTATATAGGAGGCGATGTCGTTCACCAGTTAGTTAGTTGAGCCCAGTGAGGCTAGATTGTTGGGCACTGATTTGGTTTTTGATGTTTTGGAGAAGGTTAAGGTGATTCAGGAGCGACTTTTGTACAACTCAGTCCAAGCAAAAGAGTTATGTGGACCGGAAGGTTCGTGATGTGGCTTACATGGAGGGTGAAAAGGTTCTTCTCCGAGTGTCACCTATGAAGGGCTTGATGTGGTTTGGGAAGAAGGAAAAGTTGCGCCCGAGGTTTATTGGTCTATTTAAGATCTTTGAGAGAGTTGGAGAGGTTGCTTATAGGCTTGCATTGCCTCCTAGCCTAGCAGGGGTACATCCGGTATTTTACGTCCCCATGCTTCGGAAGTAGCATAAGGATAAGTCACATGTTTTAGAGTTCATCACAGTGATGCTTGATGAGAATTTGACCTATGAGGAAGAGCTGGTACCTATTCTAGACCAGCAGGTTCGTAAGTTGAGATTTAAGAGTTTTCCTTCTGTGAAAGTGCCTTGGAGAGGTCAGCCGATTTAGGAGGCTATGTGGGAGTTTGAATCCGATATGCAGAGTAGATACCCACACCTTTTTACCAGTCAAGGTACACTTTTATGTCCATTAGAAGACAAACGTTTCTTTTAGAAGTGGAGAATGTGATGACTCGATAGGTCGTTTTAAGTACTAACCTTTATTTCTGTATTTAGAGACTAGATGTAGATTTGGTGATTAATAATTTATGTGCATAGTTCGTGTCAATTTTCGGATAGGTTATGTGTGAAATTTCAAAGAAAATGTGATTTTTGACTAAAAATGAGGTTTGAGTTGACCACAGTCAACGTTTTTGGTAGACGACCCTGGTTCAGTATTTTGACGATTACGGTAGGTTCGTATGATATTTTTGGACTTGTACGCATATTTGGTTTGGGTCCCGGGTGACCCGAGGGTGTTTCGACGCAATGTGTGAAAGGATGCAAAAATTGAGTTTCAAAGTTGAAATCTTGAGTTTTGATGATCGGTTCTTGATATTTGATGTTATTTTAATGATTCGTGGTAGCAAGAGAGGTTGTATGATATTATTACACCTGTGTGCTTGTTTGGATTGGATCCCGAGAGGCTCGGGCGAGTTTCAGATCAGTTTTGGTTGATGTTGGAAATACTGAAGCATAGCAGTTGCTGGTGTGAACTTGCAGGTCTCGCAATTGTGAAGACTTTCACAATTGCGAGCCTCGCATTTGTGGTGTCAGGCTCGAAAATGCAAACATAGACTGGGGGTTGGGTCTTCTCATATGCGAAGAAATTTTCGCTTTTGCAAACTATTTTGTGATCACTTTTTGCCGCCTTTATGTCGCATTTGCTACACTTTGTTAGGTAGGGCAGCTTCGCATTTGCGAGTGGGGTGTCCTTCACAAATGCGAAGTTATCGCATTTGCGAATATTGTATGGCTGGACACTGATCACATTTGCGATCAATGGTTCGCTTTTGCGATGGTCGCAATTGCGAACAAGAGTTCGCAATTGCGACATCTGCAGCTGGGTAAAAGTGAAAAATTTTGGGACTTAGCTTATTTCACACCATTTTTCAACTCTGAACTCTTTAGAGGCGATTTGTGAAGAGGATTTTCTTCCCAAATTAATTGGTAAGTAACTTTAGCTAGTTTTCAATCAATTTCAATTACTTTTCCATGAATTTTAACATCAAATCCATGAATTTCAACGTAGAAATTAAGGGTTTTGGGTAGAATTTAGGAATTTTATAAAATTGAGATTTAGACCTCGAATTGAGGTCAGATTTCAAAATAAATCACATAACCGGGCTCGGGGGTGAATGAATAATTGAAATTTGGTCCGATTCTCGGATTTCGGCCAAGCGGGTCTGGGGTTAACTTTTGTTGACTTTTTAAAATATGATAAAAATTGAACCTTTTTCATTCGTGGGTAGCTTTTAAAGCTTATTTTGAATTGTTTGAATGATAATTGGGTAGATTCGGTTGGTTTGGAGGCTTGTTCGAAAGGAAAAACCATGGTTGATTGTTAATTTTATTGCAGAAGGAGGTAAGTGTCGTGGTTACCCATTAATTGAGGGAATAAAGGTAGAATCAAGTCTTTTTGCTATGTGAACAACGTGTTGGGGGTGGCGTATAAGCGAGGGGACGAGTGTATAAGTGTTGGCCATGGGATAAGCATCCGGGCGGAATTTGCCTAATTTGTACCATGTTGCTTCATTTACTATACCTTCCAAGCCTTAGATAGATCGTTTATTCTTTGACTATTCACTTTCGTATTTATTGCTTATGTTGAAATTGTTGTGATATAGGAAGTTGAGTTCGCGAAAGTTGATCAGTTTTTGGTACCAATCGTTGAAAGATTCTCATATGATGAGCTGTATTCTAACACTATTGTTGAAGTTGAAATTTTCTTCCCACCTTGCTTGATTTTTGTGTTATTGTTATTGCTTTGTGAGGAGTGAAGAGCACGAAGGGTGTTGTTGTACCTCATTTGTATATTGATATCATTGATTAAGTGAATGTGAGGATAAAATAACGAAGGGTAATGTCGTGCACATGTTTATTTATCATGAGAGATTAAAGCTTGAAGGGTAATGTCGTGCATATGCATTTTTATTATGATCATGTAAGGATGAGAGTAAAAGCACGAAGGGTGATGTTGTGCACATGTATATATCTGATATGGTGAGGATGAGAGTAAAAGTACGAAGGGTGATGCCGTGTGAATTTATTGAATTCGTTGTTTTACTTGATATTTGGTAATGTGAATTTCGACTTAGTGGTTTCGTTGCCCATTTTGGAAATAGGTTTAATTCATGATTCTTATTTACTCTTCCATCCATTGTCCCCTATACGTGCCATTATCCCGTTGTTTCATTTGACTATTTACTTGTTATTCCTTTATATATATATATATATATATATATATATATATATATATATATATATATATATATATATATATATTTGTATTCCGTCGAAGTAAGAAACCATGGCATATATGTTTGGAATAGATTCCATTTTGAGAGAGTTAAAAAAGAACTATCTCGTTGAAAGGTTCTATACATCTGCCCTTTCTCAACATATTTATTTAAACAAAGATTCTATTTTTTCCTCTTTTCGGATGTTAAATCTTTCTTAGCTATATATATAGCTGTACAAATTTATTGTAGGCGTCTTGTCTTAGCTTCATCACTACCTCGTCGAGGTTAGGCTCAACACTTACAGAGTATATTGGGTCGATTTTAGTCATATTACATTTCTGCACTTCTTGTATAGATTTTGACATCGATACTAGCAGAGCCCTAAGAGGTGCTTAGCAGATACTGCGTTGGTGATTCGAAGTAGAGCTGTATCTAGTCCGCAGACCTTGAAACATTGTCTTACCTCTACTGTGTAGTTTCCACTTTATTCGGACAATGTTGCATTTCTTTCAGAACCTTGTATTTAGTTAGATTTAGAAGCTCATGTACTTGTGACACCAAATCTTGGGGTGCTAGTTGTTGGTTTTAGAACTTTATTATATTATCACCGAGCTCTGTTTACGGTATGTTATTGATCAGTTGTAAGATGTTTATTTCTTTTCGTATTCTTTATTGTGTTGGCTTGCCTAGAGAGCAATATTAGGCCCCATCATGACTCTGATTGGCTGGGATTTGGGTTGTGATAGCTATTTCATAGATTTACTACAAATTTACTCACGACAAATAGCAATCACGGTAAGAATGTACTTTCAAAGATTCAAGCTGCACAACTGAAGAATCTGATTGAAGAAGAAGTTTCTAGTTGTTTAGGTCTTGATTCATTATTCTTTAATTGTAACTTATTCTGTTTTTGAGAAGTGTATTTGTAGGTAAACAATTATTAGAATTTGTTTTGAAGTACTAGGCTAGAGCTTATAGTCTATGAGAGCTATAAGAGGCAGCTACAATTGGGTTGATTGTAGGGGCTAAAATACTAGAGTTCATAGTCCTTTGGTTTCGCGAAAATTGAGCAAGACACCGTTCACCCTCTCTCGTGTCTAGGTGGACTATAAAATAATAAAGTGCTTACAAACCAAAAAACCTTAAAAGCACAAAACACCATTTTAAGATGAACAAAGTAAAGGCAAAAGTAAAATAGAACCGAAGGCTGATACATTGACAAAGAGCTACAGCAACATGGTCAACATACTACTACTTCGACAATGATCTTTGAACTCTTCTCAGCAAACGAAGTAGAGTGACCAAATCACTGGTGATGTATAATCAACTTATCAGCCACTAAGCCGATACCTGCTTTCTCCCTATAATCAAAGGTTTCCAAAGAGAAAAATGCATCCGCAGAGGTCCCAGGAATGAACAAGTTCGCTAGTTCCGCGGAGTCAAAATTACTAGACTCAACTCTTTGGAAGGTGGAAGATTCATTCTGATATCTCTCTATCTGCGTCCTCCAGTGAACAGTGTTACCATCCACTCTAGCTTTCAATCTGCAAAATAAGCAATCAGAAAGTGAAGTATGATCAAATGAAACATAAAAACATGGTAAAAGCCTATAATGTTCCAGATATGAGCTCAAAGAACAGAAAGATGGGGCTGTGGAAAAAATTATGCAGTCGAGAGACCCTTTGGGCATGGTATTGATAATGTAGATGAAAGGAACTGAACAGTGAAATCATATCATATAAAGGAAACTTTAGAGATGAACTTCACATGTCAAAGAACTACATTTGTTAGTAACTACCAAATCAGCAGCATGTAATCGTCTCTTAGTGGAGATCTGAATTGAAGTTATCTTTCCTGATGAAGAAATGTTCAGTAACTTACCGCAATCGAACGCTCTGATAATCTCTGTTAACCACAGGAAGCCATTCTGAGTCACCACCGCAATCCTTGTATCTCTGCTCAACAAGAATATCACACTCATCCAGAACTTCACATAAACGCCGAGAAGCAGCCACCACAAAAGTGAGTCGACGATTAGCATCATCAAACTTTCTAATTTCTAACTGCACCTTGAGGCGACTACAATGCAGCTTCAAATCAATGTCATTGTGCATAATACGTATTCTTGGGTTTCCATCATAAAAGGAGGCAGGGATTGCAAAAGTAGAAGGTATAGAAACTTCATTAGGAGAAATCCATGAACTTTGAAGTACTTCAGGAAAAATAGACTCCTGCACATAAACCAAAATATATAGCTCCGCAGACTAAAGTAATGTTCATGTAGTAACTAGTAAGGACACTAGCATCAGAAGACCGTTATATATGACTGATTCAACCAACAATTCAGGTGTCCAGATTCATTTTTTCAAATTATGACTTTTTTTCCTATGAAAGGAACTTCATCTAAAATAGGTTACTTCCGTCTTAATGATTCTCAACTTAAGCAGTTAAGTAAATACACGACAACACTTTTGATCGTATAAATCTTCTAGTTAACAGTATAAAAATCCAAAGGAAGTCAGCTCCAATATATTACAATTAAGATATGCCACACAGCACAAGACTACACCCTGTGGAAATACTATTTGTTGACAGTTTACACATACAAAATAAATGATCATTCACTTCCATATATAAGATCAGATAATGTGTTGTAGTTATATGGGCCATGCATAATTTGTCATGGAGTGAATCAGGCAGGGAAATATCCCAGTCCTTAATCTTATGTGGAGGGTGCAGGGTAAAAGTATTCCATAGGATGATAGATTCAGTTACCCCTGCTTCAGTTCTCCCCTCTCCCGCACAGGGGCGTATCTAGGCTTTGGTGTATGGGATCACGTGAACCTATACTCATCTTCCTAAACCATGTATAATAATGTTATACTTCTTCAAAATTACATAAATATATGTGTGTGCACTCATACTCAAAGACTCCTGTAGTGTAATAATTATTGGGCGTGCCTCTACGAGTAAAATTAGGGGTTCAAATGTCACTTCATACTGTCTTGTTTTCGGCACAGAGCATAGATATATACGTGAAAATCATTAAAAAATTAGATAAGATATAATTTTGAACCTGTAATATTAAAGTGTAGTGAGTTCATGGTAAAAGACTAAAGTTAAACACGTCAAATGTAAATTCTAGATTCACCTCTTCATAATAGTGCACTCATTCTCTTAAAATCCTGGATCCGCCTCTGCTCCCGCACCGACACCACCCACTGACCTCACTACCCACAATATGTACGTACATACAGACATGACTTCATATTATGTATTCTCAGACTGATTATTTGATATGCTCAAGTATAGACTGATTATTTTGTTTCCATTTTGCTGAGTGCAACCTTACTAATTACTGCATTCGTGTGTCGAGAACTTTGACGTATAAATAACAAGCTTTTGATACATTTACGCACAAGATATTTTTGCGTCTACGATTTAATCTCATCTCAGACTTCATCTTTAACCAAAATCAACATCTATCAAACTAGACTGAAGATAGAAAACGAGAAGGTTTGGCCCATAAACTCTCACTATCACAATCTGAAGTATAGAGCACCAGAACCAATCAACCCCTTAGTCAGAAACTTGGACAAGAACACTATTATAAAAATTACTATATATTTATATTTACAGATGACCATTTGAAGGTGAACTAGATGTAGTCATCTCTTTTACCCAGATGGATAAGAGAGGTATATAATTCATTTAGATAATGGGGATCACGATTCAGATCCCATTGGAGCTTTTCAAATAATAGACATCCAATCTAGACAAATTCCCTATCAAAGATATTTAAGGCCGCCCACTTGTTCAAAGAATTAGTGAATCAATATGAATCAACAAGAGGTTATTTTAAAAACTAAAAACTCGGGATCTTAAGAAACTGAAATGATATTAAAATAAAAAGCATATCAAATAGGGATAGAATATTCAGTGGTAAAAATTTCAATGTCATATGAGTGAGAGAGCTGTCTGCGGAAAAAAAAAGCCAATCATAGAACTGAAATAGAGCAAAACAGTAGTTATACTTACCAAGAATAAAACAGTTCCACAGTGCTTGAGAACTTCAAGATTCATTCGGACATCAGGCAAACACCTGAAAGTGTCAAGAGAATTTTAACGGAGGTATCACAACAGAGAGGAAGAGAAAAAGGCAAATGACATTTTTTTGGACATTCTCTCACAGGAGAAGAGAAAAAGAAGCTAGTCACACTGTCATGCCAGCAAAGTGCAAATGCTACATCAAAGAAGTTGCAAGTTCTCAGACAAGCAAGTTCAGAAAAGAAGATCGCATAGGGGGTAAGAAATCACTTAATTTAAGGAAGACACAATAAACGGAGAATTAATTGTTTCGCTGCAAAAGATTAAGAAGTCACTTAATTGATCCCTCCGCTAAAAGAAAAGCTCTGATCTAATAATCAACTTATTCGTAATGCAAATTAATATCCATACTTACCTGTGTGGTTGCTCTTCAAACCGAAAATAAGCTGCGAGAGTAGACAACTGCCAGAAACATTATCACTCAAATAGTATCAGAATTTCTGGATGAGAGGAAGACTAATATGAATACTGCGACATTTTAGATACATAAGGATGCGACTTTTACTGTTTATGGAAGATAGATCTGTGCACCAACTAGGTGATTCATCTGAGCCAGCCTTGACAGTTTCTAGACAAATCATCCATGAAGTTGCATTGAGCTAATATACAATGTCTTTCTCAAGTATAGCTAACCTAGTTAATCAAGAAGATAAAATAAATCTGTATAGCCCATGGTTATTTTTCTTTCCTTGTCCTTAAACTTAACATATCCGCTATATATAACACTAACTAAACTTATAGCAGTGTAATCCACTAGATAGTTGCTACTTCCCACTAGCACAAGTACAGAGTAACTTTGTCGACCAAGTTCCGTTTGTCACTGCTGTGCTTTGGAGCCTGGTCTTCCTGTTCCATTCCATTTTAATTCACTGACCGCTATGCTACACAATTGGGTGCAAAAGTCTTGCAACTATAGTCAGGATTTTAAACTTTATAGACTTTTCAGGGGAGTTTCTAATTCTTTAACTGCATAAATTTATGCCTTCGATTCAGAGTCATCATCCAGGGAAAAACATATGGAAAGAAAAACAAATAAAGACTAAATACTTTGGTGACTGTATTTAGCTGAAAGAAGCTGGTTTTTCTAATGGAGGTGCTATCTAACATCCAATTGACAACCAGATGTACTCGAAAATTTAAAATATTTTTCTGGAAAATGTTTTCCCTTCTCTTGATAGGGAAAACATTTTTGGAGTAAAATGAGTTTATAAGGAAAATGTTTTCCAAAATATTTAAGCTAATCAAACACCCTATGTCACTAATCATTTGCAAATCTTGTAGACAATATTCACCAAGTTAAGGATACCTTCATATCACCAGCTCTCTTTCCAAACCATTCTGTTAACAATGGATACGAATCAATCAATTGCCTATATCTTGGTGCTCGCCAACCAATTTCAGCAAACTCCTCCTTAATAAGAGGACAATCGAAGTCCTTAATATTGTGTCCAGCCCATATTCGCGCTATGTCAATAGGGACACACGCATCACACAAAATGGAATTCAACACAACTAAAATACAAAGAGGTGGTCTTTTATAGCATACATTTATTAAATATTATACGCCAAATATGGTTTTCATGCTTTCACTTGATGATAGAAATAACACAAATTACAACATAAAGGTTTTAATCACACAAAGGCTTCGTGTATATATATATATACGCACATTTAACACTTTGCGTGATTAAAACAATTTTGTGTTAAAAACTTCGTGTGATTAATATATATATATTCCCGAGAAAACTACAAACATTCCATTAATTGACCATCATTTTCAAGATTACTTACCATGGAGAGTAATGCGACCCCGAAAATTCGACATTTCGAGTCATTCATATTTTCTGATCAATTCAAACATAGTTCAATTACTTTAAAGAGATAAAAAATACTCATATCACGTCACTGTTAGTATAATAAATGAAGTTCGGTTACTAACTATACCAATATAATAAGTAAAAGTTCAATGGCCATAAGCCCATAACTAATCCATAATTACTAGGTAGAATGTAAAAGTTGAAAAAAGAAAATGATGGTGCTAACCATTGAGGATTTGGTAGATGTCGTCAGCAACTTCAGGGAAGAGAGGGGCAGAAGCTAGGTCTGCTCTGGTGATGCCATGATGACCCGAGAAAGTATCCGAGAATGATGGGTCAGTGGGTCGGATCAGGGTCGAATAACTGTCAAGCTCAATCAACCTCCTTGGGCATACAAATATGGCTCCGAATTCTAACAGAACCCGATCCTGAAATGTCGTCTCCAAATCAAAGAACACAATTGCCTCCCCTTCTCCGTCAATCTCCATTAATGCAGCTTATCGATCGAGCTTCACAAATTTCTTCACACACACACAAACACACAGACACAATGAGAATATATATAATTTGCTGTGTTGAGGTGGTGTTATGATAATCTCATGTGTATTATATAGAGATGCATGTATTATGGAACTAGGTGTAAGCGCGACAATATTTTCCATGGTGGGGCAGTGTAGTAGTGAACTAACTGAAACTTTTTTGCTTTTAGTTAGTAGCTTGGAATTTGAGAGACTGACTTTTTGCATAGTCCTGACTCATCAACTAGTGTACATTGGAAGTTTAGTCGTCTGTTCATGGAATAATGTGGGATTAATCATGTGTTACGTTGGATTTTTGTTTCTGGTGTAATCAATTTCGAAATTAGTTACATATCTCATTTTCGATATTGATTTTAACACATTCGATATTGATTAAAATGATGAAGTGCCCTGCTCCAAAGTATTTTAGAAAGCGAAATAGAGTTCATTTCTTAGATAATCATCCAAAATTATGGACTAAAATTACTTTTCTTTCTTTTGTAACAGAAAAGTCATTCAATTATTCCTATTACACATAAATGATCACTCAATCGAAATTATTAAACTTTTCGATGAAAAATGTGACATAACAGTCTACATGGACTTTTTATATTTTTTGAACCTAATAAAATCATTAACACCCAAACCAAAACATAAGAATTTTATTCATATATATACACACCCAAAAACCATTAAAAATAAAAAACAACCACTAAATAAAACCAAACGGTAAAATGCATACCTATTATAAATGCATCTCTCTTCTTCTTTCAAAAATCAAATTTCTTCTTTTTTATAGTTTTATAAAATAATAATGGGTATTTAGACTAAAGACTAGATTGACCTTTCTTCTTCTTTTCTCAATGACCTGTATTTTTCTTTTCGCAGTTTTTCTTTTATTTTATACAAAATAATAATGGGTACCAGATTAAAGACTATAATGAAATCATGAAAAAAATAGAGCTGCTTTTTATAAGAAGAAGAGAGATGCGTTTTAGTATTAGATTAATTATTTAGCAAGTGGATTTTTATTTTTAGCGGGTTAGATTGAGTGTATGAGTAAATTTTCTATGTTTTATTTGGGTTTTAATTATTTTATTTGGTTCAAAAATATTAAAAAATCCATTTGGACTGCTACGTCACATTTGTCCACCGGAAAGTTTGTTAATTCCGATTGAGTGACCATTTATGTGCAATAGGAATAGTTGAGTGATTTTTCCGTTACAAATGAAAGAAAATTGACTTTAACTTATAATTTTGAATAGTTAAATAATCATCTGAGTAAGTTGAAATTATAAATAAAAGTTTATCTAAATTATCTATTGTAAAACTAACCACATGTTTTATGTACACTCAGTTTATCCCATATAGATCCAATTTCCAATATATATTTCAAATATACTCTTTTAAATAATTTCAAAGTTTTTTAGTCCATGGGGCGGGGGGGGGGGGAGGGGGGAGTGTGGAGTTTACTGATGGATACGTTTTCCTTTAGTAGCTTGGAATTTGATTGACTGGCTTTTGCTTAGTCTTGAAGTAGTTTACATCGGAAGCTTAATGTGTTGAAAAGAGTAGTTATGTCATTTAATGGAAGACGCGGCAAGTTCAAAACATAACTTAATGCTGAAGTTGTGTGTTGAACGAAGGAAAGAGTAGCAAGTACATTTCAGGGGTTATGCTGTAAAACTTTAGCGTCAAAAAGTTTTTCTGATTTTTTTTTTCTTTGGTCTTCTGCAAAGTTGAAAGATATTTTTTATTCCAGAGATGGTGCAATGATGTTGATTGAAATATTTTTAACACGTTTGGTAGGAAGTGTTAGAAAAAATAATGCAAGCATTAGCTCTATGCATTACTAATATCTTGTTTGGTATATTTTTTTAACCTGTGTATATATTAGTTATACATCATACTTGGTATTATCTTATGTATAAGTAATGCATAGAAAACCATGGCATTAGTAATACCAAGGCTATTAATGCATGTATTAGTATGGTTAAAGACAAAATTATCCTTAAAATCCCTTAAAACTTGAGAATATCGAGGGCATTTTTGTAAACATCTATTTTTCTTAAAAATTATATTATGCATTATAATTTTAATACACCACACCAAACAGTAGATAAAAAATAATATTTGCATAACTAATGCTTGCATTACTAACCCATGCATTACTAATCCATGCATTACTAATACACCTTATTCCGCACTATTCTTATGCACCTTACCAAACGACCCCTTAGGGTGTAGGAAAATATTTTTTCAATTTTTTCATATTTGGGTGGCTTAAATATTTTAAAAAATATTTTCTTCATAAACTTATTTTTCTATAAATGGCAAAAAATATTTCCCTACCAAAAGAAAAAATATTTTTCAAAATTCTTTTCACCCTTCCCCTTATCTCATATCTCAATTGAAAGAGGAAAAAGCAAAGAGAAAGAATAAATTTGCTCTTAGCCTACCTATTCATCTTTTTCTTTTGTCTCCTTATAACCCCTTCCTTTTGACCTTTTTCTTTATTTTGAATGTAAGGAGAAAGAGTGATATATCAAATCTATTCCTATATTATAAATGGGGATAACCAGACAGCTCATGGTCAGCATGTCTGTCTGGTCCAAAATTATCTCATGGCCTATATTTGCAGCCCAACACGTGTAGCCCAATTTTGATGGCTGTCAACTCACCGTTTGATTTCTCTTACTACATCCGATGAGGATAACCAGACAGCTCATGACCAACATGTCTGCCTGACCCAAAATTATCTCATGGCATATATTTGCAGCCCAACACGCGTAGCCCAATTTTGATAGCGGCCAACTCACCATTTGATTTCTCTTACTACATACGATGGGGATAACCAGGCAGCTCATGGTCAACATGTCTGCCTGTTCTCATGGCCTATATTTGCAGCCCAACACGTGTAGCCCAATTTTGATAGCTGTCAACTCACCGTTTGATTTCTCTTACAACATTCGACACTTGTGAAAAACTTCATCTGCAAAGCCCTCTTCTTCAAAGGCCTTTTCGCTTCATATCTCTCCTCTCTTGCTCAATCCCTCTGTCTATTGGTATTTTCTACTGGGTAATCTTCTTCTCATCTTGTGTTTTTTGTATTGATTTGTTTCAATCCTTGATACTACTTCTGTTCCAGTTTATGTGAACCTATTTCCTTTTTGGTCCGTTCCAAAAAGAGTGACCCTTTTCTAAATTTGGATATAATTTAGCTTAAACTTCCAATTCTATCCTTAATGAGAAGCTTTTATAACCACACAAATACTCTGGACACCTTTTTGACTTGTTTAGGACCACAAATTTCAAAAGTCTTAATTTTTTCTTAAACTCCATGCCTAGTCAAAGAGGTTCACATAAATTGGAACTGAGGGAGTAATATACTACGTAATTGTGTTTTCCCCTGAATAGTGAGGGGATTCCTGCAAACAAAGTGAAATATGTTAATAAATTTTGTTCTCAAGGTGTTTGACAAAATTCTTCAATTAGATTTTCTATTAGATTTCTTATGCATGTTCCTGTCTTTTGTTTTCTCTGGTTTCACTCTTTGGTTTTATTTTGAGTCAGGGCTTTCATGTACTTCTTTAGTGCCCAATGACCAATTAGACAATGTTACAGGAGTTGAAGTTTGGCAGACACACGAATAGGAAATCTCTGCCTGACATTGCAAGAAGTTTCATTAGCTTAAGTGGTGTTTTTTTAGTTTCTTTCCGTCTTCGTTTCAAATTGTCATCAAGATTGATTTTCCTTTGCTTAAGAAATGATTTTGGTATAGTAACAGAGATATTCCAAGGGGCAGTGGTGCAAGGTTCGAAAAATATAGACCCGCTCATCTATCCTTCTTTACTTAAATACTAGGTTATGTACGCCTAATCCACATTTAATGAAAACTCAGTTATTTGCTATTGTTCAAGTTTGGTATTCGTGCGCATTTCCTTCAATTTTATTAATGTGAGTATTTAAAATGTTATTTTGTTAGAGGTGTTGATCTTATAACCTTCTTAATTTAAATGCAAAATAGATTGGAATTTATAGTTAATCTGTAATGATCCGACCGCTCATTTTGCGCTCTAGCACGTCGTTCGATGGTTTGAGGCCTTGAATAACTTCACTTCATGTATTAGGACTTGTAGGCGTAGTCAGAATTGAATTTCGGGAAGATCGGAGTTGATTTGGAAAGAAAATTCTAAATTCGGAAGCTTTAGGTTGGAAAAGTTGACTAAGGTTTGACTTTTGAGTAAACGACCTCGAAATCGGGATTTGAAGATTCCAATAGGTTCGTATGATGATTTATGACTTGGGCGTACGTTCAGGTTGAGTGTCGGGTGGTCTGGAAGTATTTTAGCGCTAATTATGGAAAGTTAACATTTTGAAAGTTTAAGAATTGCTTAAGTTTGATTTGAAGTGGACTTTGGTGTTATCGATGTCCGTTTGAGATTCCAAGCTTGGAATAGGTTCGTATCATGATTTGTGACTTGTACGCAAAGTTTGGCGTCATTCCGGAATATTTTGGTATGATTTGGACGAGTTCGTCGAAGTTTGGAATGTTTGAAAGTTTAAAGGAAGGTTTCGATCGTCAATTCGTAATTTTGATATTGTTTGGTGTGGTTTGAGATTTTGACTAAGTCCTCATCGTGTTTTGGGATATGTTGGTATGTTTGGATGGGGTCCCAGGGGCCCCGGGTGCGAATTAGATTGGAAATTGATCAAGTTTGGACTTGGAAGGGTTGCTAAGGCAACTGAGATCTGGTGCAATCGCACCTGCGTAGAAAGGGCCACAGTGCGAGCTCGTAAAAGCGGCCAAAGGGGTCGCAGAAGTGGAGGGGAGTGAGGTTGGCTGGATTCGCATGTGTGAGGAATTTACTGCACCTGCGAGCTCGCAGGTGCGGGCAATGGAGAGTAGAACGGAATAGTGCCTGGGATGAAGACGCGCAGAAGAGGAGAAAAATTCGCAGAAGCAGACCCTTGTCCGCAAAAGCGAAGTGCTAGAGGCAGTGGGGTGTTTGCAGATGCGATGGTTGCACCGCACTTGCAGGACCGTGTCAAGTGGTCGTAGGTGTGATGATCGCTGGGCAGAAGGCTTTGTTAAGTACGTGGGTTTGGCTCATTTTCACTTTATTTCTTCCATGGGAGCCAATTTTGGAGAAATTTTGGAGCACCATCTTTGTCGTCAATTCTGAGGTAAGTGGTTCTTTAAAACTTGTGAGTTAAATACATGGTTTATATATGGATTTAAACATAAAAATTAGTAAAAATTTGGGATTTTGGTAGAAACATAGAAATTAGTATTTTTGAATTTTGACCACAAAATTGGACATGAAATTTGGAATAAATTATATATTTGAGTACGTGGTGTTATTGCGTAAAGTTTATCTTTGAAAATTTTTAGAATTCGGGCACGTGGGCTCGATGGTTGACTTTATCGACTTAAAAGCGGAGTTGGAAATTATTATAAATTATTAAATTGTAAGCATTGGAGTATATTTTGATTTATTTGCACGTTGTTTGACTAGTTTCGGGACGTTTGGCTTTGAGTTGAGGTGTTAGAGAGGTGTTGGAGCCAGTTATGGAACTTCGGAGCGAGGTAAGTCTCCTGTCTAACTTTGTGAGGGAAAAACTACCCCTAGGTGATGTAATTGTTATGTGCTAATAGTTGTGGGTGCTACGTACGCATGTGGTGACGAGAGTCCGTACGTAGCTAAAGCATGTTTATTTCCGGGTAGACTTAGGACTTTACCATGTAATACTTGAAATATTTGAATTCATTTTGTTGGCTTAATCAATTGAAATTATAATTGAACTTGATTCAGAAATATATACATATATATATATTAGGCTGAGCCTTATCACCTTAGGCTGTTGGCAAGTTATTTGAGAAACAGTAAAGGTTATAATCACCTTGTATTCATATACTGTATCGTAAGCTCGTATCTCGTAATTCGATAATTCTCTTCCTTTCTTGTAGAGCGGGCCGAACGCCTCGGCAGGATTATATACCACACTCTCATGGGAGCGGGCCGTTTATCTCGACAGTATAATAGATGCATCTATGGTTCGTGTCACTCGACCCTCGACAGTGTACACGTTATGATGGGATCGAGCCGATCGCCTAGGCAGTATCATACTCTTTCTGAGATCTGTTCGTACTACCTCGGCATAATCGTGCGTTATATCGCTAGTAGTCCGAATATTTGCGAGATTTTCCTTCCACTGATGCCTTTTATACGGTAGTTCTTATCCGTTTGTTATTGGCCCTTGATATTTTTCGAGCTGTTGAGATAAATACGAGATTGAGAAATTGATATCGTTAAAGAAAATTTGGAAGATTATGTTGGATACATATTTACCTCACTACTATTGTTGTACTCTTATCTATTTATGATTTACCGTATTGCTTTATTGGACCACTAGTAAGTGTCGATGTAGACCCCTCGTCTCTACTTATTCGGGGTTAGGCTAGATACTTATTGGGTACGCGTTGATTTACATACTCATACTGCACTTCTACATTAAATGTGAAGGATCTGAGAGGTTCATTTGATGATCATCTTGGCGCGTAGGCACAACTGTTGAGGAGACTGCATGTGAGCTGCATTCCACGCTACACATCGCAGTCCATAGAGTCTCCATCGTACTATTTATTTTATCTTATCTTATTTATTTTCTAGACAGATGTTGTATTATTATTGTACTCCTTAGTAAATGCTCATGCACTTATGATACCGGGTTTTGGGGTTATACTAGTTGATGCTTACGATTTCGTATATTATTATCGCCTTTCATTTCTTTTATGAACTACAAATATTGTACGTTCCCGTGGATTTAGAAGTGTAAATCTCCTTTCTTATTAAAATCTATGATTTCGAAAGTAATAAAATGAGTAATTAAATTGATAAATCACCGTTGGCTCGCCTAACGGCGGCGCTAGGCGCCATCAAGACTTATAGTGGATTTGGGTCGTGACAACTTGATGTAACGACCCGACCGGTCGTTTTGAGCTCTGGCACATCGTTCCGCGATTTTAGTTCTTGAGTAGCTTCACTTCAGGTATTATGACTTGTACACATGGTCGGAATTGTATTTCGGTAAATTCGGAGTTGATCTAGAAAGAAAATTCTAATTTTGGGAAGCTTTAAGTTGAAAGAGATGACCAAGGTTTGACTTTTGAGTAAACAACTTCAGAATAGGCATTTGAAGGTTCCAATAGGTTCGTATGATGATTTTGGACTTGGGCGTATGTTCGGGTCGAGTATCGGGTGGCCTAGGAGTATTTTAGCGCTTGTTACGGAACATTGGTATTTTGAAAGTTTAAGAATTTTCTAAGTTTGGGTTGAAGTGGATTTTGATGTTATCGATGTCTGTTTAGGATTCCTAGCCTGGAAATAGTTCCGTATGGTGATTTTGGTCTTAGGAACGTGTACATGTGTTGATTTGGAAGTTCGTAGGTCGTTTCGGCGTCAATTGGCGAAAGTTGGAAATTTGGATGATATTTGGGAAGTTTGACTGGGAGTGAACTTTTTGATATCAGGGTCAGAGTCCGATTACGAAAGTGGGAGTAGGTCCGTAATATCAATTATGACTTGTGTGCAAAATTTGAGATCAATCGGACTTAATTTGATAGGTTTCGGCGTCGAATGTAGAAGTTTGAAGTTCTAAAGTTCAATAGGCTTGAATTGGGGTGTGATTCGTGGTTTCGATGTTGTTCGATGTGATTTGAGGCCCTGAGCAGGTTCGTGTTATGTATTGGGACTGGTTGGTGTGATTGGACGGGGTGCCGAGGGCCTCGGGTGTCCAATGATGGTTGTTTTGGCTGCTGCAGTTGCTGGTTTTGTCCTCCGCGAACGCGAAGGGTGTCATGTGTTCGCGAAGAAAGATTTTGGGCCATTGATTTTTATTCATCGCGAACGTGACATAGGGGTCGCGAACGTGGAGAAGGGCCTGAGAAACCTACGCGAACGCGAAGGGGCGATCGCGAGCGCGTAGAAGGAAAGGGGGGAGCTGAGCCTGGAGCAGGTTGGCCTTCACGAACGCGGCTCATGGACCGTGAACACTAAGGGGCAGAGGTCTGAGGCTTCGTGAACGCGGCGTAGGTGATGCGAACGCGATGAGGAATATTGGGGCAGTGGTGTTTGGCCTTCGTGAACGTGAGGCTTTTCACTCGAAAGCGAAGAAGGGTCGCCTGGGCAGTGTATAAGTTTGCAAAAACGGGGTTTAGCTCATTTTATCTCAAATCATCCATGGGAGCCGAGCTAGAGGCGATTTTGGAGGAGCTTCTTCATCACCCATCGCAAGGTAAGTGATTCCCACCTATTACAAGTTAAATACTTCGTTTCTATATGGATTTAAACATGAAAATTAGTAGAAATTTGGAATTTTGAAGAAAAACCTAGAAATTAGTATTTTGGATTTTCACCAAGAAATTGGACATGGAATTTGGAATAAATGATATATTTGAGTTCGTGGTGTTATGGGTAAAGTTTATTTCCGAAAATATTTGGAATCCGGGCACGTGATCCCGAGGGTTAATTTTATCGACTTTTCGAGCGGAATTGGAAATTGTTTAAATTAATTTATTATGTTTATTAGAACACATTTTGATTAGTTTGCACGTTGTTTGAATAGTTTGGATCGACGGGCAGTGGTTTGATGTGTTAGAGAGGCCTTGGAGCCGGTTATGGAACTTCGGAGCAAGGTAAGTCTCTAGTCTAACCTTGTAAGAGGGAATTTTCTCCATAGGTGATTTAAATAAATGTTGTTTCTAATTGTGGGGGCTACGTACGTACGAGGTGATGTGAGTCCGTGCGTAGCTACTAATTATGCTTATGTACGGTAGTTTAAGACCCAAATCATGAATTACTTGTAATGTTTGCACCCTTTGTTAATTGAAGTATATGAATCATATTAGAAGTTGTTAGAGAAAATAGTAAAAGACATAAATTTCACGTACTTGAAGTTTTGTGCGAGTTACTCGACCGTTAATAGAAATTTTACTTCCTTATGTGTTAGCCTTGTGATATTTTCTCATTCCGGAGGTTCATGAAGTGTTTTCCTTTCTTATGGAGATGGCCGAGCGCCTCAGCAGTATAAATGCATCTATGGATTGTGTCACACGTCCCTCGGTAGTGTACACATTATTCTGGATCGGGCCGTACGATCTCGGCTGAATCGTGCATTATACCGCTAGTAGCCGAATATTCACGAGCTAGTTTTTCCATCGATGCCCGGCATTTCATGGTATTTATTATTTATTTGGTATGGATACCTAGTATGTTCTAAGATATTAAGGTAGAACACGAGACTGAGAAAAATAATTTATGTTTTAAAAAGGAATAACTGGAAAAATTATGAAATTACAGATTTACTCCACTATTTCCGTATGCTTCATATCTGCTCACGCTTTTATTATATTTCTTTATTGGACCTTTAGTAAGTGTCGATGTCGACCTCTCGTTACTACTTCTTCGAGGTTAGATTTGATGCTTACTGAGTACGCGTTGATTTACGTACTCATGCTGCACTTCTGCACAATATGTGCAGGATCTGAAAGGTTCATTTGATGACCACCTTGGCGTATAAGCGCACCTGTTGAGGAAACTTTATGTGAACTGCATCCCAGGCTACGCATCGCAGGCTACCGAGTCTTCATTGTACTATTTTTTTTACTCTGTCTTATTACATTCTGGACGTATGTTGTATTATTATTATTGTATTCCCTAGCAAAAGCTCACGCACTTGTGACACCGGGTTTTGGAAAGTTTCCTTCGGGTTATTTATTATTGTGGTTCGTGTAAATATTGCCATTTACCTTGTATATTCTATTCTGTATTGTTCAATTAAGGAAAATTTAGATTTCAAAAATATTAAAATGAGTAATTAAATTGACTAAACATTATTGGCTTGCTTGGCGGCGGTGTTAGGCACCATCACGACCACTAGTGGATTTTGGATCATGATAGCTTGGTATCAGAGCGTTAGGTTCACTTAGGTCTCACGAGTCATGAGCAAGTCTAGTAGAGTCTTGCTGATCGGTACAGAGACGCCTGTACTTATCTTCGAGAGGCTACAGGGCTGTTAAGAGCACTTCCCTTCTTGATTTCCTCATCGTGCGGTTTGATTTCATTGAGGCTTGTGCCTTTATTTCCTTCCTAATCATTCTTATACGATGTTGAGCGCTCGTGTCAGTTGGGCGTCGAGAAGTTGTAGTGGTACTACAGACATGGTGCAGGAAGTTTTCCCTGCGTCTTCGGGTAGGCTATTATCATCGCCTTGCGGAAGGATGTTCTTTTGTTCCAGCTCAGTATCTGTATTTTCAATGGTTTCGAGACTATGCACTAATTGCTACGATGTCTATGCGTTGTTGTCACACAGTGTTGGTGTAATGGCAAGGTGCTCAGTTGTGCGTTGAGGCAGTGAACGGCTCGAAAGAAGGCTTTTCAGTTCATGATTTAGAGATTCAGTATTTAATTCCAGCAAAGGAAAGGCAATTTGACTAAGAATGTTTAGGTTTGGGTTGATGGAGTAACGAGACTTGGTATTTTCGAGCGTGATGGAATTTTTGTGGTGATGCAGTGTCGTCGTCCTTGTTTGAACGCATTACGGTTCGCTAGTGTTATGGTCTTCTTTGATTTTTGCCTTCGGGGCAGGGTGTGGTGAAATGGTGTCTGAGGGGCGATTGTCAAAAATAGCGGTGTGTAGCGATCAGGGTTGAATTGGTATTTTTAATGTGACGGCTCGAGGAAGAGGATCTTCAAGGAGGCTTAAAGTTAGTAGTGATTTATTAACTCAGGTGCTACAGAGATGGAGTATGATTTGATGCAACATATGGGTAATGAAGAATGAGAAAGGATATGTGGGAGGTGTCTTGTGGTGGTTGAATTACTAGTAGGTCAAGTATGAGAATCGGAAGTCGATAAGTTGCTTAAAGGAGATGGTTTGACCAAAGTGGGAGAGGCAGAATAGCATATGGGTTCTGTGGTAGGATAGCCACGTACCTTGAGAAAGTGTAGAGCGGTTTGGGAATCATGATGGAAGGTGATTTGGTCTACGTATTTTATTTGGAATGATGGTTACTGTACATAGAGAGATTGAATATGGAAGAAAGGAGTTTGCTTGAAATGAAGAGGGGTGTGAAGATTTGATTATCGTTTTAGATGCAATATGACTCGAGTTCGGATGACATTGTTGATCTCTCAGTTGATGTTGATGGGGAAAGAACGGACTTATACAGCCAGTGGGTGAGCGTCATTGGAAGATGTCGGAATGAAATTTCACGGATGGGTTATCTCCTGTGAACATGATAAAAGTAATGTGATGTTGATGAAGCTTTTACGAAGAATTTTACTTGCTACCTAGTAAGGGGTCGGATATGAGACTGTGGATGATGATTCAGAATGTTAGTGAGAAATTAACAAAACACTTCGAGAAATTTGGCGTGTTAACGGTGCGAGTTCATGGTAAATGAGAATGGAGGAATCATTGTGGGCTTTACATTATGTGATGATAGCTTAAAGCTAAGTGGGGGAGCCCCACCATCTACGATTAGATCACGTGGTTGTCTTCTTGTGTGGTTTCTAGCTATCAGTGTATTGGTGAACTATTTTTGACTAAGAAAAGAAAAACATCAAGAGTAATTCGGGCAAGGAACTTAATGAATGTGTGCTAAACTTTGCCTTATCAACTCAGGTGCAGGTTTTGGGAAGACTTAGAATCTATGCTTCTTATGTAGGTTGGTGGTATGGATGTGCGGACTTGGATACCTGGGCGGAAGGTCGTGGGAGCGTGCCCTACAGGGAAATTGTATGAGTGTGACATGCTAGTCACTTGATTGTTAAAGATCGAAACCAAGTGCGGAGATTTTTTTGTACTATCGTTAATGAGAGAGTTATGCCTAGAAGGCGCTCTATTCCTTGGTTGTGAAATGTGGGGGTTGTGCCGGATTAAGACGACTTGATTGTTCGCACATGTGTTGAGGTTCCGTGTAGCTTGTGGTGTCATATGAGCAGGATGGCTCTCGATATGCGATCATTTATTGCACCTTAGTCGTGCTTGGGTTTTCTGGCACACGGCGCTATCCGTCTCCCCAGAGTTGTATTTTTGCACTTGGCATGCTTATGGTCGATATTCGGGCATTTCGTAGGTATAAAAATTATGGCTTGATGGGTATTTCCTTATTTATTGTTATGTGTAGATCAGGTGGCACGCCGCCACGGGTATGTTGTTTTGATCAGGTTGCGTGCCGCAACGGTATTATGTGTGGATCGGGTTGCACGCCGCAACAGCGAGATATTGAGTACAGTTTCCTATATCTGTTCTTGTGCATTTTGTTTCTCATCCTTTAAGAAAGGTTCGTAACACCTTTTCGGTTGTTTGATTAGTTACGTGGGCTGGATAGTTCTTTTCCAGATTCATTTTTCCTTATACATCATATTCAAGTTACAGCTTGTTGGCGCATTAATGACGTCACATAGGATCTTGGTCAGTGTTTGAGATAGCTTATTGCCTGAGTAGCTTGTACTCGGTGAGATGGGTTTTTGGGCCTAAAATTAATGCAATCAGATCTGCATAACGAATATTAAAGAACACTTATCATTATTCAGTTCAGAATGAGGTAATGGTTCCTGTCAGGAGGGGAGACTCCAGGATTTGTTGATTCGGAAGGCTGTTATGAGTTCTACACATCTCTTCTATCGTGGCTGTATTGAAGGATTGAAAACCGAGCTTATATGTGTTATGAGATATTCTTCGGGCTTGGGGTTAGTGAAATTTCAGTTGTTGTGCTTGGAGGAGGTTGCCTTGGGCAAATGAGTTATGCGGTGCATTGTATGATGTCAGGATGGGTGCACGATTGTGAATGGATTCAGTGTGTAGTTAATTGTATGGTGTTCGTACGTTGGAAATAGGTCTTGTAAAGAAATTCGGAAGTCGGAATTTGATTTTAAGGCTTATTGGCTAGGGAAAAGGGAGGACCTTCAGTCCGACGCGAGCTAATGTGCCCAATTGGGTTGTGGTGGCACGGGTAGGTGCACAGGGTGTTGAAAAATAATTTTGGATAAATTGGGAGCAGTTCCTAGCACGTTCGAGGATGAACGTATATTTAAGTGTGGGAAAATGTAACGACCTGGCCGGTCGTTTTAAGCTCTAGCGCGTCGTTCGGCAGTTTGAGGTCCCGAGTAACTTCATTTCAGGTATTATGACTTGTACACGTAGTCAGAATTGAATTTCGGGAAATTCAGAGTTGATCTAAAAGAAAATTATAATTTCGGAAGCTTTAAGTTAGAAGAGTTTACCAAAGTTTGACTTTTGAGTAAACGACCTTAGAATTGGAATTTGAAGGTTTCAATAGGTTCGCATGATGATTTTAGACTTGGGAGTATGTTCGGGTCGAGTATCGGGTGGCCTGGGAGTATTTCAATGCTTGTTACCGAAGGTTGGCATTTTGAAGGTTTAAGAATTTCCTAAGTTTAGGTTGAAGTGGATTTTGATGTTATCGATGTCCGTTTGGGATTCCGAGCTAGGAAATAGTTTCGTAAGGTGATATTGGTCTTAGGAGCTTGTCCGGACATTGATTTGGAAGTCCGTAGGTCATTTCGACGTCGATTGGCAAAAATTGAAAATTTAGATGATTTTTGGGAAGTTTGACCGGGAGTGGACTTTTTGATATCAGGGTCGGATTCTGATTCCGGAAGTAAAAGTAGGTCCGTAATGTCAATTATGACTTGTGTGCAAAATGTGAGATCAATCGGACTTGATTTGATAGGTTTCGGCATTCAATGTAGAAGTTTGAAGTTCTAAACTTCATTAGGCTTGAATTGGGGTGCGATTAGTGGTTTTACCCTCTCATACCAAACTTACCCTTTTTCCACGAAAGCCATATTGTTCGATGTGATTTTAGGCCCCGAGCATGTTCGTATTATGTATTGGGACTGGTTGGTGTGATTGGACGGGGTCTGGATGGTCTTGGTTGTGTTTCGGGGTGGTTTCGGGCCAATGCTGGCTATTTTGGCTGCTGCTATTGATGGTTCTGGTTTTGTCCTACACGAACGCGAAGGGAGTCCCGCGTTCACGAAGAAGGATTTTGGGCCATTGATTTTTGTTCATCGCGAACGCGAAGGGGCGATCGCGAACGCGAACGCGTAGAAAGAATAAGCGAGCTAGGTCTAGAGAAGGTTGGCCTTCACGAACGTGGCTCTCTCAGGTGCAGGTTGGTGGTATGGATGTGCGGACTTGGATACCTGGGCGGAAGGTCGTGGGAGCGTGCCCTACAGGGAAATTGTATGCGTGTGACATGCTAGTCACTTGATTGTTAAAGATCGAAATCAAGTGCAGAGATGTTTTGGGACTATCGTTAATGAGAGAGTTTATGCCTGGAAGGCGCTCTATTCCTTGGTTGTGAAATGTGGGGGTTGTGCCGGATTGAGACGACTTGATTGTTCGTATATATATTGAGGTCACGTGTAGCTTGTGGTGTCATATGAGCAGGATGGCTCTCGAGATGCGATCATTTATCGTGCCTTAGTCGTGCTTGGGTTTTGTAGTGCATGGTGCTACCCGTCTCCCCAGAGTTGTATTTTTGCACTTGGCATACTTGTGGTCGATATTCGGGCATTTCGTAGGTATAAACATTATGGCTTGATGGGTATTTCCTTATTTATTGTTATGTGTAGATCAGGTGGCACACCGCCTCGGCTATGTTGTTTGGATCAGGTTGCGCGCTGCAACGGTATTATGTATGGATCGGGTTGCACGCCGCAATAGCGAGATATTGAGTACAGTTTCCTATATCTGTTCTTGTGCATTTTGTTTCTCATCCTTTAAGAAAGGTTCATAACACCTTTTCGGTTGTTTGAGTAGTTACGTGGGCTGGATAGTTCTTTTCGAGAGTTCATTTTTCCTTATGCATCATATTCAAGTTGTGGCTTGTCGGCGCATTGATGGCGTCATATGAGATTTTTGGCAGTGTTTGAGATGGCTTATTGCCTGAGCAGCTTGTACTGGGTGAGACGAGGTTTTTGTTCCTGAAATCAATGCAATCATATCTACATAATGAATATTAAAGAACAATTTAATAAAATACTAAAATGAGTAAGCAAATTGGTAATTTACCGTTGGCTTGCCTGGCGACTGCGTTGGGCGCCATAGCAACCTGTAATGGATGTTTGGGTCGTGACATCTTGGTATCAAAGCGTTAGATTCACTTAGGTCTCACGTGTCATGAGCAAGTCTAGTAGAGTCTTGCGGATCGGTACAGAGACACCTGTACTTATTTTCGAGAGGCTACAGGGCTGTTAGGAGCACTTCCCTTCTTAATTTTCTCATCGTGCGATTTGATTTCATTGAGGCTTGTGCCTTTATTTCCTTCCTAATCATTCTTATACGATGTTGAGCGCTCGTGTTAGTTGGGCATCGAGAAGTTGTAGTGGTACTGCAGACGTGGTGCAGGATATTTTCCATGTATATTCGGGTAGGCTAATATCATCGCCTTGCGGAAGGATGTTCTTTTGTTCCAGCTTAGTTTCTGTATTTTTTATGGTTTCGAGACTATGTGCGGATTGCTACGATGTCTATGCGTTGTTGTCACACAGTGTTGGGGTTATACTAGTTCATGCTTACGGTTTTGTATATTATTATCGTCTTTTATTTCTTTTATGAACTACAAATGTTATACGTTCTCGTGGATTTGGAAGTGTAAATCTTCTTCGTTATTAAAATCTATGATTTCGAAAGTAATAAAATGAGTAATTAAATTGATAAATCACCGGTGGCTTGCTTGATGGCGGCGTTAGGCGCCATCGTGACCCATAGTGGATTTGGGTCGTGACATAATCAGGTTTAAATCATTAGGAATGAGATAATCTTGATACTCTTTTGTGCTATTGAATTCCATTCTGCAAATGTTAGGTTGATTATTAAGCTTTTGCTGGATATTTAGCTTTATTTTTCATGAAGAAATTATTAGTAATAAACTTAATTTGGATACAGTTTTATCCAGCTATAGTGTCATTTAGGACCAAACTTAGACGAGAAGGAGGAGATCTTCCAGGCAAGTTTTCTCTTCCAGAACCTATATTGTTTATATTTAGCCCGTATATTAAGGTAAGAGAACGAGGATATATTGCCTCTACCATCAAATGTTTTGATTTGTGGAGGTATTGATCCGTAATCCCTCTCTGTTACTCTTTGTATTCTTCTTTTGTTTAAATTTCAGCCACTTTTGGGTGATATATGGTCATCATTTCAGTAATAACAAAATCCAAATTTAAAAAACAACTTAAAAAAAGAGAAGTTTTAAGTGGGATTCGCAAACCTTCTTCATAGGGTTAGGATTAAAGAAGTCATCTTCAAGTAAGAAGTCGTCAATACATTCCATCGAGCTCTGGTGGCTAAAGCCATCGTAATCCATGCCCTATAAGACAATTTACAGAAGAAAAAGAAAAGAATAAACATCAGAAATAAAATCAATTAATGATTTTGGTTTACGAACTAACTATCGTGTACATGAAGATTTATTGATAGATTTTCAATAGAGGATAAAACAAAGAAAAGAATTTCTAAGACATCAATGAAAGATGTAGCATTTAGGAAATCAGAAACTTATATCTTTTGCCATCTCCAATACCTAGGCTATCAAGATTAAGGATTGTTCTATTTGTCATTTACTTTCTATCTGACTTGAATCACATCTTAAGTAAGGTTTACCATGAGGAGAAAGGATTCAGTTTCTGGTTACAAGTATATTTCTAAGATATCATGAATAAGTCAGTAATAATTTTTTATTTGTATTCTATGTCAGAGAAAATGCTTCTTGAGTGAGTTAATATTGTAATTAACAACAACAAAACAAGGTAAATATTGTATAGTTGGTGACAGTAATCTTATTATGAGCAGAGTTGAGGCCAAAGATTCACCTTGTACAGGAATTGATTAATATCATCTCCCTCTTAAAGAAATATAGTGAATATATGGTTTATGCTCTCTAACTCTTGCAGTTGAGTTGTATAAGTTGCTCCATTTATAAATATTGTAGTTCCCGTGATTGAGGAGGATCTACAGGTTCAATTAAGGAACCATTAGATGTTGTTACAATTTTTGTTCTATGTAGTGCTCAGAAAATAAAAGTCAGATATATTTAAGTCTCAGTAGTACTTTTTATTAATCTGATGCTATTCGCTTCTGATGTTACCTCTGCCAGCAAACTATTACTGTTTAATTCGTGTGTTTTAATTTCTATAATTGCAGTTTTGAAGGAATAATAGGTTCTGAAAAAAAAACATGTTTGCTTCGCAAGATCGGAAGCTGAGATGAAACTTAGGTGACATGAAACGTACAAACTAATATCTGCAGAAAAAAAGAAGAAGCACTGTTACTACAACGACGAACAAAAAGACAAGAGTAAAAAAGAAGTAGTCTTTGTGAGAATGTTGCTTTTCCTGGCTCTATTTGTAACTACCCGACCGGTCGTTATGAGCATTTGCACTTCGCCCGGTAGTTTGAGGGCATGAGTAGCTCCGTATGATGTATTATGACTTGTGTGAATCGTCGGTTTTGATTTTCAGGTTAATCGGAATCAATTTGGAAGAATGAATTTCACGATTGAAGTTTTAAGTTGGAAGAGTTGACCAAGTTTGACATTTATGAATTTACCCCGTAACGAAGTTTTGAGGGATCCGTTAGGTCCGGATGGTGATTTTGGATTTGGGCATATGTCCAGATTAGCATTTAGATATTTCTAGAAGGATTCGGCGCTAATTGGCAAAAGTTGGAAATTTGAAGGTTTGGAAAGTTCATAAGTTTGACCGGGAATTGACTTTGATGAAATCGGGTTCGCATTGTAATCCAGGGAATTGGAATAGCTTCGCTATGTCATTTGAGACTTGTGTGCAAAATTTGAGTTCATTCTGGGTTGATTTAATATGTTTCAGCGCGAGTTTTGGAAGTTGAAAGTTCAAAGTTTATTCAACTTTGATTTGAGGTGTGATTCGTCGTTTTGATGTTGTTATGTGTGATTTGAGAACTCAAGTAGATCTGTGTTATGTTGTGGGTCTTGTTGGTATATTTAGACGGGGTCCCGAGGGATTCAGGTGAGTTTCAGACGGGGTTCAGATCATTTGGAGCTTTGTTGATGTTGCTGAAATTTTTGGTTGTTGGTGTCTTCGCACCTGCGCATAAGGGACCGCAGGTGCGTGCTCACGGAAATGTGGAGCTGGTCGCAGAAGCGACCTGGGAAAGGCTTGCTGGGGAGGCTTTGAATAAGTGGTTCGTCGTGCGCAGAAGCGCCATCACAACAGCGAACCTGGTATCGCAGAAGCGGCCACTGCTATCCAAGGCTTTCTCGCATATGCGACCATGTTTCGCAGAAGCGAAGGTCGCAGGTGCGACCTACAGTCTGAGGGTTGGCCATTTTTATCACATATTGTGCTATAGACTTCAAAATGGGGTGATTTTGGAGGCAAACTTCATCACACGGATTGGGGTAAATGTTCTACACTCAGTTTTGATTATATTTCGTGATTATATCTTCGTTTTTGGTAATTGGATTATGCATTTTAAAGAGAAATTGGGGACTTTAGCCTAATGTTTCATAGAGTGAATTTTTGAGTTTTGAACATCGATTCAGAGTCGGATTTGGGTGAACTAGTATGGTTGGACTCATATTTGAATGGGTTGTCGGATTTTATAAGTTCCGTCGAGTTTCTAGGCGCGACCTCGGGTTGGACTTTTGGGTTGTTTTTGGGCTTTTGATTAAAGATTCGACATTTATCGATTGGGTTTGTTTTCATTGGCATTATTTGATGTATTTGATTTTTTTGGGCTAGTTTCGCGCTGTTTGGAGGTCGCTACACGTGGGATAGCATTTTTGGAGTATCGCTTGGCTTACTCTGTATTGAATTTGGCTTGTTCGAGGTAAGTAACACTTTTAAACTTGGCGCTGAGGGTATAAAACTCTGAATTTCATGTTATGTGGTTGATGTTAAGGTGACACGCATATTGGTGACGGGCGTGTGGGTGTGCACCGCGTGAATTGTGATTTAGTCGATTCCATAGAACTGTGTAGCTATCTTATCTGAACATTTTTACTGTACTCTATGTGTTAGAGCACATGAGATGTAACTTATGCCAGAAATCATGTTTAGGCTATATGTTGGTACTATTGGGACCCGCGGTGGTCGTTCTTTGCTCTTGAGTTATTTGCTTAGTTGCAGTTATGTACTTAGTCGCATTCATCATTTCATATCATATCTCAGTCTCTGTTATTGTATATTATCACATCTTTTATCATTGATTAGGGCTTCTTAGCATGAGTGTTGTGAGCCCGAGAGACTGGGAGGTTGATGACTGAGTGAGGCCGATGGCCTGTTGTGAGTGACATTTATGGGATCGAGATGCACACCGCAACAGGTTATATTGATTCATGCCAGTATTTGGCTTATTATAGCGCTCGGCCCCTTCGGAGTCTGCACACCTACGGTGGGTGCAATCGCTAGCAATCATTTGCATTGGGTTGGATCTGCCCGTTTCATTTGCATTGGGCTAGATCTACCCTGGTTTATTTGCATTTTGGTTCATTTGCATTGGGCTAGATCTGCCCTAGTTTATTTCCATCTTTAGGATGGATCTGCCTTGGTTTATTTGCATGTGGGCTGGATTTGCCCTATACAGTATTGAGTGACTGAGTATTGAGCATGATGAGTGAGAATACGAGACAGTGAGATTTAGTACTTTGAGAGCGTGAGTACATGAGTTCATCGTTGAGATGCATTGCATTTGACATGCGTACTTGAGATTCAGGCATATAGATGCCTTTCCTCATGCTACCCGATTTTGGTGACATTCATGATTTCATCTGTTTATTGATATGTAGGCATAGTGATGTATTTTTCTCGTGCTATCTGAAAATGAAACATCTTGTTTATTGTTGAAAGGTTTTTGGGAAAAATCACAGTTTTCAAACTTATTCATATGATTTTAGTATTTCGATGAAAGATTTGGGATTTACTGTTATACTTGAAAAGCATGCCTATTTTTCCGTAACTGTGAACGAGTTGAGAATCTTACCTCTGAGTTATTTTCATGTTTTATTATTATTATTATGGTTGTTGCCGGTTATTGGAGTTGGACTCTGACCCTTATCCCAGCTTATCACTACTTTCAACCTAAGGTTAGGTTTGTTATTTATTGAGTACATGTGGTCAGTTGTACTCATACTACACTTCTGTACCTTGTGTGCAGATGTTGGATGTTGATGTTGATGTGCACGTTAGGAGCTGGATGTGAATATATACCTGTATTCCAGCCATAGTTGCCTCTTGATCTTGGTAGCTTTAGAATTTTAATCTGTTCCTGTATAGTTCAAACAAATGATGTACTTTATCTCATACTAGCTTTGTAAATTCTAAATCTTAGAAGCTCATGATTTATACTACCAACCCTTGGGGAGTTTTATAAAATTCAGTTATCTAATCTTTGATTCACATCAGTGTCGTTATATTATATTATTTTGTTAATTGGTTTACCTAACGGATTGAGTTAGATGCCATCATCACGATGGTTTAGATTTTGGGTTATGACAAGTTGGTATCGGAGCGCTAGGTTCATAGGTTCTACGGGTCATGAGCAAGTGTCTAGTAGAGTCTTGCGGATTGGTATGATGACGTCCATACCTATCTTCGAGAGGCTACAAGGTATTTAGGATAATTTTCTATCTTTATGTCCTTATCGTGCAGAATTGATTCAGCTTGAAACATAACAATTTGAATTCCTTCCACGCATTCTTGTGCGCTCAGTATCAGTTGTGCATCGACGACTTTTGATTCCATGAATGATGGGTGAGATGTGATTTCTGTGTGCTAATGATGGACCAGTCTGGAGGACTTGAGGCCGGGTTTTGACCGTAGCTTGAGCACAGAGATTTCAGTTGTGTGAGCATATGCTTTTGGGATTTGTATGTCTGGTAACGTCCTTATGAGCGGAATTTGTGACTCGATGAGTGGTTGGATAGCTATATGATAAGTATGATGTGACTGCGGGATGTGTTCAGATGGATTGAATGTAATGAGAAGAGTTTTCTTGAGATGTAAAAAGGACTATCAGATGCTTGATTTCTGTCTTGATGTGACGTATAGTCTTGAGTTATGAGCGTATTGAAGGATCTTTCATGTTGCTTAATTGAGTGATTGCATAGTAGTTGTGGATGTGAAATGGTATAAAGAGATCTCAGTTTGAGGCTAAGCAGGTGGGTTATAACCTGTGAGGTAATCTACAGATGTGTGATTTTATGATGTTGTATGGAGGCTTTCTTTTCTACTAGTGGGTTATATTTATGCGATTTGATTTTGGATCGGTTGTAATAGTTGACACGACTGTCATGAGGATGAATGTGAGATTTGCAGATGATTTGAAGTATTAGATGGTTTGTATTACATGAGCTTATGAAGAATTTAGTTGAATCTCCCTGTGGTATTATGGTCGGAGTAGAGTATGGGTATTGTGAGTTATCGAGTGTTCTGATCTATGGCTTTGAGCCAAGTGGGGAGTTTGCTATCAACAATTTGATTGCATGGTTACGTGTTGTATTGGTTTTGGTCTGAGGCATACTTGTGGATCGACTTGCAGAGGTTGAGATCGAGGTTCTAGTAAAGAAATTTCTGGATTCGGGTTGTGTTACATCTTATCGGTATATGAGAATCCTGGGATGATTGAGTGGTTATTCATGAGGGATGTAGTGCGCATGGAGTAGGTATGTACTCGGTTGTTTAGAGGTGTGGATTACTTCTTTGGGTGTTATTGTACTAATAGGGCACAAGTCGTTCGGCCCGTTTGGGCGGTGCAATTGAGATTTGAGCAGAGTAGATGACTTTCGAGAATATTCTAATAGATTCAAGGTTTATATGTAGCAATCAAGAATTTTCCCGGATTTGTACATGGCTAGGATCTGAGATCTACATGGGATGGTGTCGAGATTCTATATCATTATTGATTATACATTTCAGTATCAGGAAGGTGAAATTAACGGCTTTAGTTTCACAGAAGGTCTCTTTAGAGGGGTGTCTCGATTGTGGTACTTTTGGGGGGGGGGTGCTAAAGAGGGAATAAAATGGCATATGAGCTTTAGGGCATGTGGTTTCATGTTAGGTCCTCTTGTGGTGAGTTTTGGGTAAGGATCATGGTGTTCTGGCAAGGAGAAGTATCAACTGGTAGGCAATTTGGAAGGAACTCAGAGAAATAGGGCAGCTTGGTAGTAGGTTGGATCAATATGGCAATGGTATGCTCGGTTCTTTTGGGTTCTTATGAAGTGGTGAGTCTCTACAGGTGTTTCGTGGCAATGCTCTTGGGTTTTGGTGACTTGCGTATCCTAGTTATGTGCAAATGGATTCCAAAGAGTTCTTAATGGTTTCTACCACTGTTCAAGGTGCATATTTCATACTGGCATGAAGAACATGTTGTGTATGGTGATTTTTCTTGGATGGGATCAATCACGACCCAGAATCCCAACTTGTTGTGATGACGCCTTCTCGATGCTAGGCAAGCCAATAATCTCAATAAACCACAATTTTCTTTTAAGTTTGAAAATATAATACAAAATCCCACAAATACTTATACGAACACTCCTCGATACCTAGTGTCGCGGAGTACATGAGCATCTACTATGGATACAAGAAAAGAAAAACGGTCTATAATAGTCTAAGACCAAATACAGTAAAAAAGGAGATAGGGAAGAAAAGACAAGGTCTGTGAAACACGACAGCTACCTCTGAATCTCCGAAAAATCAACTGCGCGAGAGAATCAATGCCCGCTACGTCCAGAAGCATCTGGATCAGCACACGAAGTGCAGGGTGTAGTATGAGTACAACCAACTCATCAAGTAACAATAATAAATAAGGAATTGAAGATAGTGACGAGCTACACAGTTATAGTTCATTTTCAATAATTCCAACAGAGAATAGACATGCTTTCAAATCCAACAGTTTAAGTTAAATCAATTTATGCAGTTCAAGTTCATGTAATTCGGATATAAAATCTTTTAGAGAATTTACAACAATGACAAATAGCAACTAAGTGCAACAACAAATGAAAAGCAAGTACAGCCTCTCAGGGCAACAGTCACTCCACTCGTCATAACAACTCAACCACTTGGCTCTCAGCCCTCAGCACTCACACTCAATGGGTACCCGCGCTCACTGGGGGTGTACAGAATCTGAAGGGGCTCCTACAGCCTAAGAGCCATAATCCGAACGGATAACTCACGTGATATAGTATCATGCATGGACAACTCACGCGCTATAATATCCTTACCTTACCGACATGCCCTCGGCCTTACTCAGTCCTCAACCTCTCTAGTCTCTCGGGCTCTCAGAAATCACAAAGATCAGCTCAAACAAAGATAACATAGTGTATCAACAAATATCAAAAAAGACTGAGGTATGATGTGCAAGTAAAATCATGACTGAGTACAAGACAACAATTAGCAAATAATTCAACAAGTACGCGACCTCTCTGGGTCCCAACAGTACCATTACATAGCCAAAGCATGATTTCTAACATGATTTACAGTCAAATTTCTTCAATACATAGAGAGCATATAGCTAACAACAAGTTATTCAACTTTACAGTTTCACGTGATGGACAAAGTAACAATCCCCTCGGTGCACGCCCACACGGCTGTCACATAGCATGTGTGTCACCTCCAAAATAATCACATGGCACAAATATCCGGGGTTTAATACCCTCAGGACCAGATTTATAACTGTTGCTTACCTCAAAACGTGAAATTCTTTACTCTGCTATGCCTTTGCCTAGCCAATCGGCCTCCAAACACCTCGAATCTAGTCACAAATAATTTGATTCAGTCAATAAAATTAATTGGAATTAATTCCATAAGAAAATGCAAGTTTTCCACAAAATTTGAAATTACACTCCAAAAATCACCCGTCGGGCCGACGTCTCGGAACCCGACAAAAGTTACAAAATCTGAAAGCTCATTCCACCATGAGTCTACCCATACTAATTTTACAAAAATCCGACCTCAACTCGACCTCCAAATCATCCAATCTTATTTCAAAATCCCTAAGTTTAAATCCCCAATTTATACCTAAAAACATGTAATCTAGTCGAATTATTCGATGATAATTCAATATTATGGAGTGGAAAGAATCACAAGGGACTTACCTCAAATATTTCCCATGATTTCTCGCTCAAATATCGCCTCACCCGCTTTTGGAAATGTCAAAAATGACAAAATCTCAGGCTCCTCTGTTTTTAAAATTCTGACCAGGAGTTTCGCACTTGCAGCTCCATTTTCGCATCTGCGATCAAAGCTCCGCTTCTGCGGAAAATCACTTAACCCTGCCTCCGCTTCTGCGATCAAGGGACCGCATATGTGCTCATCGCAGGTGCGGAATTTCCCTCACACCTGCGACCACTGCCTCACAGCCCTCTTTCCGCATCTGCACTTGCCAGGCTCGCTTCTGCGAGCTCGCACCTGCGATGGAATTTCGACAGGTGCGATTGCATCAGATGGCAGAAACTTCAGCTTTTTCTTCTAAGTCCGAATTTGATCCGTTAACCATCCGAAACTCACCCGAGGCCCCCGGGACCTCAACCAAATATACCAACAAGTCCTAAAATATCATACGAACTTAGTTGAACCTTCAAATTACCTCAAACAACGCTAAAACCATGAATTATACCCCAATTCAAGCCTAATGAACTTTGAAATTTCAAGTTTCTTCAAACGACGCCAACCTATCAAATCGCGTCCGATTGACCTCAAATTTTGCACACAAGTCATAAATGACATAACAGAGGTATTCAAATTTTTAGAATCGGATTTTGACCCCGATATAAAAAGTCAACCCCAGTCAATCTTCCCAAAAATTCGACTTTCGCCATTTTAAGCCTAATTCCACTACGGACCTCCAAATATTTTTCCGGACACGCTCCTAAGTCCAAAATCACCATATTGAGTTATTGAAATTATCAGAATTTGAATCCGAGGTCGTTTACACATAAGTCCACATCCGGTCAACTTTTCTAACTTAAATTTTCCATTATGAGACTAATTGTCTCGTTTCACTCTGAATTCCTTCCGGACCCGAACCAACTAACCCGGTAAGTCACAAAACAACTGTAAAGCATAAATTGAGAAGTAAATGGGGGAACAGGGTTATAATACTCAAAACGACCTGCCGCGTCGTTACATTCTCCCCCTCTTAAACAAACGTTCGTTCTCGAACGAGTTTAGAATCATATCTGGAGTCTCAAATAGGTGTGGTTATTTGTTCCGCATCTCCTGCTCAATCTCCCAAGTAGCTTCTTCGTCTGGCTGGCCTCTCAGCTGTACCTTCACTGATGCTATGTTCTTTGACCTCAGCTTTCGAACATGCCAGTCTAAAATAGCCACTGACTCCACATCATAAGTTAAATTACCGTCCAGCTGCACTGTACTGAAATCCAGAATATGAGACAATCCCCGACATACTTTCGGAGCAGGGATACATGGAACATTGGTTGAACACCTGATATACTAGGTGGAAAGGCAAGTTCATAAGCCACCTCTCCAATCTTCTTAAGTATCTCAAACGGCCCAATATACCGAGGGCTCAACTTTCTCTTCTTCCCGAACCTCAACACACCCTTCACGAGTGAAATATTGAGTAGAACCTTCTCCCCAACCATGTGAACAATATCATGAACCTTCATGTTGGCATAACGCTTCTATCTAGACTGTGGCGTGCGAAGCCATTCCTGAATCACTTTGACATTCTCTAAAGCATCCTGAACCAAGTCAGTACCAAATAGCCTAGCCTCACCCGGCTCAAACCAACCCACCGGGGACCGGCACCATCTCCCATATAAAGCCTCATACGGAGCCATCTGAATACTCGACTGGTAGCTATTATTATAAGTAAACTCCGCGAGTGGCAGAAATTGATCCCAAGAACCCCCAAAATCAATGACACAAACGCGTAGCATATCCTCTAATATCTGAATAGTGCGCTCGGGTTGTCCGTCCGTCTGAGGATGAAATGTTGTCCTCAACTAAGGCTGGTAAGTGGGCCGGTCTAGGCCCGGGACCGCGGGCCAAACGGCTAAACGGGCCAGGACCATTTGGTCCGGTTTTAGCGGGCCTGGTCCGGTCTCGTGGGCTGGTCCTATAATTTGGGCCCGTCAGGCCCGGGACCGTCTGGCCCGCCAGGGCCCGGGACCGGACCGGTCCCTTAGCGGGCCTAGCGGGCCCAATGGCAATTTTTTAAATTTTTTTTTTTTTAAAAAAAAAAAACGTTGGGCTGTCAAAAATAGCTGTTGGGCTATTTATGAAATAGCCATTTAACCCCTCAACTTCGTTTTAATCCCAAACTTTTTATAATTACACTTTTTCCCTATTTTCAACTATAAATACCCCATCATTATTTCATTTTTTCTTACAAAATCATCAATCTATCACAATCTCTCTCTAATTTACTTCTATAATTGCTACTATTGCTTACTTTATTGTTATAATTTGTGAAACAATTGTGAAGTTGGTGAATTGAAGTCTTCAACGATAATCAATTTCCAACAAGTTGTTCGTCAATTCGGTAAGCTCGTTCCAACTCTTAAGTTTTAATATTATAATTTTGTTTGTTTTATTTACTTTGCTTGATTAATTAAGATGGCTTATTCCTTAAAAAATATGTTTAGTAAAAATAAGGGAAAATCGAAGAGTGGTGAATCTAGTGGCCAATATGTTCCTCCTCCACTTCCCCCGGCTCCCCGACCCAAACATGTTACCCGTCCTACACCTCCTATTCTTGATAGCGATAATAGTTTATTACAATTTATCGAGAGTCAATTTTGCCATAATATTGCACCCAGTGAACAATTAAACCATGAATATATGAATGCTCTTTATGGTAATCCAACTATTGATGAAAATGATGATGAAGAAATAGATTTTGATGAAACGCAACCGGATGATGATACACCCACTAGTCCTGCTCCTGAAGTTAACCCAACTAATAATAATCTAGATGATCCCCCGTCTGACCCTCCTATTAGTGCCCCTACTTTTTCTAGACAACCTCCTAAACGGGCAGAAACATCTCTTGTTTGGCAATTTTTTACTCAACTAAGAGAAAAAAATAGGGCTAAGTGTAAAACTTATGGCAAAGAGTTAGTTTTTCAATATGTTGGAAGTCGGGGGGGGGGGGGGGGGGGAAGTTTGACTAGACACATATGTATATATATACTATAATATACTATATATATACTATAATATATATACATAGTTTATAAGTCATATTCGATAGTATACATCTTAAGATATACTATATATACATCTTACTATATATATATATATATATAGAGAGAGAGAGAGAGCTTATATATCTTAACATGTATATATAGTATATTTTAAGATGTATATATATCTTAAGATCTACTATACTATACTATATATATATAGTATATCTTAAGATGTATATATAGTATATTTTAAGATGTATACTATGTATATATAATATAGTATATATATATTTTAAGATGTATATATAGTATATAAATCGAATATAGCTTATATATCTTTATTACTATTTTTTTCTCTAACTTCTATAAAAAAAATTAAAAATACAAAGTTTCTGTTGGGCCCGTTTAGGCCCGGGACCGGCCCACTTAACCCAGGACCGTTAGTTTGTGGTCCCGGTCCCGAGCCGGTTCCAGCAATAAGCCCGCGAAGCCCGGGACCGTTTAGGACCGGACCGCATAGGACCGGCCCCGCGAAGCCCACTTAGGACCGGGCCCGGCCCACTTGCCACCCCTATCCTCAACTGAACCCGTGTGCCCAATTCTCGTTGTACTACTCTCCAAAACTGTGTTGTAAACTGCGTGCCCCGATCTAAAATGATGGACACTGGCACACCATGTAGGCGAACAATCTTGCGGATATAAATCTCAGCCAACCACTCCGAAGAATAATTAGTACCAACTGGAATAAAATGCGCGGACTTAGTCAATCTATCTATAATCACCCAAACCGCATCAAACTTCCTCAAAGTCCGTGGAAGCCCAACTACGAAGTCTATGGTAATACGCTCCCACTTCCACTCCGAAATTTCAAGTATCTGTAGTAATCCGCCCGGTATCAGATGCTCGTACTTTACCTGTTGATAATTTAAACACCGAACTACAAATCCAACTATATCTTTCTTCATTCGCCTCACCAATAGTGCTGCCTCAAATCCTCATACATCTTCGTGGTGCCTGGATTAATATATTACCGCGAACTGTGAGCTTCCTGGAGAATCAACTCACGTAAACCATCTACATTAGGCACACATAGCCTGCCATGCATCCGTAATACACTGTCATCTCCAATAGTGACTTCCTTGGCATCACCGTGATGAACTGTGTCCTTAGGAACAAGCAGATATTGATCATCATATTGGCGCTCTCTGATGCGATCATATAAAGAAGACCGAGAAACCACACAAGCCAAAACTCGATTCGGCTCCGAAACATCCAATCTAACAAACTGGTTAGCTAAGCCCTGAACATCCAAGGCTAAAGGCCTCTTTGCTACCGGTAAGTATGCTAAGCTACCCAAACTCTTCGCCTTACGACTCAAGGCATCGGCCACTATATTGGCCTTTCCGGGATGATAGAGAATGGTGATATAATAATCCTTAAGTAATTCTAACCACCTCCGCAGCCGCAAATTAAGATCTTTCTGTTTGAACAGATGTTGTAGATTTGGTGATCGGTATAAACCTCACAATGGACGTCGTACAAATAATGCCGCCAAATCTTCAAGGCATGAATAATAGCTGCTAACTCAAGATCGTGGACCGGGTAATTCTTCTTATGTACCTTTAACTGTCTAGACGCATAGTCAATCACCATACTGTATTGCATAAGCACTGCGTCGAGACCAATACGCGGTGTGTCACAATACACAGTATAAGACTCTGAACCTATAGGCAATACCAATACTGGAGTTGTAGTCAAAGCTGTCTTGAGCTTCTGAAAGCTCTCTTCACATTCATCCGACCACCTGAACGGAGAAGCTTTCGGGTCAATTTAGTCATAGGCGATGCAATAGACAAGAAACCCTCCACGAACCGACGATAATAACCAGCCAAGCCGAGAAAATTCCGAATCTCAGTAACTTAAGATGGCCTGGGCTAACTCTGAACTGCCTCTATTTTCTTCGGATCCACCTTAATTCCTTCACCGGCCACTATATGTCCCAAGAATGCCACCGAACTAAGCCAGAACTCACACTTAGAGAATTTGGCATAAAGTCTCTCATCTCTCAGCCTCTGTAATACAATACCCAAGTGTTGTGCATGCTCCTCTTGGCTACGTGAGTACACTAGGATATCATTAATAAATATTACGACAAATAAATCAAGATATGGCTGGAATACACTATTCATCAAATGCATAAATGTTGCTAGGGCATTGGTTAGCCCAAAAGACATCACAAAAAATTCATAGTGGCCATAACGAGTTCTGAATACCGTCTTTAGAATATCTAAATCCCGAATTTTTAATTGGTAATACCCAGATCTCAAATCAATTTTGGAGAACATCATCGCTCCCTGAAGCTTGTCAAATAAGTCATCAATACGCGGCAAATGATATTTATTCTTGATTGTAACTTTGTTCAACTGCCTATAATCGATCCACATCCGCATAGTACCATCTTTCTTTTTCACAAACAGATTCGGTGCACCCCAAGGTGACACACTAGGCCTAATAAGCCTTTTTTTAAGGAGTTCCTGAAGTTGCTCCTTCAATTCTTTTAACTTAGTTGGTGCCATACGATACGGAGGAATAGAAATAGGCTAAGTTCCCTGCACCAAGTCAATACCGAAATCAATATCTCTCCCGGGTGACATACCCGACAGGTTCGCAGGATATATATTCGAAAAATCTCGCACGACCGGTACTGAATCAATAATAGGAGTATCTGTATCCACATCTCTCACAAAGGCCAAATATGACAAACATCCCTTTCCAACCATGCGTTGGGCCTTCAAATAAGAAATTACTATGCTAGGACCAAACTCTAGAGAACTTCTCCATTCAACCTTTGGCAACCTTGGCATTGTCAACGTCACGGTTTTTGCCTGACAGTCCAGAATGGTATGACATGGAGACAACCAATCCATACCCAGGATTACATCGAAACCAAACATACCGAGTAATAAGAGATCAACTCTATTGTCCGATTACCCAATAGTTACCACACACGACCGATGTACACGGTCCACAGTAATAATATCGCCCACCAGTGTAGATACACAAACAGGTGAAACTAAGGACTCACAGGGAATATCCAGATAATGAGCAAAATACGATGATACGGTCAAATAATATAGAAGCCTTCCTGTGGCACACTGAAACAATACCTGTGATCACTACATCTGAAGCAACAACATCTGGCATGGCAGGAAAAGCATAGAATCGGGCCTGACCGCCACTTGACCGGCCTCCCCCTCTTGGGAGACCCCTAGCTGCCTGACCCCCACCCCGAGCTGGCTGGGCGGGTGGTGTAACTACTGGTGCTGGTGCCGTTAGTCAAGAACTCTGTTGTAGAGCCCCACTCAACAGCCTATGACAATCTCTCTTGAAATGACCCAATTCTCCGCACTCGAAACAACCCCTCCTCTGACGGAACTGTTGCTCCTGATAACCCGAAGAATTACATGTAGAACCCTGAGCAGATGAGGCATGATGAGAACTTTGCACTGGTAGTGCACTGAATGAAGACTGGCCTGAGTGAGCACTTTAAGAATCGTGGCTAGCTAATGCACCATGATGAGCGGGATGACCCGTCTAAGTATGTCTGTAAAAATGACCCCTACCGCGGTAAAACTGACCCCCTGAAGGAACACCGCTGAAATCACCTGAACCACGAGGCCTCTTAGCCTCCCTCTCAACCCGTTCTTGACTGCGAACCATCTCAATCTGACGAGCAATGTCGACCAACTCATTGAAAGTAGGACCAGACACTCTCTTTCTAGTCATGAGTAATCGCAGTTGAAAAGTGAGGCCATCTATGAACCTCATGATCCTTTCCCTGTATGTGGGAATCAACCAGATAGCATGACGGGCCAATTCTAAAAATCTCATCTCATACCGTGTCACAGACATATCACCCTGACGAAGCTGCCCAAACTGCCTGTGCAACTCCTCTCTGCGGGACTATGGCACGAACTTCTCCAGGAATAGACCGGAGAACTGCTGCCAAGTAAGGGGTGCTGTACCGACCGCCCTACACCTCTCGTAAGCCTCCCACCATCTGAAGGCATCCCCAGAAAACTGAAACGTAGTGAATGAGACCCCATTAGTCTCTAGAATACCCGTTGTCCGAAGCATCCGCTAACACTTATCCAGAAAACCCTGAGCATCCTCTGACTCAGCATCGCTAAATGGTGGAGGTCGAAGCCTATCAAATCTCTCAAGTCTCCTCTGCTCATCATCTGCCATAACAGGAACTACCGGGGCCTGAGCAGCTGCAACCGACTGGGCTGGTAGTGCTCCCGGTATATGAAGTCCCTGTACTACCTGGTCTGGAGAATAGGCAACAAGGGTATGAGTCCCTCCCCCGGCCTGAGAAGTGGCAGGTGCAGCATGAGCCGAAACCACCTGAGCAAGACCAGTACAAACTGTCAATATATGGGCCAGAGCCTCCTCAAGGACTGGAATCACAATAGGTGTAGCTGGTGCTTGAGCTGGTCCCGCCGGCTCAACTGTATCCAGAATCTGCTCCTGAGCTGGAGCAACTGGTGGTACTACAGGTGCTGCTCCAACTGCTGCACGAGCTATACCTTGATCTCTACCTCGACCCCCTACCTCTACCACAGCCCCGGCCTCTCGCGGCCCTAACTGGTGGCACTGGTGGTTGACCATCCGATCCGGTAGTGCGTATCCTCACCATCTGTGAGAGAATAGAATAACAGAAATTTAGTTTACAGAATCAACAATTTCGCACGATAGAATACAAGAAATTGAAGTTTTCCTAAGGGTTCTACAGCCTGTCGAAGATAAGTACAGATGTTTCCGTGCCGATCTGCAAGACTCTACTAAACCTGCTCATGACTCGTGAGACCTATGCAACCCAGGCTCTGATACCAACTTGTCACGGCCCAAAATCCCAACCTGTCGTGATGGCGCCTATCTCGATGTTAGGCAAGCCGATAATCTCAATAAACCATAATTTTCTTTTAAGTTTGAAAATATAATATTTAAATACAATACAAAATCCCATAAATACTTATACGAATACTCCCTAAAACTTGGTGTCACTAAGTACATGAGTATCAAATATGGATACAAGTCAAAAGCAAACGGTCTATAATAGTCTAAGACCAAATACAGTAAAAAGGAGATAGGGAAGGAAAGACAAGGTCTATGAAACACGGCAACTACACAGTTATAGTTCATTTTCAATAATTCCAACAGAGAATAGACGTGCTTTCAAATCCAGCAGTTTAAGTCAAATAAATTTATATAGTTCAAGTTCATGTAATACGGATATAAAATCTTTCAGAGAATTTCACAACAATGATAAATAGCAACAAAGTGCAACAACAAATGAAAAGCAAGTACAACCTCTCAGGGCAACAATCACTCCACTCGTCATAACAACTCAACAACTCGGCTCTCAACCCTCAGCACTCACACTCAATGAGTACCCGCGCTCACTGGGGATTCACAGACTCCGGAGGGGCTCCTACAGCCCAAGCGCCATAATCCGCATGGACAACTCACGTGTTATAATATCCTACACGGACAACTCACGTGCCATAATATCCTTACCTCACCGACAGGCCCTCGGCCTTACTCAGTTCTCAACCTCTCAAGTCTCCCAGACTCTCGAAAATCACAAAGATTAGCCCAAACAAACATAACATAGTGTATCAACAAATATCAAGAAAGACTAAGATATGATACGCAAGCAAAATTATGACTGAGTACAAGACAACAATTAGCAAATAATTCAATAAGTACGCGACCTATGTGGGTCCCAACAGTACCATCACATAGCCTAATCATGATTTCTAACATGATTTACAGTCAAATTTCTTCAACACATAGAGAGCATATAGCTAACAACAAGTTATTCAACTTTACAGTTTCATGGGACGGACCAAGTAACAATCTCCTCGGTGCACGCCCACACGCCCATCACCTAGCATGTGCGTCACCTCCAAAATAATCACATGGCACAAAAATCCGAGGTTTAATACCCTCAGGACCAGATTTATATCTGTTACTTACCTCAAAATGTGAAATTCTTTACTCTGCTATACCTGTGCCTCGCAAATTAGCCTCCAAACGCCTAGAATATAGTCAGAAATAATTCGATTCAGTCAATAAAATTTATTGGAATTAATTCCATAAGAAAATGCAAGTTTTTCACAAAAATCCGAAATTACACTCCAAAAATCGCTCGTGGGGGGCCCACGTCTTAGAACTTGACAAAAGTTACAAAATCCGAAAGCCCATTCCACCACGAATCTATCCATACTAATTTTACCAAAATCCGACCTCACCTCGACCTCCAAATCATCCAATCTTATTTTCAAATCCCTAAGTTCAAATCCCAATTTACACCTCAAAAACATGTAATCTAGTTAGATTATTCGATGATAATTCAATATTATGGAGTGGAAAGGATCACAAGGGACTTACCTCAAACATTTTCCTTTATTTCTCTCTCAAAAATCGCCTCACCCGCTTTTGGAAATGTCAAAAATGAAAAAATATTCGACTTCTCTGTTTTTAACATTCTGACCAGGAGTTTCGCACCTGCGGCTCCATTTCCGCATCTGCGATCAAAGCTCTGCTTCTGCAGAAACTCACTTAACCCTGCCTCCGCTTCTGCGATCAAGGGATCGCATCTGCGCTCATCGCAGGTGCGGAATTTCCCTCGCACCTGCGACCATTGCTTCACAGCCCTCTGCCTGCATCTGCGCTTGCCAGGCTTGCTTCTGCGAGCTCGCACCTGCAATGAAATTTATGCATGTGCGATTGCATCAGATGGCTTAAACTTCAGCTTTTTCTTCTAAGTCCGAATTTGATACTTTAACCATCCGAGGCCCCCGAGACCTCGACCAAATATACCAACAAGTCCTAAATATCATGCGAACTTAGTTGAACCTTCAAATCACCTCAAACAACGCTAAAACCATGAATCATACCCCAATTCAAGCCTAATGAACTTTAAAATTTCAAGTTTCTTCAAATAACGCCGGAACCTATCAAATTATGTCCAATTGACCTCTCATTTTTCATACAAGTCATAAATGACATAACGGAGGTATTTAAATTTTCAGAATCGGATTTCGACCCCGATATCAAAAAGTCAACCTCCCGGTCAAACTTCCCAAAAATTCGACTTTCGCCATTTTAAGCCTAATTCCACTACGGACCTCCAAATAATTTTCCGAACACGCTCCTAAGTTCACAATCACTATACAGAGCTATTGGAATTATCAGAATTCGAATCTAAGGTCGTTTACACATAAGTCCATATCCGGTTAACTTTTCTAACTTAAATTTTTCATTATGAGGCTAAGAGCCCGTTTGGACAATACAAAAGTTTTCCTTTTTTCCAAATATTGTTTTGAAAATAATGTTTGGTTATCCCATTCTTACCAAATTTTCCAATTTCAGTTGAAAATCCATTTTCAAATTTGAAAAACTGGTTCTGACCAGTTTTTCAATTGAAAATGAGAGTTTGCTAGTTTTTAGTGTTACAAATTACCCTGTATTTTTAAAATTTATAAAATAACCCCATCAGTAGTTCATATTTATGTTGTTTTTTGCTTAAATTCCTTCTCTGTGTATTAGTAGAATTAGAAAATGTGATATTGATTTTGCATCTTTTGTGTATTGCAGTAAAGTAGAATATGATAACAGTTAAACAATAGCATTTTGATTGTTTATTTCAAGTAGGATAATCAAATTGGGGTAGTTTTGATATTTTATAAGTTATGGGTACAAATCATGTTTTATAGTTTTGAAAAAAACACATCCAAATATGTTACAAATATTATAACCAAGCACAACTTCATCTTCAATTGAAATTTTAGTGAAATTCCAAATTCCAAAAAAAGAAATTTGGAATGCATGTCCAAACGCCTACTAAGTGTCTCGTTTCACTCTGAATTCCTTTCGGACCCGAACCAACTAACCCGGTAAGTCATAAAATAACTGTAAAGTATAAATTGAGAAGTAAATAGGGGAACGGGGTTATAATACTCAAAACGACCGGCCGAGTCGTTACATTCTCCCACTCTTAAACAAACGTTCATCCTCGAACGAGTTTAAAATCATACCTGGAGTCTCAAATAGGTGTGGATATTTGTTCCGCATCTCCTGCTTAATCTCCCAAGTAGCTTCTCCGACTGGCTGGCCTCTCCATTGTACCTTCACTGATGTTATGTTCTTTGACCTCAGCTTTCGAACCTGCCAGTATAAAATAGCCACATGCTTCACATCATAAGTCAAATTACCGTCCAGCTGCACTTTACTGAAATCCAGAATATGAGACGGATCCCCGACATACTTTCGGAGCATGGATACATGGAACACTGGAGGAACACCTGATATACTAGGTGGCAAGGCAAGTTCATAAGCCACCTCTCCAATCTTCTTAAGTATCTCAAAAGGCCCAATATACCGAGGGCTTAACTTGCCCTTCTTCCGGAACCTCAACATGCCCTTCACGGGTGAAAGCTTGAGTAGAACCTTCTCCCCAACCATCTGAACAATATCACGAACCTTCATGTCGGCATAACTCTTCTATCTAGACTGTGCCGTGCAAAGCCGTTCCTGAATCACTTTGATATTCTCTAAAGCATCCTGAACCAAGTCAGTACCCAATAGCCTAGCCTCACCCAACTCAAACCAATGCACTGAGGATCAGCACCGTCTCCCAAACAAAACCTCATACGGAGCCATCTGAAGACTCGACTGCTAGCTGTTATTATAAGTTAACTCCGAGAGTGGAAGAAATTCATCCCAAGAACCCCAAAAATCAATGACACAAGCGCGTAACATATCCTCTAATATCTGAATAGTGTGCTCATACTGTCCGCCCGTCTGAGGGTGAAATGCTGTCCTCAACTGAACTTGTGTGCCCAATTCTCGTTGTACTGCTCTCCAAAACTGTAATGTAAATTGCGTGCCCCGATCTGAAATGATGGACACTGGCACACCGTGTAGGCGAATATTCTCGTGAATATAAATCTCAGCCAACCGTTCCGAAGAATAATTGGTACCAACTGGAATAAAATGTGCGGACTTAGTCAAACAATCTACAATAGGAATAAAATGTGCGGTCTTCCATTTTGAGTACATTGGTGTTGTTTCTTATTGGTGCACCGATTGCACGGGTTGTGATTCTAGGTAGGATTGGTGTAGAATGTCAATAGGATAGATGTGCTTGATAAAGTAAGGGCATTGGACCTAGAATGGGTGCTATCAGATTTGTTTGTGGTATATTTGAAGGGATGATATCGCTGATCGAACCTAGAATAGCATTGGACCTAGAATGGGTGCTATAATTCTTGTAGAATGAAAGGGAGATCCATGACTTGTTGATCTGATGAGTGGTTATGAGTTTCTGCGTGTTTCTTTCATCATCGGCAGTGTACGAAGGTTTCAGAATGATGTTTTATTTGATACGAGGTTTATTACCTGTATTGGGTTATTTTGAGCAGCTATTGTGACCGAAAATTTTCTACAAGTATGCGAGTCGTATGGTATGTCATGTGATTACATATTAGGTTATGTCTTGAAACAACTTGTTCAGACTTATACAGTATGTAGATGTGAGGTTCAGGTTTTGTAGTAATTTTGAATGTTTGAAATTAGATTATGTGGTTTACGAGCTAGGGTTGAAGTAATGATCTTCATTATGTTGTGTTGTCGGGCCTATATAGAATAGGGTGACATGGAATCACCCCCGGGTATGTGCATGGTAAGGTTACATGGCGGTTTGATGGCTTTTGAACGACTCTCGGCATGTTCGAGGACGAACATATGTTAAAGTGGGAGAGGATGTAACGACCCGACCAGTCGTTTTGAGTATTTGCACTTTGTTCGGTAGTTTGAGGGCATGCGTAGCTCCATATGATGTATTATGACTTGTGTGAATCGTCGGTTTTGGTTTTCAGGTGAATCAAAATCAATTTGGAAGAATGAATTTCATGATTGCAACTTTAACGTGGAAGAGTTAACCAAGTTTAACTTTTATGGATTTGACCCCGGAATGAAGTTTTGAGGGCTCCATTAGGTCCGAATGGTGATTATGGACTTGGGCGTATGCCTGGATTTGCATTTGGATATTTCAAGAAGGATTCAGCGCTAATTGGCGAAAGTTGGAAATTTGAAGGTTTGGAAAGTTCATAAGTTTGACCGGGAGTTGACTTTGATGAAATCGGGTTCAAATTGTGGCTCCGGGAAGTGGAATAACTTCGTTATGCCATAAGGGACTTGTGTGCAAAATTTGAGTTCATTCTGAGTTGATTTGATATGCTTCGGCACAAGTTTTGGAAGTTGAAAGTTCAAAGTTCATTTAAGTTTGATTTGATGTGCGATTTGTTGTTTCGATATTGTTATGTGTGATTTGAGGCCTAGATTAGGTCTATATTATGTTATAGGTCTTGTTGGTATATTTGTATGGGGTCCTGAGGGGCTCAGGTGAGTTTCAGACGGGGTTCGGATCGTTTGGAGCCTTGTTGATATTGCTGAAATATTTGGCTACTGATGTCTTCGCACCTGTGCATAAGGGACCGCAGGTGCGTCCTAGTGGAAGCGTGGAGTTGGTCGTATAAGCGACCTGGGAAAAGGCTAGCTGGGGAGGCTTCGCAGAAGCGGTTCGTCGTGCGCAAAAGCGAACCTGGGCATCGCAGAAACGACCACTATTGGCCAAGGCTGTCTTATGCGACCTTGTTTCGCAGAAGCGAAGGTCACATGTGCGGCCTACTGTCCGCATATGCAAAAACACTGGGCAGAATGCTTTATGTTCGAGGGTTGGCCATTTTTATCACATATTGTGCTATAGATTTCGGAATGGGGCGACTTTTTAGGCAAATTTCATCACAAGGGTTGGGGTAAGTGTTATATACTCGATTTTTATTATATTTCGTGATTCTATCTTCGTTTTTGGTAATTGGATTATGAATTTTAAAGAGCAATTGGGGATTGTAGCCTAAAGTTTCATAGAGTGAGTTTTTGAGTTTTGAACATAGATTCAGAGTCGAATTTGGGTGAAACTAGTATGGTTGGACTCGTAATTGAATGGGTTGTCAGATTTTATAGGTTTTATTGAGTTTCGAGGCGCGGGCCTAGGTTGGACCTTTGGGTTGATTTTGGGCTTTTGATTAAAGATTCGACCTTTATTGATTGGGTTTGTTTTCTTTGGCATTATTTGATATATTTGAGTTACTTTTGGCTAGTTTTGAGACGTTCGGAGGTCGGTACACACGAAATGGTATTTTTGGAGCATCGCTTGGCTTACTCGGTATTAGATTTAGCTTGTTCGAGATAAGTAATACTTCTAAACTTGGTGTTAAGGGTATGAAACCCTGAATATCGTGCTATGTGGTTGATGTAAAGGGGACGCGCATGCTAGGTGATAGGCGTGTCGGCGTTCACCGCGTAAACTATATTTTAGTCGATTCCATGGAATTGTGTAGCTATCTTATCTAAACATTTTTACTGTACTCTATGTGTTAGAGAACTTGAACTGTAATTTATGCCATAAATCATGTTTAGGCTATATGCTGGTATTATTGAGACCCACAACGGTCGTTCTTTGGTGTTGAGTTATTTGCTTAATTGTAGTTATTTACTCAATTGCATTCATCATTTCATATCGTATCTAAGTCTCTGTTATCGTATATTGTCACATCTCGTATCATTGATTAGGGTTGTTTAGTATGAGTGTTGTGAGCCTGAGAGACTGGGGAGGTTGATGACTGAGTGAGGCTGAGGGCCTGTTGTGAGTGACATTTATGGGATCGAGCTGCCGCAGCAGGCTTTATTGATTCATGCCAGGATTTGGCCTATTATAGGGCTTGGGCTCGATCGGCCCTCCTGAGTCTGCACACCCACGGTGGGCGCAATTGCTAGCAATCATTTGCATTGGGCTGGATCTGCCCTCGTTCAGTTTCATTAGGCTAGATCTGCCTTGGTTTATTTGCATTTTTGTTCATTTGCATTGGGGTCGATTTGCCCTTGTTTGTTTGCGTCTTTGGGCTAGATCTGCCTTGGTTTATTTGCATGTGGGCTGGATCTGCCATGTACAGTACTGAGTGACTTTGTGTGCAGAGTATTGAGCAGGATGAGTGAGAATACGAGACAGTGAGATTGAGTACTCTGACAACGTGTGTACATGAGGTCATCCTTGAGATACATTGCATTTGACATGCGTACTTGAGATACAGGCATAGAGATGCATTTTCTCATGCTACCAGATTTTGGTGACATTCAACATGTAGGCATATAGATGTATTTTCCTCATGTTATCTGAAAATGAAACATCTTGTTTATTGTTGAAATGTTTTTGGAAAAAATTATAGTTTTCAAACTTATTCATATGTTTTTGGTGTTTTTCGGTGAAAGATTTGGGATTTACTATTATACTTGAAAAGCATTCCTATCTTTCCGTAAGTGTGAACGAGTTGAGCATCTTACCTTTGAGTTATTTTCATGTGCCATTTTATTATTGTTGTTATGACTGTTGCTAGTTATTGGAGTTGGACTCTGACCCTTGTCCCACCTCGTCACTACTTTCAACCTAAGGTTAGGTTTGTTACTTTTTGAGTACATGGGGTCGGTTGTACTCATACTACACTTCTGCACCTTGCCTGCAAATGTTGGGTGTTGATGTTGTTGTGCACAATGGTAACTGGAAGATGTACCTGCGTCCCGGTCATAACTGCCTCTTGATCTTGGTAGCTTTAGAATTTTAATTTGTTCTTGTATAGTTCATATAGATGATGTACTTTATTTCATACCATGTTTGTAAATTCTAAATCTTAGAAGCACATGATTTGTACTACCAGCCCTTGGGGAGTTGTATAAAATTCAGTTATCTCATCTTTGATTCACATCAGTGTTATTATATTATGTTATTTTGATAATTGGCTTACCTAGCGGGTTGGGTTAGGTGCCATCACGATGGTTTTAATTTTAGGTCGTGACACTACTCCAACTGTAACTGAGTTTCAGCAACAAAATGTTCCTCTTAGGGGCTCCTCTTTTGTTTCAAAAACAGGCCAGAACACATCCATTGTTATTTTATTTTTTGTATAAATGTCCATTCACGCTCTTTGCATGCGAGTATAATTAAATGATGCTAAATGTGTGTTGTGTTCCCCTATTAGCTAACGAGCATCGTGTTGATGCTTTACCAGTTACATTTGAAAGCAAAAGAGTATAATGTATCCCTTCTACTCTTTTGAAGCCGGCAAGTATCGAGGATGCAACATTGACTTTTACATAATGTCTTTATTTATTGCTAATCTATTACTGTTTGGCGTTAGGCTCAACGTCACATGCAGCTAATGAAAACAGTAGTATGAACTCAAAACTGTTAGTATAAAAACGTTGTACATACGTAGGTCAGTTACAATCTGATTATGTTCCCTTTAAGACTGTTCTTAATTGTAAGTTTTGTGGTGCAAAAAAAATTGAATATGAACCACATGAATTTTGCTGTAACAATGATTCGATCAAGTTAGTTTCACATGAGATGCCTGCTGAACTGCAAAATTTATATTTAGGGACTACTGAAGAATGTAAATATTTTCGAACATTTATCAGAACATATAATAATATGTTTGCATTTACTTCACTTGGTGTAAATTATGACAAAGAATTAGCAAAAATAAATCGTGGTATTTATACATTTAGAGTTCAAGGGAGGATGTACTATTTTATAAATAATTTACTACCTCCGAGTGGAATAGCAATAAATCTACAACTATACTCTATGGCAATGATAACGAATTAGCTAACAGAATGGCTTGCTCTGAAAAAATCCATGAATCAATAGTCAAAAACTAATGCATATACTGAGAATTAATCCATACTCTATTTTCTTAATATCCCTAATAGATATTCCAAATCTATCAAACTACAATATTGCACTTAAATCTGACTCAAGTTTGGATCAACATGTATATAATCTTCCTACTACATCAGAAGTTGCAGGAATATAGGTTGAAAAAGAAATCACTGAAGTTAATTATGTACCTCATATTCGAATCTACACTCATAGCAACAGATCTCAAAAAGTGAACTACTATTACGGATGTTATGATCCGTTACAGTACCTACTATTGTTTCCATATGGTCAAAGTGGATGGCATTGTGACATTAAAAAATTTATACAACCAAAAGATACTTCTAAACGTCGAGCCTATTGTGAACACGAAGAATTACAAAGTATTAGAAATATGTGTTCTGTTGATGGATACGTTGACATGAAAGTGCAAAACTTTGAAAAAGGAAAATGAAAAAGAGATAATATCTATGTTCGTGAATATTATTGTTATAAATTCCAAATGAGAGAAGATGAAACAAATAAAACTTTGCATTGTGGAAGATTATTTCAGCAATATTCAGTGGATGAACACATAAAACTTGAAACACAGAGATTGGATTTTTTTTTCATTCAACCCATATCTCTTAAGAATAGAAATGCTACAGGGACTCATTGATGTTTTAAGACTTGGAGAGAGAGACACTTCAAATATAGGAAAACAAACATTCGTTCGTGTTACTTTTATAGGAGGACCAAGAGACATGCATCGACACTACATGGATGCTATTTCTTTAGTACAACAATTTGGAAAACCCGATCTATTCATAACAATGATTTGTAACCCATCTTGGCTCGAGATAAAAGAGCACTTGCTATCAAATGATGAAGAACAGAATAGACCCGATATAATTAGTCAAGTATTGGTCGAATTGTTAGAGCAAAGATAGAAGAACTAAAAACAGATATATTAAAAATAAATATCTTTGGAAAAGTTGCAGCTTTTATGTATACTATAGAATTTCAAAAACGTGATTTACCACATGCTCATTTCCTTATTATATTTACTAATGCATACCAACTAATTACTCCAGAATCTTATGACAATATTGTTCGTGCTGATTTACATGATTGTAATGCTGAAGAAACCTTATATAAACTTGTTTTCCAACATATGATGCATGGACCTTGTGATAAGTTAAATCCTACAAATTCATGTATGCAAAAGTAAAAAGGTAGTTGCAAATTCAAATATCCAAGAAGCTTTGTTGATCAAACATCAAAAGAAAAAAATTCTTACCCAATTTATAAAAGGCGAAACAGGAGACTTGAATAGTCAATGATCACTATTTCGATAACTCATGGGCCGTCCTTTATAATCCATTCTTACTTGAAAAATTCAATTGTCACATAAATGTTGAAATCTGTTCAGATATTAAAGCTGTTAAATATATTTATAAATACATGTGCAAAAAGGACATGATAAAATCGCATTTCACATCCATGACAATGACGCAAATGTTGAAGTAGATGAAATAAAAGAATATAAATATGCCTGATGGGTATCACAACCAGAAATGGGTTTTAAATTTTATAAATGTGGATAAAAGAAGTAATCCCAACTGAGATAGTGTTGTTGGACCCATGTTAAATTTGCGGGACGTAGAATCACCCGCGAGTATGTGTGGAAGAATACACTCAGTAAATTAATGTCCTCAGAAAGATTATTGGCACGTTCGAGGATGAACGTATATTTAAGAGGGGGAGAATGTAACGATCCGACTTGTCATTTTAAGAATTAACGCTCCCTTCAGTGACTTAAGGTCTCGAGCAACTTCGTAATATGTATTATGAATTGTGTGTTTGGCTGAGTTTGGTTTTTGGAAGGTTCGAAATTTAATTGGAAGAAAACAATCCTTAACTTTTGAAGCTTAAATGAAAAGAGTTGACCGGAGTTTGACTTTTGAGAAAACGACTCCGGAATAGAATTTTGATGGTGTCAATAGCTTCGTATAGTGGTTTCAGATTTAGGCATATGTCAGGATGTTGATTTGGAGGTCCGTAGGTCATTTCGACGTAAATTGGCAAAAGTTGAAAAATGGAATTTGAAAGTTTGACTGGGAGTTGACTTTATCAATATCGGGGTCAAAATCTGATTCCGAAAGTTGGAATAGGTTCATAATGTCATTTATTACTTGCGTGTAAAATTTGAAGTCAATCAGAGTTATTTTGATATAAATCAGCATCAATTTTGGAATGTGGAATTCATAGTTCATATGCTTGAATTTGGGTTGCAATTAGTAGGATCGAGGTAGTTTTGATGTTGTTATGTGTAATTTGAGGTCCTGAGTAAGTCTGTATTATGTAATGAAACTTGTTGGTATATTCGAACGGGGTCCCGAGTAGTTTGGGTGAGTTTTGGGAGTGTGTTATGCGATCACGGAGGTCTGGGATGTGATCGCAAAGAGTAAAGTGCAATCCAAGCCTTGTGAATCGCGATCGCGGAAGGAAGGCCCGCGATCGCGTCGAAGGAACTTCTGATGCACTGACCCAACTTTGGAAGCTTATTTCTTGCAATCTATAAGGAATTTGGAGTTGATCCAAAAATAAAAGTTGTAGCCCTTTGTGTATAGTATTACAAAATGTTATGGCTATTATATTAAATGCTATTTGGGAAGGATTTGGAAATCGCAAAGAAGAAATTTATGTTACACAAGGTTTACTTTGGAAGCTTATATCTTGTAATCTATAAGGAATTGGAGATGATCAAAACATGAAAGTTGTACCCTTGATGCCTAGTCTTCCTAAAGTTAAACCATTTGTCATTTGGAGTTTTGTACACAAATATATGGCTATTACACTACATGCTGTCTGAGAAGAGCTTGGCAAGAGTTAATAGAATTTGTTCATCGCGAGGGACAGTGGCTGCGATCACATACAGTAAAATTGTTCTGGAAAACATTTGTGCTTTGCGACCGCAAAGAATTTTCCGCGATCGCAAAGGTTAAATCCCTGGACAGAACATATATTCGGGGGTTTGGTCATTTTCTTTATTTTTGAATTTTTGGAGCTCGGTTTTGGGCGATTATGGAGAGATATTTCTCAAGCTTGATTGGGGTAAATGCTCTATATATGAAAGTGATTATATTTCATGATTATATAGTTATTTTAATCTATTATTAGTGAATCAAATGGAAGAATTTGGGATTTTTGCAAAATATTTCAAAAACAGAAATTTAAGATTTGGAGGTTGATTCGTTATCGGAATTTGGTAAAATTGGTATGGTTGAACTCGTATCAGAATGGGTGTTCGGATTTTGTAAAAATGTTGTCGGGTTCCGAGAGGCAGGCCTCGTGTTGACTTTTGGTTGACCTTTTAATGTAAAACTTTAAGTCAATATTTTATTATCTGGAATTCTTTCCGATAAATTTTAATTAAGTTATACAATTAATTTGGATAGATTTGAGCAGTACAGAGGTCAATTCAAGCAAGAAGGCGATTTTGGAATATAATTATTTGTCGAGTTTTTTTTTATTTGGAATATAATTATTTGGCGATTTTCGCAGCAAATCCTCTACTTGCCATGCCTCAAATCCTTATTTGTCGAGTTTTTTTTATTTGATAATTTGGTGTGATTGTCACTTGACTTTTATCTGGATTATGTGTTCTGTTGAGTTGCCATTTCATGGAAATAAATTCGTTGGTTAAAGAAGGCGTTGTCCTATGCTGAGTTACTTTTCTATCTCTATTTTTTTTTGAGGTTTTATATTCATTGTGCGGAGCCTTAGGCTATTTGCTGCGAAATTTATTAATTTTTTGTATCTTTGGAATTGGTTGTGGCCTATGGACAATTTGTGATATAAATTATTGTATTGTGTTGTTGTGATAATACTCCGTATAAATTGTTATGTGATTTAGTTACTGTTATGCGGTGTATAAGGGTGGCATTCTATTGTTGATATTATGTGGGTATAAGGGTGGCATTTCACTGTGGTTATGTGTATTGAGATATTGTCAGGGCGGGGAAAAAATGGTGGCTATTATTATGGACGGATACGGGTGGCTATAGGAGAGATAAGGGTGACAATTGTCAGGGATTATACATGATGATATGGGATTATTGTGTTGGTGATTTTTATGTGATGTTGTGATTTTCCTGGTGTTTAATTTCATCTCTTGTGCAACTTGTTTTGTTGTTTCGGTAAGCTTAAAAATAGACTGATTCATGTTGAAATTGTGAGCGTGTGGCTATTGCCGGGTGGTTTATATTATTGGCACGTGAGTTGTCTATACGGTTATGAAAGAAATATGGGCATGAGGTGCCGGAAAAATATGACGATTTTATTATTGGCACGTGAGTTGTCTGTGCGGTTATGAAGGAAATATGGGCACGAGGTGCCGGAAAAATATGATGATTTAATTATTGGCACGTGAATTGTCTGCGTGGTTGTGATAGAAATAAGGGCACGAGGTGCCGTAGAAATATAAAAGTGGGCTGATATAACGACCCAACTGGTCGTTTTAAGCATTTACACTCCTTTAAACTATTTGAGATCTTGAATAACTTCCTACGAAGTATTATGACTTCTGTAAATTATCAGTTTTGGTTTTAAGGTATTTCGGAGTTAGTTTGGAAGAATAAATTTCATGTTGGAAGTTTAAGTTGAAATAGTTGACCGGATGTTGACTTATGGGTAAACGACACCGGAATAGAGTTTTGATGATTCTAATAGCTCTGTATGGTGATTTTGGACTTAGGAGCATGTAAGGAAAATTATTTGGAAGTCTGTAGTGAAATTATGCTTGAAATGGCGAAAGTCGAATTCTGGAGAAGTTTGACCGGGGATTGACTTTCTGATATCGGGGTCAGAATCTGATTATGAAAATTTTTATAAGGACTGTTATGTCATTTATGACTTGTGTGCAAAATTTGAGGTCAATCGGACTTAATTTGATGTATTTCAACACAAGATATAGAATTTGAAAGTTCAAAGTTCATAAATTTTGATTTGAGGTGCGATTGGACGTTTTGATGTTGTTTGATGTGATTTGAGGCCTCGAGTAGGTTCGTGTCATGTTATGGAACTTGTTGGTATATTTGAACGAGATCCCGAGTGGCTCAGTGAGTTTCGGGGTGAGTTTTGAGCGATGTCCGTGCATTTCAGCAATCAAATGTTGTTCTCAAATTGTTGCAAAAGTGCGGACCGCACAATTTTGAGTGCGGCCGCACTTCAGAGGAAAAGTGCGGATCGCAAAGGACAAGTGCGGACCGCACAATTTTGTGTGCGGCCGCACTTCTGGTGATTTCTGCAGGTTCACTGGTCCGACTTCGGAAACTTATATCTTTTGATCTGCAAGGAATTTGGAGATGATTAAAAAATGAAAGTTGTAGCCCTTCGTGTCTAGTTTCAGAAAGGTAAAGAAATCATCATTTGGACATATTTAGAGAAAGGTATCGCCGAGTTACTAAAGCCTGGTAGTGGAGAGACTGCGAAATGCGGACCGCATAATTTTTGTGCGACCGCAGAAGCTAGGATGTGAGACCTCACTTGGAAATGTGCGGACCGCACATTGGGAGGTCAGAGGGTGTACTATATAACCGAGGCCTAGGGTATTATTTCATTTTTGGACCTTGGGAGCTCGGTTTGACACGATTTTTTGTGGGTGTTTCAAGCAATTCATCGGGGTAAGTGATTCTAACTCAAATTTGGTTAACATACATGAATATATCGTTGTTTTCATCATGTAATCAGTATTTTGAGTTGGAAATTTGGGAAAAATTATAGAAATTTCATAAAACGAATATTTGGGATTTGAACACTGATTCGGAGTCGGATTTGAGTAAAATTAGTATGGTTGAACTCGTAATTGAATGGGTTGTCGGATTTTATAACTTTTGTCGGGTTCCAAGACGTGGGTCCCACGGGCGATTGTTGAGTTAAACTTTGAATTTTAATGGAAAAATTGCATTTTCTTATGGAATTAATTCTAATAAATTTTATTGACTGAATCGAATTATTTGTGGCTAGATTCGAGGTGTTTGGAGGCCAATTCACGAGGCAAAGGTTTAGCGGAATAAGAATTTTATGGTTTGAGGTAAGTGAAAGTTTTAAATCTGGCCCCGAGGGTATGAAACCCCGGATTATTATATTATGCGAGTATTTTAGAGGTGACGCACATGCTAGGTGACGGGCGTGTGGGCGTGCACCGTGAGAATTGGGACTAGGTCCATTTCGTGAAACTGGAAAGTGAATAAGCTTGTTATTAGCTATGTGCCCTTTTTGTGCTATAGAAATTTGACAGTGAATCATTCTTACGCTATGTGTTGGTGCTGTAAAGACTACATAAGTCGTATACATGTTGAATTATATGCTAAATTGTTGTTTTGTACTCAGCCGCAGTTTTTTTGTTTATTTTAATTCAATCTCTATTGTTCATTATTGATGCATCATATTATTGTTGTTTGGGTTGATTATCTTGACTATTGAGAGCCCGAGAGACTGGAGAGATTTATGACTGAGTGAGGCCAAGGGCCTGATTGTGAGATATTATACTATAGCATGTGAGTTGTCCGTGCGAATTCTTATATTATACTATAGCACGTGAGTTGTCCGTGCGGATCCAGATATTTATACTATAGCACGTGAGTTGTCCGTGCAGATTATAGCGCTTGGGCTGTAGGAGCCCCTCTGGAGTCTGTACACCCTCAGTGAGCGCGAGTACCCATTGTGTGTGAGTGTTGAGGGCTGAGAGCCGAGTGGTTGAGTTGTTGTGACGAGTTGAGTAGTTGTTGCCCTAAGAGGTTGTACTTGCTTTTCATTTGTTGTTGCACTTAGTTGCTATTTGTCATTGTTGTGAAATTCTCTGAAAGATTTTATATCCGGATTACATGAACTTGAACTCTATAAAATTGATTTGACTTAAACTGTTGGAATTGAAAGCATGTCTACTCTCTGTTGGAATTACTGAAAAATGAACTATAATTGTGTAGCTCGTCACTATTTTTAGTTCCCTATTTATTATTGTTACTTGCCGAGTTGGCTGTACTCATACTACACCCTGCACTTCGTGTGCAGATTCAGGTATTTTCGGACATAGCGGGTGTTGATTCTTTCGCACAGTTGATTTTTCGGAGATTTTGAGGTAGCTGCCGTATTTCGCACACCTTGACTCTCCTTCCATATCTTCTTATTTAATGTATTTGGTCTCAGACTGTTATGGACCATATTTTTCAAACTTATATTCATATTAGATGCTCATGTACTCAGTGACACCAGATTTTGGGAGTGTTTGTATCGGTATTTGCGAGATTTGTGGATTGTGTTTAAATATTATATTTTCAGACTTAAAATATATGGTGGTTTATTGAGATTGTCGCCTTGCCTAGTATTGAGATAGGCGCCATCACGACGGGTGAGATTTTGGGCCGTGACAACTGAGACCCATAATTTTTATGATTGTGAAATGAGGTGTCACATGGTGACTTTTATTTGAAAAAATTATATTTGAAAGATTTTATTTGAAAGAATTATATTCGAAAGATTTTACTTGAAAGGAATTATATTTGAAAGAATTATGATTGAAAGATATTTGTTTGAAAGTTGATTATTGTTTCTATCACTTCTATTTGTTTTATGTTATTTTTGTATGTTATATTTCATACGTTATTAGACTAGTGAGTGTCTTGACTATACCTCATCACTACTCTACCGAAGTTAGTCTTGATACTTACTGGGTACCGACTATGGTGTACTCATATTACACTTCTTCATATTTTTGTGCAGAGCTGGGTACTAGAGATATTGGACTCGAGCAGAGTTAGTGTGTTGATCGCAAGAATTCAAGGTAGAGTTGCTTGGTCATCGCAATGACTAGAGGACTAAAATATTGTAGTGACTGTTAATTATTATTCGAACAGTATTGTATATTCGATCCTTGAAATCATTTCATGTATTCAGTTAGAGTTCATGACTCAGTATTACCAGTCTTGGGAGGTTGTTATAATTATTTCCGTTGTTGGTTTCAATTATCTATATAAAAAAACGGCTTGAATTGTTATTAAAATCGGTTTACCTAGTCTCAGAGACTAAGTGCCATCACGATACATGTGGTGGAATTTTGGTTCATGACATTCAACTTGTTCCAATTAACCTTTAGATTTTATTATTAATTTTTAGCACTCAAAACATTTATCAAATTAAAAGTTTTATAAATTTTTAATATTATTATTATTAGTCTTTAATGTATGATTTCCGTAATATATCTTTCACTCACCAATCAAATATCAGAAAATATTTTGTAGAACAAAACGTTTTTCATGACAAATTGCTTCAGTCATACCAAACACAGTATCATCAAATCTATAGTATTTTCATGAATGTTTATATCTTTTATGAGTAATTGGACTATTGCACTAGGAGTAACATCTCTTGTATTTTTGAATTTTAATGATTACAGATGGAAAAGAAAATATTGTTAAGGAAGTGATTGAAGCCTTCGATCATCAGAAAAAATCAGTTAGTGTGAAAGTGATTGAAGGAGATTTGTTAGAGTTGTATAATTACTTCACTATTATCACATCCAGTGAAGATCAGTGGACTACATGGACATTTGTGTACGAGAAGAAAACTGAAGACACCCCCGAGCCCCTCACCTTCATGGGTGTAGTCCTTGATTTGACCAAAGATATAGATGCCCACCTTCTCAAGAAATAAAATATCTACGTTGTTATATATATATGCGTGTTTGTGTTTGTATGATGACTATTTAGCGATATTGGCTAGTTTTAGCTAGCGTGTCACGACCCGAAATCTCAACCTCGGGGTCGTGATGGTGCTTAACATCTACTTACAAGGCAAGCCGACGTTACATCATTAACTATCCATTTTTAGAATTTAAAATAGCATAACAGTAATAATTAATTATTGACAAAACTTAATTGCATAAGTTATATCCATATTATAACACGGTCTAGCCTAATCAAAACAATCTGGTGTCATCGGTACATGAGTAGCTAGAATACTATAAAGTATGATCTGAATGAAATACAACTGTTTGAAATAAGATAAACAATAAAGATAGAGTAGAAAGGGTACTTCAGGAGCTGCGAACACCAGAAGCTCTACCTCAAGACTCCTGCGGTAAGTCGATACGGGCAAGAACTCCTCTACACGTTGCTGGGACTAACAATGGTATCTGCACAAGAAGTGCAGAAGTGTAGCATGAGTACAACCGACCCCATGTACTTTGTATGTGCCGAGATTAACCTCAACAAAATAGTGACGAGGCTATGACAAGACACTCACAATAAACCTGTACGAATAATAATAATAATAATAATAATAATAATAATAATAATAATAATAATAATAATAATAATAATAATAATAATAATAATAATAATAATAATAATAATAATAATAATAATAATAATAATAATAATAGAATACAGAAATATAAATAAGCAGTAACTCATATAAACGACCCGAAGGTCATCTACCATAAAACCCCAGAATAACATAATCTCAAATCTCATATCACAATACTGAGAATAAACTCTGCAGCCACAACCAACTACAACACATCAAATCCATTGCAACGTGCAACAGATCCCAAGTTTTAACACAATATCTTTTACAGCATATAACTCAATTCCAATATCATATCATATCATTTGATATTGTGGTGTGCAACCCGATCACCCAATATCAATTATTTTCAGTATCGTTGCGGCGCGCAACCCGATCCCTCAATATCAATTATCAACATAAACAACTCAACACCACTATTTTTTATTACTCATTCACCCCGAAGCTCGGTTATGTGATTTGGTTTGAAATCTGACCTCAATTCGAGGTCTAAATCTTAATTGTACGAAATCCCCAATTTCTACCATTCAATCATGTAAATCTTAGATTTGATATTAAAAACTCATGAAAAGTAATGGGTAATTGAAAGAAAGTTGATTAGAGTCACTTACCAATGATTTTAGGAAGAAAATCTCTAAAGAAAATCCCCTCTAGAGTGTTTAGGGTTAAACAATGGTGTAAAATAAGCCAAGTCCCATTTTTTTCCTTTTACCCAACTGTAGGTATCACAATTGCGAACTCTTGTTTGCAATTGCAAAATCCGCAAATGCGGTCAGCGCGTCTGTAATGACAAGGCCAGTCGTTTTGAGTATTTCAGCCGCGTTCTCCATTTTCTATTCAATTCACGCTTTGTAGTCGTTATGTGACTTGTCGGGGTAATTGGTTCGGGTCCGGTGAGGTTTTGGAATGAATTGTGATATTTAGTTCCAAGGTTTGAAACTTAAGTTAAAAAAGGTCGATCGGATGTTGACTTATGTGTAAACGACTCTGGAATAGAGTTTTGATGATTCCAATAGCTCCGTATGGTAATTTTGGACTTAGGAGTGTGTCTAGAAAAATTATTTGGAAGCCCATAGATAAATTAGGCTTGAAATTACTAAAATAAAAATTTAAGTTTGAAAGTTTGATCGGGGAGTTGACTTTTTGATATTGGGGTCGGAATCCGATTCTGAAAATTGGAATATGTCTGTTATATCATTTGTGACTTGTGTGCAAAATTTGAGGTCAATCGTACTTGATTTGTAGGTTTCGGCATCGAATGTAGAAGTTAAAAATTCTTTGTTTCATTAAGCTTGAATTGGGATATAATTCATGGTTTTAGTGTTGTTTGATGTGATTTGAGGTTTTGACTAAGTTTGTATGATATTTTAGGACTTGTTGATGTATTTGGTTGAGGTCTCTGGGGCCTCGGGTGAGTTTCGGATGGTTAACGGATCAATTTTGGACTTGGAATTATGTTGGAAATTTTCTGATGTCTGAACCTGGTTTCCTTGTACGCGATTGCATGAACTTGTCTGCGAACGCATAGGCTTGTTTGGGGCAGTGATGATTTTTGTTCTATGCGATCGCGAGTGGGTAGGGCTGCATTCACGGAGAGGAGGTGAGGCAGCTGGGGTTCGCGAGCATTGTTTTATGTGAATGCTTGGGCAGTCCGCGATCGCGTAGGCCTAGGAAGCTCGTGCTTTGCGTGTGTCATGGTGCGGTCGCCAAGAGGAGTTTGGGGGGAGGGGCAGTGTATTTTGGCCTTCATGATCGCATAACATTGTCCGCGATCGTGTAGGGTTATTTTGGGCAGTGGAAATATTGTGCTTCGTGATCGCGGGACTTGGTCTGCAATCGCATAGAAGACATGACTGGGCAAAGAGTTTAAGTTCTGTCCCATTTTCCATTTTTACCGATTTGGAACTCGGGAAGAGGCGGTTTTTGTGAGATTTTCAAGAAAAATAATGGGGTAAATGTTCTTAACTCAATATTGATCAAATTACCCGAATCCATGGTTGTTTTTAACATATAATTGATGAATTAAGTTGGAAAAATTAGAAAACCCTCTTGGTTTAATTTGAAGATTTGAGGGTCGAGTTGATGTCGGAATTTGGTAAAATTTATATGGTTGTACTCGTGGTTGAATGGGCATTCATATTTTATAACTTTTGTCGGGTTCCGAGACGTGGTCCCCACGGGCGATTTTTATGTGTAATTTCTATTTTGTGGGAAAATAAGTATTTTGATATGGAATTAATTCCTATAATTTGTGTTGACTGAATCGAATTAATTGTGACTAGATTCAAGTCGTTCGGAAGTTGATACGCGCAGAATGGAATTTCTGGAGCATTGTTTAGCTTGCTCGACATTGGATTCGGCTTGTTCGAGGTAAGTAATATCTCTAATATTGGAGCTGAGGGTGTGAACCCTGATTATACGTGTTATGCGAATTGTTTGAAAGTGACGCACATGCTAGGTGATGGGAGTGTGGGTGTGCACTGTAAAAATTGAGACTCAGTTGATTCCGTAGAGCTGTGTAGTCAATTAACCTGTATTTTTTTATGTATTTTTTATGTGTTAGAGAAACTGAGTTGTGACTCATGTTAGAAATCATACTTAGGCAAATGTTGGTATTATTGGGACCCACTGAGGTCATTTCTACTGTCGAATTATATGTTTAAACTGTAATTTCATACTCAGTCATATTCATTCATTGCATATCATATCTCAGTCTCTATTGTTATTTATGGATACATCAAATCATCATTTTGGGCTAGTTTCATGACATTGTGAGCCCGAGAGATTGGGGAGATTGATGATTGAGTGAGGCCGAGGGCCTGATTATGAGGATAATTATGGGATCGGGTTGCACGTCGCAGCAGGCCATATTGGCTTATTATAGCGCGTGAGTTATCCGTGCAGCACGTGAGTTATCTGTGCGGATCCATATATTGATACTATAGCACGTGAGTTGTCCGTACAGTACGTGACTTATCCGTGCGGATTCAGATATTGATACTGTAGCATGCGAGTTGTCTGTGCAGCATGTGAGTTGTCCGTGCGGATCCAGATATTGATACTATAACACGTGAGTTGTCCGTGCAGCACATGAGTTGTCTGTGAAGACTATAGCACTTGGGCTGAAGGAGCCCCTACAGTTCCATAGCCTCTCGAAGATAAATACAAAAGTTTCTATACCGATCCGTGAGATTCTACTATTCCTGCTTTTGACACATAAAACCTATATACCTAGGGCTTTGATACCAACTTGTCACTGACTAAATTTTCCTCTGTAGGATGTTGTGATGGAACCTAGTCTCTATGAGTAGGTCAGCCTAACATTCAGGCAGAATTTAACTGAGAAAATGATTAAAACATTCAAATAATTCAACAACTAACATAAAAGAACTCTGCAACTCAACAGAATAAAACTCCCAACATCAAGTGATACCAAGTCCCAAGCTCTACAACAGTATACTAAATATCCCCATACAACATTATCTACAAAAAGGGTGTACACACCCCCAGTGAGCGCAGGTACCTACTGAGTACGAGTGCAGAGCGATTGGAAGGATTGAGTGACTGTGAGGACTGAGTGACTGGGAGGAATGAGTGACTGTGAGGACTGAGTGATTGGGAGGACTGAATGAATTGATACTCTGAGAGTATGCATATGGTTTTATCACTGAGTTGCATCGCATTCGACATGAACACTTGACATACATGCGTAGAGATGCATTTTTCCTCATGTTGTGCGGTATCATGCCATTCACGGTTGTACTCATACTACACTTCTGCATGTTGCTGCTGTACATGGCGGGAGCTGGATCTAAAGATGTACATGTGTTTCAGTAATTGTTGTCTCCTGTTTATGTTAGCTTTAGAATTATAATCTGTTCATGTATATTTCAAACAGATGACGTATTTTTATTTCACAATAGCTTTGTAAATTCTAATCTTAGAAGCTCATGATTTGTACTACCAGTCCTTGGGGAGTGTATTAGAGTAGTTAAATGTTATTTGAATCAGATATTTGTAAATTGTCTTACCTAATGGGTTGGGTTAGGTGCCATCACGGCTAGTCGAATTTTGGATCGTGATAGCGTCAGAAGCCTAGAAGTCGCAAATGCGACACTTTTATCGCAAATGCGACCCCCCCTTCCCGCAAATATGGATATCCACTTCGCATTTGTGAAGATGCCCTAGATGCTTAGTGGTCGCAATTGTGACCAATTAGTCCGCAAATATGACTTCCCCCAATCACAAAAGCGAACTCTTCCTCGCAAATGCGAGGTCTCCCAGCCTAAGACCAAGCTCACAAATGCGATGGTTTGATCGCAAAAGCGAGGCTCGCATTTGAGAGATATGCAGATCAACGCCAGAACCGAAGCACACCAGCTAACTCATATCATCCAAAATGCATCTGATACACACCCGAAATGTGATTTTCAACTTGAAAACTTGAAATCTGATTTTCAACCTGAAAATTCATTTTTATAATTTTTCATATAATTTTTCAACTTGAAAATGCATCTGATACACACCCAAAATCTAATTTTCAACTTGAAAACTCATTTTTATAATTTTTCATAAAACGCGCTGAAATGTGCTCGGGTCAATCCGGACCCCAACCAAAAGAGAGTATAAGTCCAAAAACATCATACGAACATATTAGAATTGTCAAAATACTAATCCGACGTCTTTTACCAAGAATATTGACCGTGGTCAATTCAAGTTCCATCTATTCCAACATCCTTAAGATATTGTTGATTTTAGGTAAGATCTTATTAATTTCATTCTAAAAAAATATTTTCCATTTATAGGAATTATCAACATGTTTCTATGAGCAAGATAATATAGACATGTGAAAACAAATCAAATCATTTTATTCCATGGTATTTGTCATGACCCGGAATTCCCACCTTCGGAGCCGTGATGACGCCTAACATTTCACATGCTAGGCAAGCCAACATTAGAGTAATTCTTTTGCCAATTCTAAACACTTTGAATAATTTAACCAATCCGACATAAATGAAGCTAAAATGAAGTACGAAATTGCAGATAATCTAACATCTAGTACAACCCGGATCTGGAGTCACAAGTACACGAGCTTCTAGAGGTTCTACATACAGAGTCTGAAATACCAAAATGCTAATCTGAGTTGATGCATCTCACGTACAGTTGGGACCAGTACCAAAATCTGCACAAGAAGTGCAGAGTGTAGTATGACTACAACTGGCCCGATGTACTCCATAAGTGTCGGGTAACCTCGACGAGGTAGTTACGAGGCTATGACAAAACATCCACGTAATTAAACCTATATAGACAAAAATATACGCACAACATAACAACAAATAAGGATTTAACATGTACTATTAGGGGGACGTGCAAAAGGGGTGTAGAATACGGTAACCACAACAGGGAATGACAACATGAAATAGTCAATAAACCTTTAGCCAATGAAACGGATAAACATAATGAATATAAACTTCACGGCATCAACCTTCGTGCTTTTACTCTCAACCTCACCGTGAAACAGTAATAATGGCAAAGCATCACCCTTCGTGCTTTTACTCTAAATCTCTCCATAAAATGATAAATACGGCACGACATAACCCTTCGTTCTTCAACTCTCAATTTCATCATGAAATGATAAATATGGCACGACATCACCCTTCGTGCATTAACACTCTCTCACTTACCATGAAGCAATGAATATATAACATTTGGGAGAAAGAATGATCAAGAATAAACTTTATGTTAACAACATTTCCACAATATCGATCCTCAACTTCCAATAATATTCAATTATCACAAATAATTTATAAATGCGGAAAGAATGATCAATTAAGTAATAAACTAGTCTAGACGTGGATATCATAATCAAATAAGGAAATAAATCACGAGAAACAAGTTTCAACCGCATGCCTTAACCCAACAACAACGCATAAGTACTCGTCACCTCACATATACGTTGTACCCAACATTTAAACACGTAGCAAATAGGAAAACAAGTCCTAATCCCTCAAGTCAAGGTTAATCACGATACTTACATCGCTTCAAAAATCAACTTAAATGTCAACTACGACTTTGCCTTTCGAACAAGCCTCCGAGGCAACCAAATCTAGCAAATTATCAACCAACGACTCAAAATAAGCCTTAAGAACTATCCACGAATTAGAAAGGTTCAATTTAGGTCATTACTGAAAAAGTCAACAAAAGTCAACTTTTCGGGCCGCTAGGTCTAAACCCGAAATTCGGACCAAAACCCGATTACCCATTCACCCCCGAGCCCCGTTATAGAATTTGTTTCGAAATCCGACCTCAATTTCAGGTCGAAATTTCAATTTTACAAAAATTCTTAATTCTATCCAAATCCCCAATTTCTACCATGAAAATCCTAGATTTTAAGTTGAAATCTTATAAAATGTTATGGATAATTGAAATAAAGTAGGTTAGAATCACTTACCAATAAATTGGGAAAGAAAAGCTCTTGGAAAAATTGCCTCTAAGGTTTCTAGTTTTGAAAATTTGGAAGAATGAACAAAATCTCGTCTAACTCAGCTTAAGTCCAGGCGCAAATGTTACAATTGCGACCTAGGGTTCGCAATTGCGAACCCCGCAAATGCGAAAAATCCTTCACAAATGCGAAGGTCTCACACTTCTGTTGCCATCGCAAATGCGATGGTTTGTTCGCAAATACGAACTCGGATTCCTCGCAATTTCGATCATTTTGATCGCAAATGCGAACTCTACTCCCCCCTACTTCGCATGGCGAAGTAATTGTTTGCAAATGCGAACCATTAGTTCCCAGCTATTCTTCGCAAATACGAGGAAGTAGCTCGCAAATGCGAACTTGACAGGGAGACTGCCATATCGCAAATGTGAAGACTGAGGCCTACACCAGAAACAGTAGAGCACTAGCTATTTTCTTAAGTCTAAACCACTCTGAAGCCTATCGGAAACTCACCCGAGCCCTCGGGGCTCCAAATCAAATATCCACACAAGTCCAAAAGCCTTATACGAACTCGCTCGCGCGATCATATAGCTAAAATAACACCTAGAACTACGAATCGGACACCAAATCAAAGAAAATTTTCAATGAAACTTTAGAATTTTTAACAACCGGACATCCGAATCACGTCAAACCAACTCTGTTTTTCACCAAATTTTGCAGACAAGTCATAAATATAGTAATGAACATATACCAAGCTCCGAAACTAAAATGCGGACCCGGTAGCAATAAAGTCAAACTTTTGTCAAATCTTTAAATTCATTAAACCTTTAACTTCAAATTTTCGACCAAATATGATAACTCGAGCTAGGGACCTTCGAATTCGATTCTGAGCACGCCTAGGTCCCAAATCACGATATGGACCCATCAGGATGGTCAAAACATAAATCCGGGTCCGTTTTCTCAAAACGTTGACCGAAATCAACTCAAATGGATCTTTAAGGCATAATTGCACATTTTATCAATTTTTAACATAAAAAACTCCCGAAAAAAGACACGAACTGCGCATGCAAATCGAGGAAGGCTAAAATGAGATATTTGAGGTTTCAAAATACAGAATTAATGTTTAAAACTCTAGATGACCTATCGGGTGATCATAGTATTGTAATTAGAGGATTATATTCTAATTTTAGTTTTGTTCCAAAAATAAGTCTAAAAGATCAATATGGAGCTAATTAGATCAAAGTATGTTAAAAGCCATTGTAAATCATCCTCACGACATTCTTCTTTCTCTCTCAATATCAATAAAGAGTTATTCTTTGTGTGGCCCTGGAGTAGGCAAAAATTGTCAAACCACGTAAGTCTTGTCTTGTCTTGTGCAATTTATTATTTTCTCTTTTTAAATATTTTTCCCTTCTATTAGCCTGACACGCTTCCCAACAATTCCTCATATGCTACCAACAGGGCAGAGGTAGAAGCCCATACACTGGTTTGGCCAAATTTAATAGCCTTTGATCAAACAGAGCGTATGTGTTTTGATATTCATTACATATGTAGAAAGAAAAAATTTAGACTCCAATTATTACCTATTGAAATTGTCGTTTTAAAATTCAAAACTCATAAAATTGAAATACCTTGATGGAAATACTAGCTTTGTGCCACGTCATGAGCTTCGCCCAACACTGTGGATTCACCGGCCTGGAAATCACAATGGACGCAGAAGAGGTAATTAATTTCAGAACGATCATCCACTGTATTCTATTAATATATTTCATGATTGCAGGTATCCAAATGCCTTTTTCTCTGATCATAACAAATTGAGAGATTACATTTCAGAATAAACCTTTATACGTTCTATTTACAATCACAGCAAAGGAAATACATAATATCCCAACATTGAAATTTGAATTCCAAGAAAACAAGCTAGTCTCATTCTTTAGCTTTCTTGGGAGATTTCATCACATTGATGACATAGCGACCGACACCAAGAAACAACAGAGCAACCAGGGTCATGTTTATCACCTTTGCGAACAAATCACCGGCCGACCCCAACTTGTTTGGAACTTAGGAACGGTTGTTATTGTTATTGTTATTGTTGTTGTTGTTGTCGTCGTCGTTATCTGGTTTAACTCTTGTTTGTTCACTGGTTCTTTGGAGGGACCGTACAGCATTGCATTGATTGCTTTTCTATCTGACAAGACACTCTTCTTTGTCAGATTTAGCTCTTGAATGGCGACATTAACAAAAGTATCCTCTTCCTCTGAGAAAGCAAGTCCAGTTAGATCAATATTCTCTAACTTATCAGGAGTTATCAATGGCCTGATGTCATCCATTGATTCACGTTTATTTTCATGTATTGGATGGGACTTAATAGTGGCTGGAGCGCGATAGGGTTGACTAGCAGCTGGTTTTCCGACATCAACTTTCCCAAGAGTACTCGAAATCACCTCCCCCATGTCTTCCCTTTGCTCGTACGGATCATATTCATTCTGTCTCAGGATAGTCTCCTCTATCACCTGGGGAATCTCAGATGAGAGCTTTTCTATAAAGGACATATTCCCTGACTCTACCTTGAGTCTTGTCTCTTCTATCTGTTTCTGAATCTTAACAAGTTTAGAGATTTCCTGAGATAATGATGACATGGTCTCTCTCAAAACTTGCTGATTACTATACAATTTTTCTGCTCTCACTCCAAGGACAAACATCCTTAGGCCCTTTCTCGTTAGTGACCCATCTTGAGTGCTCATCTCTCTTATCAGTAGGTCTTTATATTCATTAGCTGGGATAATACCTTCATCCTTGCACATCTGAGTCAGCATCTTTACAAGCTTGTCGGGGGCTGAGATGCCTTCTTCGTTATTGCCCTTGGGTTTTACCACAAGGGAGCTAGATGCCTTTTTATCTGCCATTATCTGGACCTTAGGTTTCCAGTCATTCCCTCGAGGAAATACTGTCTGATATGTGGTAAATGAACCTGTTGTTTTTCCATCTTCTGAGGTGCTTTTTGGTTCTGTTTGTTCATTAGTTTTTGGACTATTTGTCTTTGGTTCTTCTTTCAGTACTGGCTCTTTTGCAGGAGCATTCTCAACATTATCCTGTTTAGTAAATTCATCTCATTAGGATGTGTTTCGTATGAAGAAAGTCATTTTCCACGAAATACCAATGATTTTTATGGAAAATTTTCAGGAAAATGTTTAGTTGGTGAGTAGAAAACATTTTACAAAAAGAAAAAATAAACTATACTATATTAAAGACTAAGAACACTTAATTAGTAAAGTTGTTTCCATGTGACTAGGAGATCATGTGATTGAGCCATGAAAATAGCCTCTTACAGAAATGCAGGGTGAGACTGCGTATAATAGATCCTTGTGATCCGGCCACGCATAACAGGAGTTTAGTGCAACAGACTGCCTTATATATATAAAGACTAATAACAATATTAGCAAATTGAAGAGTGTATTGATGAATTTTTTGAGTCTTAAAGATTAATACACAATACTTTCTTAAACTGAATAGGAGCAAATAATTTGAAGTTAAAAGTTATGATAGTGATAAGGATTTAAGAAAAATGATTTCTGCCGATAAGTGAGGATGTTATTTTCCACCTTTCGGTGTATTCCTTGAAAAATATTTTCCTGAAAACTAATTTTCGTCGTGCCAAACTCACCTTTTTGATACTGGTACCAATATATTAAGAAAAGAAAAGCACTAAGGCAGTGCAAAGCCATATGTACAAGGGGAAGATCAAATCTGATCCACCAGACGTACCAAACTCACCTTTAAAGTGGTCTTTTGGCTTGTAGCTTGTTCTTCCTTTTTCTGTCGTTCACTAACTGAGACGGGCAACTTTTTATCCTTTTTTCCTTCTGAAGTGATTAGTTTTGGATATTTAACACAAAGAATATTGCCATTTACAAACCTAGCACTTATATTGCTTTTGTCACAATTTTCTGAAACAAGAATGTCCTTCTGAAACCTCTGCCATTTATAAACTGGCCTTTGTCCGCTAATCTTCAGAATTCCTAATTTGCACAATTGAACCTTGACTTGTTCTTTCTTGAAACCTGCAGAATTCCAATTTCATTAGGATATTTCAGAGTATATAGTCAAAAGTTAAAAGCGCAAAACTAGAGAGCATTGGTGAGCTTTATTAAGCGCAAAGGCGCCAATGAAGAAAAATAAAGAGGTAGAAATCTAATACAAGAAAATTTAACTATAAACACAAACAATAAGTAATTGGGGAAAAGAATGGGAAAATTATAATTAAGTTATTTTTTTTATATGTTGTTGTGCTCTTAAAGACAGACTATTGGTGAAGGTGCACATGCCTTATATATTAGCACGCCTACAGTAAAGCGCCAGTTAAGTGAGGCAGAGCGCATAACTTGGGCTTTACCGAGTTTCAGGGTTTACGCACTTTAACCAAGCCTTTAATAACACTGAGGCAACTATACATGAAAACCACTCAAAATTTAATTTTTATGTGCTCACGAATTTTCACATATTCTTCGGATGAAAACATTATCTCCTTGATGTTTGCATGAACTTTGTAAGTTTTCATTTATTTTCAAATTTACGCTTTTCGTTGTTCTTTTGGATATTCTAACTAGCATCACATTCTTCCTAATTCCACTGTATATTTACTACTTTAGATCAGATATAGGAGCGCCCTTCCTTAACAATTCTGACTATTATCTAGTTTGTTGCTAGTTATTAAACGGATAGCAAAGATTGAAAAGTTATTAAACGGAAAGCAAAAAACTCATAGAAAACTTACAAGTTTTTAGCAATTATAACCCTAAGAAGAGGAACTTCCCAGTTGAAACTGATGTGCACCAGACCCAAATAAAGAGGTTTTTGACTTTTGAGAAGACCAATTAGAAGAAATTAAGCATCTCCATCGGCAATTTTCACAAAATCTACCCTAATCTTCTTAACTAGATGAGTAGAGCCTGTTTTAGGGAAGAAGAAATACGGAAGTTTTCATATAATTTGGGTAAAAGTTAACTTAGTGGGATAGTTTTGGGCATAATTATTTTTTGGGGGGAGAAAAGATTTAGGGGGGGAAAGGATTTAGGGGAAAAGTCTTAGCTGGAATCTTTAGGGAATTATTAGAAGACGCGGGTAGCTTATACAAAGTTAAATTACCACACCCAGTAAATATTGTATTACATTTGTGTAAGCGTAGATAATGAAATTAAGCATACATGACTTCTCAATATTTGATCTGATTTCATTGATTTTTTGAGAATTTTATGGTGAGAATAATAAACTTTGAATTTGGAATTTGCCTTCATATATGAAAATATCTCACATAGACAATATAGTAAAATTTTCTCTTTTGAGTCAACTATAATTTATCAAGAATAGTTAATATCACTCTCCCATTCAGGAATTGCCAAGTAATATTTTACACTCCATTTGTTCTTATTATTTGTTTTCCTTTTTTTCTTTGGGGGAACATTGACAATCAGGATAGTTTGGTGCACAAGGCATCTTGTGTTCACGCAGGGTTCGAGTAATGACCGCACCCAAAAACGGTGTAGCAACCGGAATTTTGCGTAATTGGTGTCGGCCTTTTGTTACAATTCAACTTGTAGGCATGTTAGTGTCTAGAGTTCTAAGATTTTATTTCTTGTTCATAAAATAAAATATTTTTTAAGTTTTTTCATGTTGTCGTCCTATAATTAATATATATATATATATATATATATATATATATATATATTTGTTTTTAGAAAAATATATATTTTATATATATATAAAATAAAAAATATTTTCGACAAAGCAGAGTCAGATGACACCAATTGGTTTAAGGCGTTACCGCTACCGGACAAAAAGAATGAGAAGAACTCGCCCGAAAGATTAAAGAGAAGAGTGTCATAGTCTTTTTCACGAACCATAATTGATGTTGGCACAAAATCTTCATATTCTTGAGCAGCTGCAACTCTCTTTATATCCATTTTCTATGTTTCTTTTCTTTCCTTTGCAGATTTTTGTAATATTTCCTTTTAAGGCTTTTCTTCTTGTTGAGATATAGAGAGGATGGAAGTTTGTTGATTTTATATATATATATATATATATATACACATACAAAAAAATCCTCACAAAGTATTTTCTTGAGATGCTTTCTGTGTTTACTTTCGAATTAAATATTCCTTAAACATAATTCCATGCCTTTCTTTTGGTGAACTTTTGACTACGTATTCTTTTCTGCATGGGAATGAGATATAGATTCCTTTGAAACATTATTAAGAATATATTCAATTGTTAACAGAGAAGTTGGGATAATTATATTCAATGTGAACTGCATGTCTCGTTTCTACATCCTATTCTAATTTAATTTTACAAAAAAGAATTAGCTTGTTCTTCTGTTTAACATAAGTTGCACATTTAAAATTATTTGAAGTTTATGAACTCTGAACTAGTATCCAAATTATAATTCGTTTTAGTTATTTGTAGTTAAATATTTATATATGTCTAATAAATTTCTTAATACAAGTACATAGTCTAAGCAAAAGTGTCACGACCTGAAATCCAACTAGTCGTGAGAAATCCGAGCAAGTCTATGGCACGCCGTTGGGACCAACTCCGAAATCTGCACAAAAAGTGCAGAGTGTAGTATCAGTATAACCGGCCCCATGTACTGGTAAGTGCTGAGCCTAACCTCGACGAAGTAGTGATGAGGTTAAGGCGGGTCACTTACATTACTTGTACACAATATTAGTAACAACAACAATAATAGAAATAAATCAGGTAACTCATTTATAATAATTGAAGCCAACTCAGCAGTCATAACCAATTATCATTTCCATCAATTCTGTTGCAGCGTGCAACCCGCTCTCACAATATATTCACATTCAATTCTGTTGCAGCGTGCAACCCGCTCTCACAATATATTCACATTCAGTTCTGTTGCGGCGTGCAACCCGCTCCTCCAATATATTCATTTTAATCAAGTCTGTTGCGGCGTGCAACCCGATCCCCCAATATATATATATATGTATGTCGACTTTTAAATAAGTCTGTTGCGGCGTGCAACCCGATCCTCCAATATGGACTTTTAATAAGTCTGTTGCGGCGTGCAACCCGATCCTCCAATATAGACTTTTTAATAAGTCTGTTGCGGCGTGCAACCCGATCATCCAATATATTCATTATAATTAATTTGTTGAGGCGTGAAACCTGATCCTCCAATATATTCATTATAATCAATTCTGTTGCGGCGTGCAACCCGATCCCCCAACATATTCATTTACCAATTCTTATAGAAGAAATTTCCCCAATAAATACAACAATTAATTGAAATTATAAGATAACAAGCATACAATAATTATGATTTAATTATGAAACAAACAAGGCAAATAGCAAATTATTATGAAAATCAGAGAGAAAATATGCAGTTTAATATTTAATATGCTAAATGTCAAATAACAATTAAGGCACATAATTTAAATAGCATATAACAATTAATGCAGGAATTCAAGAATTAATATTTGACAAAGAATAGGAGAGAAAAAATTATTATTATAATAATTAATTCATGATTTAAAACAATTTATGATTTTTCAAGTAAGCAGGCAAACAATTAATTTGACGACGTATAGACACTCGTCACCTCGCCTATACGTCATTCACATGCAATTCACATAACAATTAATTTAAGGGTTCTATTCCCTCAAGTCAAGGTTAACCACGACACTTACCTCGCTTTGCAAATTCCAATCAGTTACTCGACCACAGCTTTTTCTTTTAAATTTGTCTCCAAAAGCTTCAAATCTATTCATAAACAATTCAATATACTCAATACGAATCATAGGAATTAATTCCATATGAATTTATAAATTTTCCGGATAAAAATTCAAAATTCATTAAAATATTCGACAGTGGGACCCACATCTCAAATTCTGAAAAAACTCACGAAATCTGAACACCCGTTCCGCTACGAGTTCAACCATACAAAAATTATCCAATTCCGATATCAAATGGACCTTCAAATCTTAAATTTCATTTTTGGAAGAATTTATAAAAATCTGATTTTTCTTCCATAAATTCACGGATTCATGATATAAATGAGTATGAAATCATAAAATATAATCAATATAGGATAAGGAACACTTACCCCAATATTTTCCCGTGAAAATCGCCCAAAAATCGCCTTACCCGAGCTCGAAAATAGAAAAGAGTTGAAAATGGGTCGAAACCCCATTTCCAGAACTTAAGTTCTGTTTCTGGGATTTTTACTCATCGCGATCGCGTAGAACAACTTTTGCCCAGGTTCATTTTACTCTTCGCGATCGCGGGAATGGCTTCGCGATCGCGAAGCACATTTTGGCTACCCAGACTTTTAACTCTACGCGATCGCGTAAATGCTCGTGCGATCGCGGAGTACATTTTTTCAGCCTTACGCGATCGCGTACTTACTTGTGCGATCGCGTAGCATAATTGACGTGCCTAGCTTCTGCCTTCCTTCCTTCTACGCGATCGCAGCTGGTCCCTTGCATTCGCAGTGCCCTGGGAGTTTACCTTTCGTGATCGCGTGCCTATCTTCGTGAACGCGAAGGGTAAAACTCACTACTTACAATTTCCTCTTCGCGATCGCGAAGCACGATGCACCAGATGACAGCAGAAGCTAAAAACAGATTTTCTAAGTTCAAAATCATCCTGTAGCCTATCCAAAACTCACCCGAGCCCTCGGGGATCCAAACCAAACATGCACACAAGTCCTAAAACATCATAAGAACTTGCTCGTGCGAACAAATCGCAAAAATAACACCTAGAACTGCGAATCGGACACCAAATCAAAGGAAATTTTCAAGAAAACTTTAAAACTTACAGTTTTACAACCAGACGTCTGAATCACGTCAAATCAACTCCGATTCTCACCAAATTTGGCAGACAGGCCATAAATATTATAGTGGACCTATACCGGGCTCTGGAACCAAAATACGGTCTCGAGGTCAATAAATCTAACATTAGTAATTTCTTAGAAATCATTAAACTTTCAAGCTTTTAAATTTTCATCAAAATTCCATATCTCGGGCTAGAGACCTCGAAATTCGGTTCCGGGCATACGCCCAAGTCTCAAATTACGATACTGACCTACCGGAATTGTCAAAATACTGATCCGGGTCTATTTGTTCAAAATATTGACCAAAGTCAACTCAGATGAGTTTTAAAGCTCTATTTCACATTTTAATCTATTTTTTACATAAAAACTTTCCGAAAAATTGTACGGACTACGCACGCAAGTCGAGGAATGATACATGGTGCTTTTCGAGGTCTTAGAACACATAATTACTTAATAATTTAAATATATCATTTTGGGTCATCACATTCTCCACCTCTAACACAAACGTCCGTCCTCGAACAGAATTAGAAAAAGTACATGAGCTGGAGAAAAGGTGTGGATATTTACTCCGTATGTCCGACTCGGACTCCCAGGTAGATGCCTCTACCGGCTGACCTCTCCATTGCACCCGAATTGAAGGATAACTCTTAGACCTCAATTTTCGGACCTGCCGGGCTAGAATAGCCACCGGCTCCTCCTCGTAAGTCAAATCTTTGTCCAATTGGACTGAGCTGAAATCTAACACATGGGACGGATCACCATAATATTTTCGGAGCATAGACACATGGAACACCGGATGAACCGCTGATAAACTAGGTGGTAATGCAAGTCTGTAGGCTACTTCACCCACCCTTTCAAGAATTTCGAAGGATCTGATATAACTAGAGCTCAACGTGCCCTTCTTTCTGAACCTCATTACACCTTTCATAGGTGAAACCCGGAGCAATATTCTTTCTCCAACCACGAATGCAATATCACGAACTTTACGGTTGGCATAACTCTTTTGCCTAGACTGAGCTGTGCGAAGTCGATCCTGAATAATCTTGACCTTATCTAAGGCATCCTGTACCAAATCGGTACCCAACAACCGAGCCTCTCTCGGTTCAAACCAACCAATTGGCGATCGGCATAGCCTTCCGTATAATGCCTCATATGGAGCCATCTGAATGCTCGACTGGTAGCTATTATTATAAACAAACTCCGCAAGTGGCAAGAAATGATTCCAAGAACCTCCAAAGTCTATAACATAAGCGCGGAGCATATCTTCCAATATCTGAATAGTGCGCTGACTGTCCATCTGTCTGTGGATGAAATATTGTACTCAACTCCACCCGCGCGCCTAACTCACGCTGTACAGCCCTCCAGAAATGTGAGGTAAACTACGTACCTCGATCCGAAATAATAGACACGGGCACACCGTGAAAGCGGACAATCTCACGAATTTAAATTTCAGCTAACCTCTCTGAAGAATAGGTAATTGCCACTGGAATGAAATGTGCTGACTTGGTCAACCTGTCCACAATGACCCAAGCTGCGTCAAATTTTCTCTGAGTCCGTGGGAGCCCAACAACAAAATCCATAGTGATACGCTCCCACTTCCACTCAGGAATTTCTAACTTCTGAAGTAAACCACCAGGTCTTTGATGCTCGTACTTAACTTGCTAACAATTTAGACACCAAGCTACATATGCAACTATTTCCTTTTTTATTTTCCTCCACCAATAATGTTGCCGCAAATCTTGATATATTTTGGCGGTACCTGGATGAATAGAATACCTGAAACTGTGTGATTCTTCAAGAATTAATTCACGAAGCCCATCCACATTAGGGACACAAATACGACCCTGCATTCGTAGAACCCCATCTTCCCCCACAACAACCTGTTTGGCATCATCGTGCTGCACCGTGTCCTTAAGGACAAGTAAATGAGGATCATCATAATGCCTCTCTCTGATGCGCTCATATAAAGAAGACCGAGCGACTGAGCAAGCTAGAACCCGACTGGGTTCTGAAATATCTAACCTCACGAACTGATTAGCCAAAGTCTGAACATTTGCAGCTAATGGCCTCTCACCAACCGGAATATACGCAAGACTGCCCATACTCACAGCCTTTCTACTTAAAGCATCGGCCACCATATTGGCCTTTCCGGGGTGATACAAAATGGTGATATAATAATTTTTTAACAACTCCAGCCATCTTCTCTGCCTCAAATTAAGATCCTTTTGTTTGAACAGATACTGAAGGCTACGATGATCAGTAAATACCTCACACGAGACACCGTAGAGGTAATGCCTCCAAATCTTCAGCGCATGAACAATGGCTGACAATTCTATGTCATGAACAGGATAATTCTTCTCGTGAACTTTCAACTGTTGCTAAGTACATATGTACAATACATAGTTCAGGGATTGGCGACTTAACCATTCTGTGACTTTGGCACTAGATGTTATGGGGACTATCGGGTAAATCCGATATAAATGCACATTTAGAAATACCTAGTTTTGTAGGGAAAAGCACAAAAAATGAACAAGGAGGCGACTATCACAACAAAAATACCAATATAAAAAAAAGCTCAAAGCTTTTCGCATTTCTTATGCACTTTGCATCAAAATAAACATATAAAGCACAATTTCAGATAGCCGAATGGAACCCATTATTCACATATTTACATGTATAAAACATTTAAAATTTCAATAAATATTAACTTTTTGAAACCATAATTTCAGAATTCGACGAGTGCAATGCTAGAATATAGATTAAAGGGCAGCCCGGTGCACTAAGCTCCCGCTATGCACGGGTCTGTTGCATTCAACCTTAGCCTGCATTACTGCAAGAGGCTGTTTTCACGGCTTGAACCCGTGATCTCATGGCCACGTGACAGTATCTTAACCAAGGCTCCCCTTCGCTAAGCATATAGATTGACGCCATCAAATTTAAATCACACACACACACACACACACACACATATATATATATATATATATATATATATATATATATATATATATATATATATATATATATATATATATATATATGACCTTCACAACAGCCAAGATTGCGACTTTTGAAGCAAGTCTCACTGCGCAAGAACTCAAGCAAAGTAGTTGAAGGGTCAACACTAGGAAGCTCAAATCTTTGTCCATTCACAGCAAATACCAAGATCCCATTTTTCACTGTCTCCTCCATTTTTCACTCCCCAAACAAGATTTTGGGCTCAATCAATAAGCTTAAATAAGGTGCCAGACTTCAAATCCTTGACTTTTAGCTGGAAAATACCATTCTTGACTTCAATCGCGTGTTCAAGATTCTTCATTTTTTTTAGTGTCTCTTCCATTTTTCACTCTCCAAACAAGATTCTGAGCTCAAGCAATAAACCTTCAATAAAGTGTCAAACTTCAAATTCTTGACTTTGTGTTCTTTTTGCTGTATAATACCAATCTTGACTTCAAATTCTTGAACTTTGCTTGTTCGTTTGGCTGAAAAATTGTACAGTAACCAATCTTGACTTCAATAGAGATTTTTCACAGTGACGCTTTCTAACATATGTACCACTTATAACATAATTAAATCCTTTTAAATTTCATGTAATTATAAGCCAATTATTAATTCCACACCCCTCCCCCCCTCCGCTTTTCGTTTCTTTTTGGTTGGCTGCTAATGCAGCAGAATCTAAGAAAATGGATTATTAAGAAAGGCCATAGCAAGCAGCGAAAGCACCGAGTAAGTACGGCTGAGGAAAATACAAGTCAAGCTATAAGACATTTAAGTTTTTTTTATACATATCTTAAAAATAATAATAAGCGGCATGTGATTGCAGCTCATGTGATTGACAGAAAAATTCCCATAAGCTATTTTTTTTGTTAAAATAATCAAAATACTCTTAAAACTTTACAAAAGATTATAAATTATCTTTGTAAAGAAAGGGATGAACAATGAATATGGAATGAATAGAAAGTTAGAAAATTTATTTTGGAAAAATATTTTTGTGAATTAAAAAAATATTAGTATTAAGGATAAACTAGTAAAAACTTTGGTAAAACTAAAAGTGTTTATAAGCTAAAAAATCATAAGTTGGGGGTGACCAACTTATGATTTGCTGATTTTAGCTTATAAGCACCTGGCTTATTGTCACGACCTAAAAATCCTACCATAGGCGTCGTGATGGCACCCAGTCTCTAAGACTAGGTAAACCGATTACAATTACATTTCGAGCCATTTTTTTGAAACATATAATTTAATATAAGTACCGAAACCAATAACGAAAATAATAATAACAACCTCCCAAGACTGGTAATACTGAGTCACGAACTCTAACTGATACATGTAATGATCACAAGGATCGAATATACAATACTGTTTGAATAAAAGTTGACAGTACAATAAAATGAAAAGACTCCAAGGGACTGCGAAGACCAAGCAGCTCTACCTTGAATCCTTGCAATCAACACACTAACTCTGTCCGAGTCTGATATCTCCAATACCTGGCTCTGCACAAAAATACACAGAAGCATAGTATGAGTACATTACAGCCGGTACCCAGTAAGTATTAAGACTAACCTCGACGAAGTAGTGACGAGGTAAAGTCAAGACACTCACTAGTCAAATAACATGTGCAATATAGTAGTATACAATAGTATTGGAAAACAACTAATACTAATAGCAACAAAAATTAATTAGTGATATAAATAGTAAGGCGACGAGAACACCATGCCCAAACGAATAATGAACACAACACAACCAATTAATCAAGTCCTTCAAAATATACATCTTTTATCTATAAGTCTTTCGAATAAAAATCTTTAGAATATAATTCTTTCAATTAAATATCTTACGAATATAGTTCTTTCAAATAAATGTCTTTCGAATATAATTCTTTCAAATAAATATCTCCGAATATAATTCTTTTAAGTAAATACCTCCAAATATAATTCTTCAAATAAAATCTTTCAAATATAATTCTTTCAAATAAAATCTTTCGAATATAATTCTTTTAAATAAAATCTTTCGAATATAAATTCCTTTCAAGTAAAATCTTTCGAATATATTTCTTACAAATAAAATCTTTCGAATATAGTGCTTTCAAATAAATATCTTCGAATATAATTCTTCAATAAAATCATTCGAATATAATTCCTCTCAAGTAAAAGTCACCACGTGACACCTCATTTCATAATCATAAAAATTACGGTCACAGTCCACTTTCATATTTCCACGGCACCTCGTGCCCATATCTCTATCACAATCGTACGGACAACTCACGTGGCAGAAGTTAAAATAATATAATGGAATGACTGAGAAGCAAACAATGAGAAATTACAGAAAGATAACAACACAACAGATATAGGTAAATAACAGGGGCGCTCCCGAGGTAGCGCCTCGTAGTCTCAAAAGTAAATATATAACAGGGGAGCTCCCGAGGCACCGCCTCGTAGTCCCAAAAGTAAATATACAAACAAAGGGATCTCCCGAGGAACCGCCTCATAGTCCCAAAAGTAAATATGCAAACATGGGGATCTCCCGAGCAACTGCCTCGTAGTCCCAAAAGTAAATATGCAACCACAAAGATGGAAGAATAACTCAGCAAGAACAACCTCTTCTTAAATCCAAATTTCTGGTAAATATATTAACGTCTCAATTTAAACTTATTTAATTAATTATTTGCAGATGAAAAAATATATAATGTAATTATTTTCAGAAAATATCAACTCAATAAGCACACAGAATTCACATAAAAATCAAAGTAGCAATCACACCAAATTATCATATAAAACAAATTCGACAAACAACGAACGAGGCATGACAATAAAGGATTTAATAAGTGCGAGCAATTTCCAATTTAATACTTAAAAATGCCCACGACTTTAAACCAATAAAATTTGCACATATAAGCTCGAGTACGTACTCGTCACCTTGCGCACATGGCTTTTTATGAAATCCGAATACTCATTCCGATACGAGTTCAATCATACCAATTTTACCAAATTCCGATAACGAATCGACCTTCAAATCTTAAATTTCTGTTTTTGAAAGATTTTGTAAAAATCCCAATTTCGTCCATTCGATTCACTAATAATGGATAAAAATAATCATAAAATTATGAAATATAATCACTTTCAGATATAGAACACTTACCCCAATCAAGCTTGTGAAAAATTCCTCCAGAATCGCCCAAAATCGAGCTCCAAAAATTCAAAAATGAAGAAAATTACCAAACCCCCGAATATATGTTCTATCGAGGGATTTACCCTTCGCGATCACGGAAAATTCTTTGGGATCGCGAAGTACAAAATTTTTCTAGAACAATTTTACTCTATGTGATCGCAGCCAATGTCCCGCGATCACGATGAACAAATTCTATTAACTCTTCCCAAACTCTTCTCAGACAATATGTAGTGTAATAACCATAACTTTTTATACAGAACTCCAAATGACAAATGGTTTAACTTTCCGAATACTAGACATTCAGATCTACAACTTTTATGTTTTGATCATCTCCTAATTCCTTATAAATTGCGAGATATAAGCTTCCAAGTCAGCCCTGTGCAGCACAAATTTCTTCTTCGCAATTTTCAAACTCTTCCGAGACATCCTGTAGTATATCAACCATATATAGCTTTTTGTAAAAAAAAAAAAAACTCCAAATGCCAAAAGGTTTTATTTAATGTAAACTATACACAAAGGGCTACAACTTTCAGTTTTGGATCATCTCCAAATTCCTTATAGATTGCATAGCACACTTCCAACACTAGTTAGCAATAGTTCTTAAAGGCCTAAAAGTGGTCTAAACCACCTCAAAACTCACCCGAGCCACTCGGAACCCCGTTTGAATATATAAACAAGTCTCGTAATATAATACAGACTTACCGAAGGCCTCAAATCACACATAACAACATCAAAACTACATCGATCCTATGAATCACAATCAAAATTCAAGCCTATGAACTATAAACTTCCAATTGACTTCAAATTTTGCACGCAAGTCATAAATGACATTATTGACCTATTCCAACTTTCGGAATCAAATTCTGACCCCGATATCGATAAAGTCAACTTTCGGTCAAACTTTCAAATTTTATTTTTCAACTTTCGCTAATTTACGTCGAAACGACCTATGGACTGCCAAATCAACATCCGGTTACGCTGCTATGTCTAAAATCATCATACGAAACTATTGGAATCATCGAAATTCCATTCCAAAGTTATTTTCTCAAAAGTCAAACTCTGGTCAACTCTTTTTGTTTAAGCTTCAAAAATAAAGATTGTTCTTTCAATTTAATCTCGAATTGTTCTTTTATTCGAAAACCAAATTCGACCATACACGCAAATCATAATACACATCACAAAGCTGCTCGGGACCTTAAGTCGCTGAACGAGATGCTAATTCACAAAATGACTAGTCGGGTTGTTACACTTATAAACACTTTGGGTGTTTACCAAATACGTAGATAAGCCAAACGATACTTATAAGCCGGTTTGACCAACTTATAAGCTTAGCCAAACACCCTCAATGTACATTTGTTTTCACAATTTTCTCTCCTTCCCTGCTTCTTTTTATTTAGAAAAAGAATTAAAGAAGGTCGGTTATTTCAAGGATGATGCACTTTGACTCGTAATTCTTATTTAACTATATTATAATTATTTTTATAATAAAAAACCAGTTAATTCCATTTAAGTATTTCAAATACCATTAATCTATTTTTTTTCTAAAAAGCATTCAACTTTGATTGAATATTATCGAAAATGTCTCATTTGTTTCCTCATAGTGACTTTTAATGATATTTCGGTAAAATCAAATAATTTTTTCCGTCAAAAAGAAATTTGAGTAATAATTTTATTACAAAAAATAGTACTATGCGACATAAATATAATAAAGTGAAAGTTGAATGACCATCTATAATATTTGCTCTTAAAAAAATAGTGCAAGGTTTTCTTTTCCAATTAGAGAGTTAAAAGTTTAGGATAATTAATCAATCAATAAAGTTACAGGACGTATACTACAAAAAGAAAAGTCGGAATTAGCTATGAACTTCGTCGTTGATCTATTGCTAAAATTGCTCATAGCTAACAAACCTTTTTGATAATCTGTCGCTAATTTGTAGCTAAATAGGGTTAGCGACGATTTTTTTATTTAGCTATAAAATTTATCCGTCGCTAATTCTTATTTTTTAAATTAAATTCATGTTAACAACACTCTAATTAGCTTAAAATATAGACCTAGTTAATAAGAATTTGTCTGTATAGCTATGTGCCACTGCGAATTTTCATTTTGTTTTTATTATATAGTAATATGCACTTATATAAACTAGACTAACTCAAGGGATGTTAATGGTTAGTGATTGCATGGCTTATGAAAAAGTGATATTCTTGATTTCCTACCAATTAACAAGTCCTCTACTGTCTACTCTACTTTACAAATTACAACTTATAAATACTGCTTACTTGATTAATCGATCATTATTAGGTTTAATAACACTGCAATCAAGGGTGAAGCTACAATATACATTACGTTAACATTGCAACCAAGGGTGAAGCTACAATATATATTACATAATGGTTTAGATGAATTCAGTAGCCTTTTGTAACAATCCAATCGATCATTTTGAGCATTTGCATTTCGTTCAGTTATTTGAAGTCTTGAGTAACTTCACATGATGTATTATGACGTGTGTTAATCATCAGTTTTAATTTTCAGGTGTTGCGAGATTAGTTTGGAAAGATCAATTTTATGTTTGAAGTTTTAAATTGGAAGAGTTGACCAAGTTTGACTTTTTAGTATTCGACCTCGGATCAGAGTTTTGATAATTCTGTTAGGTACGAATGGTGATCTTGGACTTGGACGTATGCCCAGAATTTCATTTGGATATTTCTAAAAGGTTTCGGCACTAATTGACAAAAATTAGAATTTTGAAGGTTTGGAATATTCATAAGTTTGATCGGAAGTTGACTTTGATGATATCGAGTTCGAATTGTGGTTTAGGAAATTGGAATAGCTCTGTTATTTCATTTATGACTTGTACACAAAATTTGAGTTCATTCCGAGTTTATTTGATATGGTTCGGCACGAGTTTTGGAAACTGAAGGATTGAAAAAAATATTAAGTTTGAATAGTGGTACGATTCGTCTCGATGTTATTATGTGTGATTTAAGGCCTCAAGTAAGTCTGTATTTTATTATGGGACTTGTTGGTATATTCAGACGAGGTTTCCGAGTGGCTCGGGTAAGTTTCGGACGAGGTTCAGATAATTTTTGGACTAAGTTGAATTTTCAGGGGCTGCTGGTTTTGGTGTTCCGCACCTACGGCTGGTATTGTGCAGGTGCAATGGTCATAGAAACGAGCCCATGAGCGCAGAAGCGAAGAGCACAATTGGACAGGATTTTGCAAATGCGAAGTTTTCGTCACATCAGCGAAGACACAGATGCAAGCACTTAATCGCAGGAGCGGAAATGTGTTGTTGGCTAGGGATCACAAATGCAGAGATTTTGCGTAGAAGCGCAACTGCATAAGCGGGAAAACGATCGCAGGTGTGATAGCAGCTGAGTTTGGGCCTGTTCAAAGAAGCGAAGGCTAGGCCGCACGTGCGATTCCGCAGAAGTGGAAACTGGTTCGCAAATGAGAACAAACGCTGGGCAGAACCTATAATTTCGAAGCCTTGGTTCTTTTTCTTATTTCACCACATGACTTGGGGTAAGCATTCTTGACTTGATTGTGAATATATTTCATGAATTAATCTTTTTTTTGGCATATGATTATTGATTTTTCAAGAGTAATCGGAGAAATTTTCTACAATTTCTGTGATGACCCAAAATGTCATCTTTAAATTTATTAAGTAATTTTTTATTCTAGGACCTCGAAAAGTACCATGTATTATTTCTCGACTTGCGTGCGCAGTCCGTACAATATTTCGAAAAGTTTTATGTGAAAAATGGATTAAAATGTGAAATAGAGCTTTAAAACTCAACTGAGTTAACTTTGGTCAATATTTTGAGCAAACAGACCCGGATCAGTATTTTGACAATTCCGGTAGGTCTGTATCGTGATTTGGGACTTGGGCGTATGCCCGAAATCGAATTCCGAGGTCCCTAACCTGAGATATGAAATTTTGATTAAAAAAATTAAAAGCTTGAAAGTTTAATGATTTCTAAGAAATTATTGATGTTGGATTTATTGACCCCGGGTCACTATTTTAGTTTTGGAGCCCAGTATAGGTCCACTATAATATTTATGACTTGTCTGCCGAATTTGGTGAGAATCAGAGTTGATTTGACGTGATTCAGACGTTCGATTGTAAAAATATAAATTTTAAAGTTTTCTTGAAAATTTCCTTTGATTTTCATGCTTCTCAACGTGGATAATGCACTCCCGGAATTTGTATGTCCTTTTACTCAGCTCTTGTCAATGCAGATAAACCAAACCGAACGGATTCTCTAAGTTGACCGCATCTGAAGCCGAAAAGTCCATAGCAGGGAACCTTTGTCGTTGTACTGGATACCGGCCCATTGCTGATGCTTGCAAGACTTTTGCAACGGATGTTGCTATAGAGGATTTGGGGCTCAATTCGTTTTGAAAAAAAAAAAAGATTTTAGGGATATAAAAGTGAGTAACCTACCTCCCTATGACCCAAGTGATGTCTTGAGATAATTCTATATATTTTGACATTATTTATCCGATTTGGTTGTTGTTTGAATGCTAATTTGTGCGATAATTTGCGCTTAATATAGCTTCTTTCACATATAGGAATGCTTGGATATGAATTCGAGAAAAGTTGCACGGAATAATACCTCCGAGCTACAAAATGGAGCAATAAAAAAAGAAGTGCAAGGCAACGAAACAACAATGCCATAGATAGTGTAAGACATTTTCCGGGGCATTGTCATTGGCGCCCCAGACAGTGCCTTGCGCCAAAACAATGGCGTCATAGATAGTGCCTCGTGCCGACGATGCCATCCGAGCAAATTTTAATTCGTCATTATGTTTGGACATGCAGAATTCGGCCCCTACCCTATAAATACCCCTTAGAGTTAGTTTTTGAAGGGTAGACACTATTAGAGAGGACGCTTTTAGAGAGGGGATTCGACTCAAGGAGGCAAGAACACGCTAGGAACAAGGAGGAGAATTCTTCTACGAGTTTTTACTTTCTTCTTCCTTTGGATGAGGTAGCAAATAAGGTGATAAAATTCAAAAAATAATATATGCAATATTCTAAAAATTTAAGCAAAAATGGATATTTTTCAATGGGTATGGTTAAATTTCATTAAAAGCATATAGATGAGTCAAAATACAAATATTTGAGGAAGATTGGAGGTGATTTAGACTGATTTGGTATCAAAATTCGTAGTTAAAATCGAGTTCAAAAAATTCTTCTGCGACACATGTATCACACACACAGGTATAAATGGATATACATATAATACACAATTGATACAAATATGATACAATATATGTGATACACAAATGATACACATCATTTCTTTTCATGTTCATCTTCTATTTCGAATTTTCAATTCATAACACCTCAAAACTCCATCAAATCATGCCAAAACTGAGATTCAAGCTCTTTAAGATGTGCCCAATCTATTCTAATAACCCACACTCAAAAGAAAGCAAATAATTGACCTTTTTCGGCTACGAATATCTAATAGGCTAATATTAGTAATATTTAGTTAATATTAGTAATAATTTATAAATTGACCAATTTTTGTAATAAACTACTTATAAATGGACATAACTTGTAGTTTTTCTATTTTTAATCCAAAAATCATAGTTCATGGGTATTTTTGAACATTTTCCGTTCTCAAAATAAGAACAAAATAAGAGGTTTTTACTTTCCCTTTCAAGGCAAATGGACTTATTATCTTCTTGGGCTTCATTAAGGTAAATGGGCCCCCAAAATTCTGTCAACTTTATAATATCTTCCATTTTCTAAATCATAAAACCCTAGCACTCAGCAGCATCTGTGTGTTGTCGAAGCAGCCGTCATTTGATTTGAAGGTAAAAATCAAATTCCCATATTCACTCAGTAACCATTTTCATCAATTATTTTCTCCATTTCCTCAAAAAAAAAAAAATTGTTTGATAAACAGGAACAACGTTAATCAAATGTCGCTCGGAGAAGTCGCTTGTACTTACGCTTGTTTAATCCTCAACGATGAGGACATTCCCATCACCGTATGTTTCTCTTCCCGGTATTTAAATTTTTTTCATTTTTTTTTTACTGCTATTTTTAATGAGATTTAAGTTATATACACTTACAGTATAAAAATATTGCAATTTGACTTGTGATAGCACGCCAATTACCATTTTTGTATAATTAATGTACTGATTTGTGCTTTAATTTTTACTGTAATAGGCAGAAAAAATTGCTACTTTAGTAAAAGCAGCAAATGTAACAGTGGAGCCTTACTGGCCTTTGCTGTTTGCTAAACTTGCTGAGAAGAGAAACCTCGGAGATCTTATTATGAATGTTGGTGCTGGTGGCGGTGGCGCTGCTGTTGCCGTTGCTGCACCAGTTGGCGGAGCTGCTGCTGGTGCTGGTGCTGCTGCAGCCGCTCCAGCTGCTGAGGAAAAGAAGGTAAAAAAAGAAAGAAAGAAATGAGTATTAGTTATATTGATTGATCGAAAATTTGATTTTGAATAGATGGTGAGTTGGTGACAGTTTTTTTTTTGACTGTGAAATGTGCCTGAGCTAACGTTTATTTTTTTTATTTGGAATGTGAACAGGAAGAGCCTAAGGAAGAAAGTGATGACGATATGGGATTCAGTCTTTTCGATTAGGAGCGACTTTCAGTATGATTTTATAGGTTATATTTTTCCTGAGAAAATTTGGCATATGTTAGTGATAGAATTTTGCTCAGGACCACTCTTGATATGTTTGTTATAAATGTCATGTAATCTTGGTGTGTTATGAACATGTTCTGCTAGAGATTGTTCAGTAATTTGAGTGCATTTTTGTCTTTGTATCCCCAAATGCAAACTACTATCTTTAACTATTTTAACAATTGGCATCTTGGAAAACCATGGTTCATGAACTTGCATTGGATCGATCTATCATTTGACAATCATGTTGTCTAATGAAGCATTTTTAAAGGTATTTTGATTGGCTATAAAGTTGGCATAGTTTTGTTTTATTGAAATTTCTTCTTTTGTTCATATGCATATGCATCCTTCCTTATCTTTCCTTAGCCGAGGGTCTAGCGGAGACAGTCTCTCTTCCTTCTTAAAGGTAGGGGTAAGGTCTGTGTATACACTACTCTCCCCGGACCCCACTTGTGGGATTACATTGAATTTGTTGTTAATATGCATATGCATTTACTATTAGTATATTTTAGTCTCCGTTCACAGAGTATTAGTTGCGACTGGGGACTAGAATTTGGTTAAGGATGTGTTTACTGATGCTCAACAGAGGCGAGTCTGATTAGTTGGAGTTGATTATAATTGGTATAAGCACTTTGGAAAGACTGTCAACTTAAAAAGGTGTTCTGTTAAATACAGTATACAGAACATCTCTAGATTTTCTTTTTCACTCTGTAGTCTGTAGTGTCCCACTGCCTCTACTTAGCACTTGGCTACCTAGTGCATTCTAAGAGCATACTCATGATTCTACAATGGTCTTTATATTGGTATTTGGGGATTCAACTTGCAAGTGAGAATCATTTAGCATATAAGATTGTATTATTTATAACCCTTGCAATTTTGTTATTTCATCTATGCTTTGTGTGATCAAGCCAATCTTCTTCTGGTTGTATCTTTTGCTCTTCTATGCTTAGGGTCTTGTCCTTCTCTCCTTTTGTTCCATATATTCCTCACTTGAGCTTCAAAATGCTTCGTCTGTGCTCAAAACAAACAATATTGACCAGGTTGCTGTTGAATCAGACATATATTACATCACATAACACGTGTCAAAAGTCGCACAATCTTGTCGATGTACATCAGATGCAATCTCATTTGTTTCTTCTATGTTCACCACATCTCATATTGGATTCACTTCCTTAGCACTTGGATAAAAAAATGGAACTGCAAATACTTTGGTGGCATACAATTGATTTAGTAATACAACTTCAAAAGTTAAAGTTATTACATACCGAGTTACACGTTGAGTTCTTTACTATCAACAATGCAGGTACTTTTATTAGTGTTACCTTTTGACAATTTAACTAATATTTTGATTCATTTGAGACAACCATTTCTAATGTTGGGAATTTATTTTGAGGAGAAGCATATCAGAGGTTGAGAAAACCGATGAGCTGAAATATAAAAGGATGGAATAGCTCATTGCCAGATTATAAAAATTCTCGTACTATGTACCCAATCTAGTACATAAATCATATTTAATTTTTTTACTTCTACTTTTTCCTAGTTCTTGAATAAGATCATATGTGCATCCTTACATCAATTTCCTAATACATGAACAAAGAAAATTCACGTACCGTAGAAATCAAAAGGTCTTCTCACGGTAGACTTATAATGCCAAAGTTAGGTAGTAGTAAGAGCTATAAGCAATTACAATGGGTTGATTATGTGAAGATTTATTCACACATAGCTATCTTCAAATGTACTAAGGTCTTGTTTGGTATAACATAACATCATACTATAATTATAAAAATATGGCAGATCGTTATTAGGACAAGATTCCTGGACATATTAAGGAAGAAGCCTATGTTATCCAACATGAGGGTCTCGTCATTACTAATAGGACAAATCAAGTATGCAAGGCAAGTTTACAAATATATTGATTTATGGTTTGAATCAATCATCGAGTTGCTGAGATAGTCAAATCATATTTCGTTGATAAAAATCAGAATTACCACCAATAAGTTTAATAGCTGAGGCGTGCTATTATTTTTAAGAATATACGTGAATGATATTCTCTTGATAAGATGTGATATTTCAATGCTCAAATGTCAACACTGCTAATATTTATTTACAAGTGATTCAAAATTTAATTGTACATTTTGGGAAATGCTCCAAAAGTGTTTCAACTTCAATAGATTGTTGCACATGAAGAGGTTCTGTTGTGTTTTACTAACTTCGGCTGCGAAGATCAAGTTCTAAGCCAAGTCCAAACTTGTGGGCTTGCCTTTAAGTTGAACTTCTTGTTTCTTTCCGAGAATAAAACTTAGGGCTTTTAACACATTTGGCCGCTCGATCGGCCGAAAATAATTGCAACCAGTATACAAAAAATAAATACTTTTTATATATAAAACATATATATTATAAATTCATATACAAAAAATATACTTTCCGTTATTATTTTAAAAAGCGGCTATACGGTGTAAATTTCCCATAAAACTTCTCATTTTTTGTTTCCTTTTCATACTAAGTTTTTAGTTTCCATTGCAATGATTTACTGTTTCCTTCTAATCTCAATCTATTGCTTTGCAAGGAGGAGTTGCAATATGGGTGTCAAATAAGCTAGTGGGAGTAAGTTCAGAGAAGTTAAAACGAGTTGAACTAATTAGCGGGTTGGGACATAATTTACCCAAAATTTGTTTGGGTAAAATATAAGCATGTCAGTTTGGGCTAAACAATGGATCAATACCAGACTTGCCCAACACATAATTATTTTTTATTTTTTTTGTTCTTTTATAATTTGCTTAATTATCAAATTAAAATAAAAGAGCTGTTTCTTTTAATTTTTATGACTATATCTAGGGGTGTACAAAACCGAACTGAAAAATCGCACTAAACCGAAAAGTCAAACCAAACTGATTAAAAAATCCGACTAGCTTTGGTTTGATTTGGTATTGAGTAAAAAATCCAGAACCAAACGAACATATAAATATATAATTTTTATATATACTTTTACGATTTTATATAGAATTTTCTTTAAAACAATATTTAAAAATATTTGGGATTCTCTTATGGGATATAATATTTAATAGAATATGAAGTGCTCCATATTTATTAACCTTAAATAATGGGTTTTATGATCACTTTCTTATTAAGTGTTACAGAAATGCATTAATCTCTTTGTTCTTCCATATTCATATGTCAAGATCTATTAAATTCTTATATCTTTTTTGAATTTGAAGTGGTTATTATTATTTAGGTATCATATTAATTTTTATGTATAATTACTAAATTCGGATAGCCTTAAAAGTGTACATCAACAAAAAATTATTGTGAGACGATTAAAAAAAATTAACTATCATGTGTTACTATGAGAATATTTTAATAGATAATATTTTTGTATTTTTAAAATTTTTTACTAAACATATATGTACTTACAAAAAATTTAACAAAGTAAGATTGAAATAATATTTAAGTAACAAAAAATCCGAAAAACCTAACAAAACTGAACTAATCCAAACCGATATAATTGATTTGGTTTGATTTTGATAAAAGTCAAACCAACCCGGTCCATGTACACCCATAACTATATCGAACAAATTAGAACCAACCAACTCATTTTTGTATGCTTTGATATTCTTTTGTATGAGTCAATTTGAATTGTAAAAATTGCATGGGGTGCACTATTTGGTCGCCCCTTTTTAACTTGTAGCTGCTTTATTTTTTGATTTGCATCCGTACCCATTTTTTTTTTTGTTAAAAGCATTTTAAAAAGACGAGGAGCAGTTGTCTGTCTCTCTCTCCTTCTTCGCGGTTTTGATTTGTTATCTAAAATCAAACAGTTTTCGGCATTGCATTCTTCTTGATAAGTAAAGTATAATCACATGTACGATTTTAATGGTTGCTTTTGTACATTGCATTAACTTTGTATGGGGTTTTAATTTAGGATTAGTTTTATGATTTAATTTCTGGGATTTTTGTTGATAGTAATCTTAATTGAATCGTTTTTCTTTTTTTTATTTGTGCTAAAATAGTTTTCTAGGGTTTACGTTGATTAGTGCATTAATTTTGTAGGTTTTACTTTAACGATTAGTGTTTTTAGGTTTTTTGAAACCGTGTTTGTGTTTTTGATGAAAATTTTATATATTCTTCAGTGTTTTTTGGAGACGTTGAAATTTTTAAAACTTTTGAGGCTTAAATAGATGATGTTATTAAAGTGTAAAATTTATAATACTTCAAGGATAACTTAATTCTAGGAGGTGAAGTTTTATTTTGTGTTTTGTATAAGTAAAGTATATTTTGTCTGCAGTTTTTATTTTGTTTTTGATGAACTTCAGCATTATTGGAGTTGAATTTGTGTTCTGTATTTGTAAAAACTATAGCATATTTTGGCTGAAAGTTTTGTTCTGTAATTACTGAACATCAGTATTCTTAGAGCCGAAGTTTGTTCTGTATTTGCTGAACTTCAACATTATTAGAGCTGAAGTTTTGTTCTGTATTTCTTTGAAGTTAGATGGCTTTATAATATAACTTAAGCCAAATTGTGCTGAAGTTTTAACTGATTTTTTTGATAATGTTCTGAAGTTATTTTTCCTACCTTTAATTGTTTTGAACAGATGACATCTACGAAATCCAAAGCACCTAAAGCTCCTAAAGCACCTAAAGCACCTAGAATACGTAAAGCTCCTTCAGTTTTCCTGACACCGGTAATATACCAGGATGTCGTCAATAAACACAATGACAAAGGAATCAAGATAAGGCTGGAATACACTGTGCATCAAATTCATAAAGGCTGTTGGGGCATTGGTCAGCACAAATGACATGACAAGAAACTCATAGTGACCATATCTGGTCCTGAAAGCAGTTTTCGGGATATCCGGCTCCCAAATCTTCAACTAGTGATAGCCAGAACGCAAATCAATCTTGGAAAACACCCTAGCACCCTGTAACTAGTCAAATAAGTCATCAATACGAGGCAATGGGTACCTGTTCTTCACTGTGACTTTGTTCAACTGGCGATAATCAATACACATCTGCATAGAACCATCCTTCTTCTTCACAAATAAGACATGAGCACCCCAAGGTGACACACTGGGCCGAATGAAGCCCTTATCAAGCAACTCCTGCAACTGCTCCTTCAACTCTTTTAATTCAGGAGGAGCCATACGTTATGGAGGAATAGAGATAGGCTGAGTGCCCGGCAACAAATCAATGCCAAAATCAATATCTCTGTCGGGCTGCATGCCTGGAAGATTAGCTAGAAACACATCTGGGAAGTCCCTCACTACTGGAACTAACTCAATTGTATGGGTATCAATACTGACATCTCTCACATAGGCCAAATACGCATCACATCCCTTCTCAACCATTCGCTGAGCCTTAACAAATAAAATGACCCTGCGGGGAGTATACTCTAAGGTACCTCTCAACTCTAATCTCGGCAAGCCTGGCATAGCCACCGTCACAGTCTTAGCATGATAATCAAGAATAGCATAATGAGGTGACAACCAGTCCATGCCCAAGATAACATCAAAATCTACCATACTGAGTAATAACAAATCGGCTCTTGTCTCAAAACCACTAAGAGTAATCAAACACGACCGATATACGCGGTCCACAACGAGAGAATCTCCCACAGGAGTAGATACATAAACAGGGGAACTCAAAGAATCCCGAGATATCCCCAAATGTGGATCAAAATAAGAAGACACATATGAATACGTAGAGCCTGGGTCAAATAATACTGATACATCCCTATGACAGACAGGGACGATACATGTGATGACTGAATCTAAAGCAACGACCTCTGAACGGGTTGGAATGTCACGCCCCAAAACCGAGGAGCGCGATCGACGCTCAACCGAGTGAACCCGACCGAGCAAGCCTATTAGATTTCATTCTACCCAAACTCATCCACGAATGGAGATAATACATGTTTTCATTAATTAGACAAAAAGGTGTTTATGTCTACAATACCCATTCATTATCAATAGTTTCATCATTTTTTTTAAAGTCTCAAATGGACAAATAATACACCCAAAATACAACATGATCCGTTGGCCTTTCTAACACACATATGCAACCCACATAGTGTCTACGGAGCCTCTAATGATACAAAAGAGAGTAAAGATGGTGCCGGCAACAAGGCCCCGGCTATACCTTAAAAGGTGACCACAATATAAAACAAAGGTACAATACATGATCCCGGAATGAAATGGGGCTCACCGAGTCTGCTGAGAAGAGGATGCAACACTATCTGTGATCAACACTGTCTGCTATGGAAACGCCTGCATCCATTTAAAGATGCAGCGCCCCCAGCAAAAGGGACGTTAGTATGTCGAATAATACTAGTATGTAAAGCTAAAATACCATCTCAATAGAATGGACAATAATACAAGGAGAAAATAGTCATGAGTTCAATAAGAGCTAAAAAAAAATACTAACACATCAAGTAAGGATCACATAATTTCTCAAGTTAATTTCCATCTTATTAGGTTGGGTAATCTTTAGTGCCATATGCCACAATCCACAATACCACTGTGTTCTTACACGGAGTCCGATCTCGACCCGACTGGCTAGGTCATCTCATTTGAGACATCAACCCTATCCACAATTTCAATTATCATTTCCAGCACAGTGCCACAATCCACAATACAACCGTATTCTTACACGGAGTCCGATCTCGACCCGATCGGCTAGGTCATCTCATTTGAGACATCAACCATATCCACAATCTCAGTTATCATTTCTAGCATAGTTCCACAATCCACATTTTCATCCACAATCTCAATTATCATTTCCAGCATAGTGCCACAATCTACAGTTTCATCCACAATACCACCGTGTTCTTATACGGAGTCCGATCTCCGCTCGATCGGCTAAGCCATCTCACTTAAGACATCAACCATTTTCATAATTTTATCCACAATACCACCGTGTTCTTACACGGTGTCCGATCTCGGCCCGATCGGCTAGGCCATCTCACTTGAGACATCAACCATTTTCTGTCAATCATTTCACATCGTACTTCTTTCATATACTTTCAATTCATTGGCACTAGTGATTTCAATTACAAAATCATTCTTGGCACTTGGCCGTATTTCATAATTTCAGTCCCCTTTTTCATATTTAAATATCATTATCATAATCATTATCAACAATAATAAGGCTTCCCATTCAAGACAGTAAGTTCATATAACACAATAATTTGGGAATCTTAGGCACACAGAGGCTTTTCATACAATTTGGCATAACAACCTTTATTTCGATCTTGACATGAAATCATAACATTTCTAACACATATTCCACATTTTGAACATATCCTCAAATAGCAAGATGACATGATAAAAACATGTAGAATAAATATTGAACATATATCCTTCGACACAACCATATTACGAATAGCCAATTCAATAATGATCAAGATCTTACTTCAATTACATGAACACCGTGGAATTAGATTCTAAGAAGAAGGGGGTTTAGCCATACATACCTCAATCCTTCTCTTAATGATACTACAATGATCTACTATACTAAGCAACTTCAATCTACAATGACAACATCCAATGAAATTAATATTAGTAACAAATTCCATAGTTTAGGCCATTTATGTATTTTATCAAACACCTAGTAGGCATGAATCTCTACATCTCTTACCCATAAAATTAGTTCATACAATTACTACCATTTACCAATAATTTATCCCACCATCATTCTTAAACAATCCATAACTCCAAACATCACATACATGACCATCCATCCACCCTCAGCTAACAAAATTTCATCAAATAATCACCTTTTAATCTCAACAATGGTTATGTTTTTAAATTGGGAACTTATGGCTTTCAATCACCATACCATAAGTTCCAATACTTAATTCATACTCATATTCTCATAATATATCCATACATGTAAGACTAAGGGTATAGGATTACCTTTTGGAAGAAATCTTGCAAAACCCTCCTTTGAGTTCTTGAAGAAATTTTTGAAGATCTATGTATTTTATGGAGATTTGGGTTAGTTTTAGGGTGAAATTGATGGAATGAAACACCAAATTAGTAGGGATTACTCACCTTGAAGATGGGGGGAGTTGGAGGTCTTGAGAAAGTGGAGGAAAACCCCAAAGTTCGGTCAAGAAAAATGAGGTAAAATGAGCCCCGAATGAGTATATAGCATTTTGGGCATCACAGGCAGCGTGGGGCGCGACCTGTGGCCCAATTTCCAGAACCTCAAAAATCCCAATGCCAGGGCTAACGCCCCACGCTAACCTGGGCGCTGGCGATGGGAAATATTTTTTATTTTGCCCGAAAATGGGCATAACTCTCTCATACGATGTCCGAATTCAACGATTCTTTTTGCTATGGTTCCGTAATTTCAATACGGATCTAATGCTTCAATCAAATTTCAATTTGGAGATCTTTTGCTTAATGTGATACCACATATACTAGAAGGAACGACGTCGTTGAAAACTTTTGATGTCAAAATAATGCGGTTCCACCCCACAAGTCTCCTTTGATACTCGAATACGTTATTCCCGAATACGGTTGTTGAACTTTAAAATATTAAATCATTAGAAAATTTTAATGGGGCCTTACATGGAAGGGCATAGTACCTGGCCTGGCCTCCCCCTCTAGGGCGACCTCGATCTCCCCGACCTCCACCTCAAGCTGGATGAGGAGGTGGGGTGGCAGCTGGTGCTGGAAGAATGGATGGAGGACCTGGTGGAGCACGTGGAGGCTGATAAGTCTGTGGAGGTGCACCCCTCCTGGCTTTGGGGCAATCTCTAACCAGGTGACAACTATCACCACACTCAAAACAACCTCTCGGAGGACGCGGCGGCTGAAACTGACTCGGACCTGGCCTGCTAGACTAGACGGAAATAGCACCTTGAGTATGAGGCATACTGGATACTAGCGGTGCATAATAGGGCTCCTGAGGTCTAGGAGGAGCTGGAGCACCGCTGGCTGCTGGAAGATCTGAATGAATAGGGCGACTCACAAAACCCCTACCATAGTGTGCTGCTGGTGCACAAGCTCCTGAATAATGACTAGTCTCTCGAGACCTCTTGGCCTCTATCTCCTCTCTGTCCTGGGAAAACATTCCCTCCACTCTCCTAGCAATACTCACTGCCTACTGATAAGTGATGTCCATCTCCAACTCCTTGGCCATACTGGTCCGAATACTGGGGTGGAGTCCCTCAATGAAGCGACGAACCCTCTCTCTGACTGTAGCAACCAGAGCCGGTGCATGGCGAGCTAACTTACTGAATCAGACTTCATACTCTGACACAGTCATAGCACCCTAACGCAACTGCTCAAACTCTGCATGCCAAGCGTTCGTGAGGCTCTGAGGAACATACTCACGCAAGAACATCTCTGAAAACTGAGTCCAAGTGAGTGAGGCTGCCTCGTCCGGACTACTCAACTCATAGGCACGCCACCACTGATATGCCGCTCCCCTTAGCTGGAAAGCAGTGAAAGAAACCCCACTCGTCTCCACAATGCCCATAGTGTGGAGAATACGATGACATTGTTCAAGAAAACCCAGAGCATCATCTGAAGCTAGTCCGCTAAAAGTAGGTGGGTGGTACTTCTTGTACCTCTCAAGTCTGAGCTGCTCTACCTCAGAAGCAGCTACCCTGATCTCATTCTGAATCGGAGCCACTGGGGGCATCTGGGGCCTGATCAACTTGGACCCTCTGCTCAAGAGTGCGGGCTGCGGGAGTCTGTGCCCCTCCCCCGGCCTGAGATGTAGCGGGAGCTATCGGAAATAGTCCAGCCTGAGCCAGAGTGCTGAACATGCTCAAGAATTGCGCTAAATTCTCCTGGAGGGCTGGAGTAGCAATAGGGATCTTCGGTGCTGGCCCTCCAGCTGGAGCTGCTGGGGGCTCCTCTGACGCATCTCTCGCAGGTGCTCGGGCTGCACCGTGTGGTCATCCTCTACCCCGACCCTGGCCTTTGGCGGCTCTGACAGGGGGCTCGGGTGCCTGATCGTCGGTCCTCCCAGTACGGGTCCTCACCATCTGTGATAAAGAATAGAATAGAATCTTAGAATTTCTGGTGTCAATAACTCGCACGACAAGGAAATCAAAGAAATATGATTGTTCTTAACAGTTACATAGCCTCCCGAAGATAAGTACGGACGTCTCCGCACTGATCCGCGAGACTCTAATAAACCGGCTTGTGACTCGCGACTCCTATGAACCTAGTTCTCTGATACTAACTTGTCACAACCCAAATTAACCCTCTGTAAGGTGTCGTAATGGCACCTAGTCTTTACGACTAGGTACGCCTAATATTGCAAAAAATATAAAGAAAACACAACATTTTAAAGATAAACAGCATATTATAAATAGCCAAGAGTAGTATCACTCGGCATATACAAAATAATTTTCCTAGACCCGGAATATCACTAAGTCACAAGCTGCTATAATCTATGTAGATCTATACAAAAGTTTGAAGATAATAAGGAAAGTCTCTAGACGAGGGAGTAGAAGGGGACTCTGAAGATCTGCGGACGCAAGTAGAAGTACCTTGAAGTCTCCTAGAATCAGCAGCACACACTAACCGCAAGGCTGATAGCTCGTACCTGGATCTGCACACGAAAACATGAGCAGGAAGGGCATGAGTACACCACAATGGTGTCCAATAAGTGCGAAGCCTAACCTCGGTCGAGTAGTGATGAGGTCAGGTCAAGGCCCTATCGGAGTAAATATAATAAATTAAATAGTAAAAGATATAAGTGAAATTTACGGTAACATAGTTAAAGAAATTCTCGAAAATTTAACAATTAAGGGAGCCCCCAGCTCAAACAAGGTAAACACAGTGGAAAATCTCCCGGGATACCGTCCCATAGTTTCGAATGAATATGCAGTACAGGGGGATCTCCCGAAATACGTCTGTAGTCCCAAAGTAAATATGCAGTGCTCGGGGATCTCCCGGAATATGTCCGTAGTCCCAAAGTAAATATGCATTACAGGGGGATCTCCCGGAATACGTCCGTAGTCCCAAAGTAAATATGCAGTACGGGGGGGAGGAGATCTCCCGGAATACGTCCGTAGTCCCAAAGTAAATATGCAATACTGGGGGATTTCCCAGAATACGTCCGCAGTCCCAAAGTAAATATGCAAGACAAGGGGGATCTCCCGGAATACGTCTGTAGTCCCAATTTAAATATGCAACGCAAGATAAAATGGCAGGTATGACATCGAGTTATACAGTTTATACTGAACACAGATAAGGGAATAGGGAATTAACTAAGCATGGCACACAGAATGTCAAATAGGCAGTTAAAACACGTAAGCATGCTTTTCTAGTCTAAACTAAAAAAATTAAGCATATTAGTACAATTTAATAAGAGAAACAATTTATGATTTAAAAAGGATAAACAGGATTTTTGCAATAACAGGCCGTGTACGTACTCGTCACCTCACATACATGGCGCCCACACACACAATAATATCAAGACATCCTAAGGGGAAAGTCCCCAACACAAGGTTAGGCAAGCTACTTAACTCGAACCGCTCAAATCACCTCGATAACACGTTCTTGCTACGGGTATCCGACTCCAAATGGCCCGTATCTATTCAAATAAATTGCATAATATAAATATAACTACGAGTAACTAATTTAGCTAATTAATTCGAATCTAAAGCGTGAAATTAGGAAAAACGCCCAAAATGTCACCTCGGGCCCATGTCTGGGAATCGGGTAAAAGTCACAAAATACGAACACCCATTCACTCACAAATTTACTCGTACTAAAATTGCTCAAATCCGATATCAAAATCTCGATCAAAACCCCAAAATTCGGCATAAGAATCTATATCAAATTTTTACCCCAAATCCAAAATTAAATGATGAAATCAACCATAGATTAGTGGAATATAACCATAAAGGAGTTAGGAATCATTATCCAAAAACTTCCTCCGAAAATCTCTGCAAATTTCGCCTTCTACCGAGCTCTCAATCAAATTTTTGTGTTATGAACTCAACCCTCATTTTTGAACCTTAAATTTTGCCCAGGTGCGTTCTTCTTCGCAAACGCGACATCACGATCGCGAACGCGATGAACAATATTCCACTCACCCAAAATTCCTCCTTCGCGAACGCGAGGGGACTCTCGCGAATGTGTACCTTCCACTGACGGACCCTTCGCGAACGCGGGAACCTCTTCGCGAACGCGTAGGCTTAATGCCCGAAGCTTCCTCTGCCCTGTTCCTCTACGCGAACACGAGGACTATATCGCGAACGCGTAGGCTCAAGGTCCCACACCTTTGCGAACGCAGGAACAACATCGCGAATGCGAAGAACAACTTTGCTTCCTTTCCCAGATGCTTTACGCGATCGCGAGGCACCTCTCGCGAACGCGATGAAGGATTTTTCTGCAATAAAACACCAGAAATCTACCACTTCTCTAAGTCCAAAGATGACTCGTTGAGCATCCGAAACACACCCGAGGCCCCCGGGACCTCGACCAAACGTACCAACCAATCCGAAAACTCCATACGAACTTAGTCAAGCTCTCAAATCACTTCAAACAATGCTAAAATCACGAATCACCCTCCAATTCAAACTTAAAGAACTTGAAACTTCAAAATTCTACAACCGATGCCGAAACCTATCAAATCACGTCCAATTGACCTCTAATTTTGCGCACAAGTCATAATCAACATTATGGACCTACTCCAACTTTCGGAATCGGAAAACGACCCCGATATCAAAAATTCCACCACCGGCCCAAAGCTCTAAAAATTCGACTTTCGCCATTTCAAGCCTAAATGAGCTACGAACCTCCAAAACACAATCCGGACACGCTCTTAAACCCAAAATCACCTAACGGAGCTAACGGAACCGACATAATTCTATTCCGAAGTCGTCTTCACATAGTTCCTGCTACGGTCCAAATCCTAAGGCTTAAGCTCTCATTTAGGGACTAAGTATCCCAAAACACTCTGAAACTCAAAACCAATCATCCCCGCAAGTCACAATAGTAGAAATAGATTTGGGAAAAGCAGTTAATAGGGGTTCGGGGGCTCTAACTCTCAAAACGACCGGCTGGGTCGTTACACTTTATGTGAATCTTTATTTATAGAGAATAAATTATAAATGAAAATCAATTTTTTTGTTATTATTTTCAATGATGTAAGTGAAAACAAAATTGGATATGTGAATATACATTATTTTTTGTGAATTATGTGATGTATCTCTTTTAAATATTTGTTCTCTTCGCATTAATTAGTATGAAGTTGTTTTGGATTGTATCAAATACTTTTGTCTCTTTTATCATTAACTTAAGCATGCTTTGTGAAACTTCACCATGTTTAACTTCAGCACGCATTAGCAAAAACTCATTGAAAATTATATACTGTAGGACAAAAACTTAAGCATATTTAGTCTGAAGTTTTAGCAAATGAACTAAAAAACTTCTGCTTGTTTAGACTGAAGTTTCAGATAAAACTCATGACAAAACTGGTAATTGTAGGACAAAATTTTAGCATATTTTAGTATGAAGTTTTAGAAAATGAACTAAATAACTCCAGCATCCATAAGCATGAAGTTTTAGCTTCAATGTGAAATAACTTCATGCTATATTAACATGACGTTTTAGCTTCAACATGTTTAGTGTGAAGTGTTAGAAAATGAACAAAGAAACTTTAGCATGGATAAGCAAAAAGTCAATAGAAAATTACGTACAGTAGGAGAAAACTTCAGCATGTTCAGTCAGAAATTTTAGCAAATGAACTAAATAACTTCAGCATGTTTAGTCTACAGTTTTTAGGGAAAAACTCATTGCTATACTACAGACTGCAGGACAAAACTTCAGGATGTATTGGTATTTTTTAACTTGAAACTTATCTTTTTTGTTTTTACCAGCTACCTTTTGTCTTTTACCACCTACTTCGTCTTATATTTAATTTATCTGACCATATAGTAAATGACCTGAAAAGTTACTTTTGCATTTACAAATAGTAAATGAAGTCTTTCAATTTGATTATGTGAAAATTTTGGCTTTTCAGGATGAAGTTATTTTCTTACTATAGAAAATTTGTGGACTTATTAGGCTGAAGTTACATTTCTTTTTGCATTTACCACCAACTTATTGTCTTTTACCACCTACTTATCTTGTTACATTCAAATTCTCTGAACATAAAACAGCAAATGACCTAAAATGTTGCCTTTGCATTTATAGATATTAAATTGATTAGGTGCATACTTTGGCTATATTAACAATCTCTTCACTTAAAAATTTCATAGTCATCCATAGACTTCTATCATATATCTGTAAATTTATATTCATCCATAACCTTTTAGCCTTTTTAAAGAAATAATATCTGATGCTAGCGAAAGAAGGAAGCTTACAATGGATGAACTTATGCAGAAGTAGGAGAGTTTAAAGTATGATTGGAATAGTAATGTACCAATGGCTAATCTTATGCAGAAGTGGGGGCAAATAAAGGCTGATTTGGAAACAATCAAACCACAGTTTTTTGCTGATGAATCATTCCAGAACAGGCTGAACCTTGAACGTAGTTGTGAAGGTTATTCAACCTCGTTCGACAAGGTTGTCCATCAGTTTGATTCTTTTAAGTTTCCATCAT